>NC_081290.1:184849231-185152261 GCF_030435805.1 Mustela lutreola | reverse complement strand
CATACTGCTCAGACTCCAGCTGTAGGCAGCTCTCAGTCCAAATACATGGTGGCCCAAGAGAGGGTCCCGCCCCATCCTTGGCCAAGATGCCAGGCAAAGCAGCTGGTGTAAGCTGGGGAATGTGGCATCGATGTTGGGCAGTCAGTGTCTATTCATGGAGTGCTAAATTTACTGTACTTTGTGTGGAAAGGGTCTATGGAGGTAAAGGAGTCTGTCAACCAAGGGTCCCTTGCCATGTGGGACGATGCTAATGAAGCACGAAGCCAGGCGGAAAGGACTGGCATGACACCTAGTCTACAATGACTGGTCATCAGCCCTTCCTCCGTCTCCCACCCATCGGACACCCCAAACCCATTTACCTAGAGCAGAGAAAATTCTGAAGAACACAGCGGAGAAAAGGCAGGCTTAATGGGAGTAAATACTATGGCGATCAATACTGTTCCATTAGCTGTCGCCCACCATTACACTGGCCAACGAGACAGAGGCATGATAACAAGGTAATGAGATGCCACCTCCAGACCGGGTTTCACTGACGATGGGAACCGCCTGCTCTGAGTGGCCCGGAGTGCTCAGATAATAACCCCCCACATCCCACTGAGTCTTTGAACTCCATTAGCAGCAGGGGAGAGTGAAATAAGAGGGGAAACTTGAATGGCACGATAGTCAGCCAGCTCCTGGAGAAGGGAAGGGGAACCCTTAGCAGCCCTCTGGGAACTGTGTAATTTGAATTTAGAGAATGGAGGCCAGAGGGAGGTAGCTGGAATCCGTGTGAACCGGGGCTGTGAGTTCTGAGCTGGCTCAGGATCATTTAAGAACATGCTGGCACTCTCAGCTCAGTTCAGAAAAGACTCGGGGAATGGAAAGGAGGAAGGCCTCAGCGGCCCTCGGCTGAAATCGCATTCTGCCTGCATCTTCCTGGCCAAAGGAGAGGACTGGCAGTACGGAAGGAGACAGGGGCGGCTCTTACGGAAGATCTTCACGTTGACCGTGGCCTCTGACTCGCTGCCATCCTCGCCAGTGACCACACACTTGTAAATGCCGGCGTCGTCAATGTTGGCGTTGTAGATGGTGAGCGTGGAGGAGGAGTCATCATTCCACACCACGGAGATCCGCTGCTGGTTCGGGGTGAGCTTCTCTCCGTTGGGGGAGAACCAGGAGATGTCTTTGTCTTTGGCATCTCCTGCCACTGAAGAGGAAGAGATTATTTTCAAACCGTAGGAGTTAAAAAGACGACGTGTCTTCCGGGGTGACCGAGGGTACTCAGCAAGAGCCACGGAACAAGAGGTCACGGGGCTTGATTACCCGGCAGGGAGACCATTCATGTGGAGGACGTGATACCGCCTTCCCCTGGCTTCCGCGCTTTGTTGTGACACACACACCACCACTCAGGGTGCCTGGAAAGAACTCGATGACCCCCTGTGAGTACACCTTCTCCTTGGTGAGGGAAATGGAGAGGTATTTGCTGAGGACCTACTGTGTGCCGGCTTCTAAGTGAGCAGCTCCAGCCTCCCAGAAGACAGAGCAGAGGGGATTCAAGTCTAGGATCTGAGCTCAAGGGCCTGGCGAGTCTGCGCCAACTAATCAGCTTATTTGTGAGGGCTCGGACTGTGGTCTCCAGAGCAGAGGAGGGGACATTAGACATCATCTAGGAGCGTGGATTCCAACCCGTTTTATTCTAGCGTCTGGCCCCGCCAAAACTGGCACGACTGTCATTTCAGCACCCTCTCTCAGACAGACACATCCGTCTCCGTCAATCCTGCAAGGAAGACAGCCTGAATCACCCATGCATCCTCTCCCCGGGCACCGAGGAGAGGTGGGTGCTGCCGCGTGGCCGTCTCAGACCCTGTGCGGGAACGAGGGCTCCGGGCTCTCTCTGCACAGCGCCCTTCCCCAGGCCACACCACCCAGCCCTGCACAGATGCTTAGTATGGAAATGAAGCCGTCTTCCTTTCAGGGCCCATCATGTTTTCAATAAATATCGCTATTTGCAAGATGTGCTGTGGGCTCCACGGCTGCATCTCCAGATCATTTAAATTGCTGTAATGAAGGCAAAGCTGGAGTGAACACATCCGGCGGCCACCAGGCACCTCGTCCAACGCAAATCATGTTTGCATTTAAAGGCCCCTCCCTGCCAAAAGCTGCTCGCTAAATGTCACGGTTTACACCTAGCTCAGCTCAATGGCCCTGCTTCTTCCACGATCTGAATCCCAATCCTGTCACAGATGGGGAATCCAAAGCCTAACCTGAAGCTTTTCCTCCACAGGACGTTTCCTGATGATTTCTGAGCTGTGGAAACGGGGCACATTTTCTAAACAAAGAACAAGGACACCAGATCCAAAAAAGCCCGGGGCCCCAGTGTGGGGACCATGGGATGGAATATGGCATGACAGACCTGGAAAACCTGGGACCCACATCCTCACGGCACAAGAGACACCAGTGTGCAATTGTCTTTCAGGCAAGTTTCTGACTTTTCTGGATTTTCGTGTCCTGGGAGATTCTAAGAAATAAGCCTTATGCCGACCCCCTGATACATGGTTCTCCCGAATCAGGCAGAGAACTCCGGCTGGATACAGAGCAGGGAATCCGGGGTCTTTCACTATTTGGGAACTGTGCTGACTTTCCTCCGGAAATCCCTAGCCCTCCTCTGCCATCATGCAGAAGCCCAGAGGACATTTCTCTGTGTCATGGAAGCCCTTAGTGAGGGGAAGGAAGAGGGCCCGAGAGCTTCCCTGGCCCTCTGGCCGCACCATCAACCCTCCAGTGGGGCAGCTCCAGGCGGGACCGGCCGTGCACACACACGGACCACGGGCTGCCGCTAGGTTCACTGTCTTTCCTTAAATGCAGTGGGGCTCGGGGCACTTGCCTTGGCATAAGAAGAATTTGGATTCTCCAACGCTGATTTCTCCTTGGCTGGGGACGATATCCACCTGCAGAGAAACTGAAAAAGACAAAGTCCAGCTGAAACACACATCAGGATTTTTGAGAGGGGAACCCAGAGCTTTCATTCAAAAGCAGGGTCTCCCTGCTCACATTAAGAAAGAGTGAAGGGAGGATGTGGTCTGGGTTGAGAGCTTGTCACCAAAGAATCCACGGTTCCTGTGCCAAAGCCAGGAATGGACATGGTCCGGATCCTTTCCTGTGGAATGGCGATCCCCTATCAGAACAGCGCAGGGTCCTCTGGGAGATTTGGGGTGACACCCCCACCACATGTTTCTGACCTCTTGAGTAGGCCACGGTCCTGCTCTGAACAGAAGCACTTCTGGGATTCAGAGAAATAACAGATCAGTTATTTCTGGAAATCAGCCTGAAGTGTCCCCACAGCTGTGTGACAAGGAGGCCTGCCACTCCCGACCTCTCCAGTTCCCCATGTCACCGTGCTTCATGACTACAGAGGAGGAGTCACCGTGGTGACCCGGACGGATCTGGAAGCAGGGGATGCCTACTGCTCAGCCCGCCGGGTGAGTAGGGGACCCACACCCCTCTTTCCGTGAGAGGAGACGGTGCACAGCCTTGTCACGGCAGTCAGTCAGATGCCCTCCCAGAAGGCTGTAGTCTGTGCCCTGAGGAGTTCCCTGTATCGCCTGGCTACCTGCACTAGATTTTCCTTTGATGATCGTCGTGCTCTGTCATTCCTCTCCACCAATAAGACAGAACACACCGCCGGCATCCCACAGACTGCCGGGTTCATTTGGTTCCTCAAGTATCTGCTCGGAGCAGATAACTGTTCCTTATGAAAATATAGTTTTAGGGCAGGGGGAAAAAACTGCTTTTATCCATTTGGATTCAACTTCCTTCTGCCTCCCCTCCTCTTAGGGAAAGTAAATGTGAAAGCTAAAAGCTAACGGACATTTGGTTCGACGCATGTCGCCTCTTCAAGCGGATACGGAGGCGGGCCAGGACCAACAGGCCGGGTAATAGAGACTCAGTGAGCCCTTCCTTCCAACGGCCATTTTCTCTGCGCTGCAGAACCCGGGCCTGCTGGTTGCCATGGAGACGGACTCGCAGGCGGAGCTGCTGCGGGTCTCAGTCTGTGCTCCGTGATGAAGGGGCCACGGGGCACTCAGCAGAGCAGACGGATCAAAGGGCCTGTGGGGGGCTGGCCAGGGGAGACGTGGGGAGCACTGGGCCATGGGAGGCGAGACCCTGCTTGCCACCAATGACAAGGCAGACCCCGGAGAAGCCGCAGAGGCAGAGAGGGAGGATGCTGAGTGCTCCACCATGAGAACTAGGGGAGGCTGGACTCCGACCTCCCAGGGCTGGTTTGGAAGGAACACCATAGTAATGCGGGGGCAGCCGGCCACTCTCTCACTGGGTTTACTGCCGATGACTCACCCAAGGGCCGGGACTGTACTCTCAGAGAGCAGCGAAAGGGCATCCCCTACCGTTCCCGAAATGCCAGACAACACACGGAGCTGAGAGGGCAGCTCACAATGGTGTCTCTAGCTGTGGTGCTTCTCTCGCCTCCTCTGGCCAGAGCTAGGTGCGCTCGGCTCCAAATCGAGGGAGCCAGGAGGAGTCTCAACCAGCACCATGTTCCACTTGCTTCTTTCCCCCTCAAGAAAGAGAGAGAAAGTGCCTTCGCTAAGATCATCTCTGTTCAGGGCCAGGGTGGTGGTGGCTGTAGAGCCCAGGCCCCCTGGCTCCCGGGGAAGCGTTCTTTCCATTACAACGCTGCCTCTCTGAGTAGAGGATAAAAAGTTTCCACTCATTCGCTTTAACGAACAATCTGGAGAACATGAGGCAGGCCGCTTGGGTTCACCATCCCCTAACAGAACAGAGCAAGCCCAGAGCTGCTAAGGCTGTTTCCACTCCGGGGCCGGGCCTGACGGCGAGGGCTGCAGGCCAGCGCCATCCATCGTGAGGCCAACCAAGGCCTTTCCACTCTGTCCGCGGCTCGCGTTCCATGGAACGATGGGCCCATGAAAGCCCTGGAGCCGTGCCTGTGCCATCCGTCACCTAAGTAATGGTCCTTTCTGGAGTTTACTGGGGCATTCTTTAGAGAATTCGAGGCATATTTCTGCCGGAAAGGTTCACGGGCCCATATGCCGAGCATCGGCCGCCAGCTCCGACATATGGATCCTGTTATTGTCACAGAGCTCTCACTGCCTTGAGAAGGATATTCTTATCCCAAGTGAAAAAACAGCCTTCATCTTTTCAGCTCTTTTCAAACGGAACATGACTCTCCGGGGGCCAGAGAACACGGCGAGGCTCAAGAGTTTCAGACCCAAATGCGGCCCGTCTCCTCCTCTGGGCCCCGGAGAGCGATCAGAAACAAAAGTTTCAAAGGAATTCCCGGCTTAAGCAGAGCCCACGCATACATTCATCATCATCACAGAAGTGTTTTAGAGAAGACATGTCCGTTTAGACTCCCGGCACACATGGAAAAGGTAGCGTTATTCCTCCTGCAAAGCAGCAGAGTCAACGCTGGGCCAGAGGAACCCCAGACTCTGAAAGTCAACGCTTGGATGTTTTCCACCAAAGCACAATGGCTTATGACTCTTCCTCAAACGCACAACCTTGAATTATTAGGTTTAATAACGGTACGTGGAAATCCGTCTCCACTGTCCAAACCGGTTCCCACTGCTTTGTGGCACCCCGTCCTCCTCACTCTATTAGGCCTTTCATTGTTTGCAATAAAAATTCCTCCCACAACTTTTGCCTTTCTCCGGTTGCACATATAAGTAAAAATTCCTCACCAGGCATAACTTCTACCTTTAAAGACACCTAGGAAAACCCTTCTCCCTGAAAAAGTATTTCAACTCTTGCTTTGCACAAATGCTCTGCAAAAGGCCATGCGTTACCCTACCCCCTCCTAGATGCGTCCAGAGGTGCACACTGACACGCATGGGTGTCTGGACCCAAAGGGTCACCATCCCCCACAGCCAGATCACAGGTTCCGGTTTACAAAACATACGCCATTCCTTCGTCGGAAGCTCACAACAGTTCAGAGACAGAGGAAGGGCCTACCTGATTGTCTCCATCCTATACAAGAGAATTTTAATGCTCAGAGAAGCAAAATAACTGGCCTCGGGTGACTCAGCTAATGAGCAGTTAAGATTCAAAATCATCTGATTCTCTCCCCCTCCCCAATTTATTTATTTGGCACACAGAGAGAATGCACAAGCAGGGGGGAAGGGACAGGGAGAGGGAGAAGCAGACTCCACTGAGCAGGCAGCCCAATGCGGGGCTCGATCCCAGGACCCAGGATCATGACCTGCGCCGAAGGCAGATGCCCAACAAACTGAGACACGGAGGTGCCTCAAAATCATCCGATTCTAAGGCTCCAGCTCTTCCCTCCACACCCCACAACCACCACGGACCTTTGGCTGGCTATCTCATAGGCTCATGATGACCTAGTAGTCAGCATTTGCTCTCTTTCCAAATCATGGGCTAGAAGGAACAGAGTGTACAAACATCTCACAGTCAAGTTGCTCTTTCGTCTATACCCTGGTTAACTCTAACTGGCCTCTTCGCGCACATAGCTATATTATATGATCATAGCATTATAATCCCGATTTCACAGATGGGGAGGTGGAGGCCCAGAGCCATAAGTAATAGTAATGGGGGAGTCCAGATTCCAACCCAGGCTGGATGGAGTCGAAAACTCTAGATATTTCTGCCATACTCTTCCATCCCTTGTGAACAGACAGAAAAAGGGTTCTCTTAAGAACAGAATGACCCCCCCTGCCCCCGTGCTCATCTGATTTAAAAAGTAAAATAAGCTTGGGGGAGATCTGTACGTTTTCAAATGTGTTTTCCGTTTAACTGGTCTTTAAAAACAAATGCTATGTTCGCAAAGAGGCACACTTAATTTAGCAAACCGTTTTAGAGGTAAATAGAAGTTCGGGCACCCTCGACTTTCTAGAGAAGCAAGAGAAATTCCTTTAGTTGCTAAAGAAAAGTGAATTCAGATTTTAGTTCATAAAACATGCTAAGGCACTTATCGGGAGAGGTGGAATTCTTACCAAAGCAAAGCAACAGAGAAAAATTATTCTGAGTTAAAGAAGGAGACCACAGATTTCTCTGGAGTCAGTGACTTCTTGCTGTAGTTTGATTTTTACCGGTTTTCTTTTCAAGATTCTAATGTGTTTGACAAGGTAGGAGGTAACAGCAGAATGCAAACCCAGGTCTCTCCCACGGATAATTGAAAATATTTTCTTGTTAAATGGTGATAAAAATGCTAATTGCTGAGGAAGACGGACTGTAGGTGTGCAGCAGGCCCAGAACCAAGGTAAGGAGATGCCCTGGTCACCCATTTAAGGGTGAACAACAGAGGATTAATGTGATTGGTGACTATGCACCAGATAAGAGAATTTTCTAGAACCTATTTAATAACAGCTCAGGATTTTTGAAAAAGACATCAAAGTGTCACTATGCATTTATTTTGTTAGCTATTGTTCTAGAAATGAACCTTGCATATCACCATTCTCAAGCACTTCCATGGAGAATTGTATTTTATTTTTCAATTATAACTGAATGCTAACTCTCTTTCATGTCACCGTACCCGTGGGAGATCCAGATGTCTGGACCAGGAGTGTAACAACGGAGGGGCCCCCACTTGCCTCTAGCAGTTTGCTCTCCTTATGAGGAAAGCACCTGAGAGAACATACAGGATAACTTGAGTACTAAACCAACCAGACTCAACGAAAGCAAAGCCAAAACCTATGTGGCAATACTGGTGCATGGCTGAGGCCTGGGACTCTGGACCAGACTGTTGAGTGTGAATCTCAGCTGTGCCACTGAGTAACTGTGTGATCTCGCCGTGTGTTTCAACCTCTTGGTGCCTCTGTTTTCTTATCTGTAAAATGGGGACAGATGGAGGGCTGTTGGAAAGACAAAATGAATTAATATTTGTGAAGCACTTAGACTAGTGTCTGGCACATAATAAACATCTTATGCTTGCTGTGTATTATTATTCTTAACAAATCTGCATTAACAACCCTTACTGAAGAAATTATTTTGATCACAGTTTTTGAGGGAAGCAATGTTTCTCTTTATGGCTTAAGATCAGGTAACCTTCTCAAATGATCCAGTTGGCCAGGTGGCCCAATTCCACTCTCTATACTAATTTAGGATATTCTACTTGCTAATCCCAACTTTATTGGTAAAAAGATGACTGAATTCAATCAAAGGCAAACAATAATCATGCAGGCGCTCTAGACAACCACTTCACCGTGGTCTGTTTTCTCATCTGTAAAATGGAAAGGATGGTAAGATCGCCTTTGTGTGGCCGGACTGTCATGTTAATTAATGTCAGGAGAGAGCCCTAGTTAACAAGTCAGGGTCTGGAGCCAGAAAGGCCTGGGACTAAACCCCGGCTCGGACTTCAGGTAAAACTCTGAGTTCTCAGGAGAAATCTCCGAGCCAGTTTGCCACATTTGTATATGAACGTAACAACCCTATTTATTTACCTCTAGGCATGTTGAGATGATTTAGAAAAGTAATGTAGGTAAAGTACCAAACACCAGCTCAGGCTCTGTTGGCTGTTTTTCCCATGGTGGTACATATACGATAGCATTTAAACACACACACACGCACCCCCAAACAAACAAAATCCCCCATAATGCTTGTAGCAAGAATAAGAGAGCGGGAACCCTTTACAGACTATTCATAGACACATATTATGTTAACTGTGCATGTTTATATCTATGTGTATATATGGTCTATTCACTGTGAGCCTAGATAAACGTGTGTGTGTGTGTGTGTGTGTGTGTGTGTGTGTAGAAAAATGCAACTGGTCAGATTGTTATTGTTTCAAAAAGCAGCTAGACGTAGGTAAATTTATCTCATTTGGGGAGAGAAAAACCAATAAACAATTAGTAATCACAAGGAGTCTCGCCCTTACTAGACACATGAGTCCTAGAATTCTGGCTTGAGCTACCGCGGATACCAGCTGGGCAGAGGAAGAAAATGAGGTAGACTGTTTCACTTTCAAATATTAACCCAAAAGTTAAATGTCATTTTAAAGGAACTGTAAAATACGTGTTCTCAGAGATTTTTGGCTTCAGGTTCTGTATAATGTCATCACAAAGGCAGACCATACCCTAACTGCCGCTGGAAGCATCCTCATTGCTTAAAGTTGGCTTGTAGCAGCAACCGAAACCATCTAGAAGCCATGTGTAGGGCTGCTCCGTTGGGGCCCCATCTACGGAAATGCTGATTTCTAATTCCCATCTAAACCTAAACATCAGAAGTCATCTAGATAGGGTTCCCAGGCCAACTAAGTTTATAACGAGACCCTGGGGAAGCCCTCTGTGTGAATGGGCCAGACCCCCGGCGTCCCCCCGGATGCCAGCCAGCCGAGAGAGTGAAGGAAGCCCTTCAGAAAGCTGTGGTCTTTCCTGGTTGAGCCAGTGTGTCAGAGCACAGTTCAAGACGGGAAGAGGAAGGAAGGATTAATCTTGAGGGTGGTGCAGGGTTCATTCTTTATTCACCAGAATGGAGACACCAAAGCTCCCAGTGTCACGATGAAGCCGTACGCCCAAGTTACAGATGTATGTAGACAGTGCTACCCCGAATTCACTCGAAGGAGATGCGGGGTGCCTGTAACAGACAGGTTTCTGAAGTCTTTCATTTTAATAAAAATACCCAAACTGGGCAATGTTTCCTTACAATAAAGAGTCCCGGTGAAAATTCTCTTTAGTGTCCTCAGGTCCCCTGGCTCTTCCAAAGTGATGGGGGAGGTGTGGAGAACATGAACATGGCCTTAGAATTCTTCAGCTTCCCATGTCATATGACACTACAATAGACCTTTCAACAAGGGAAAAAAGTCCTGAGCATCACTGCACAACCAAAGCCTACGAGATTAATCTGATACCCCATTTCCCCAGACGTTCCATCCTATGGAACTCTGGTAGCCAAACAGCAAAATCACCTGCCAGGAGCAGGGGGCTCTATTTCTTAGTATCCTACATGACAGGAGCTGCTGGGAACCAGGACTAACGGGGTGCCGGCTCTGAATCATGGGGCTGGCTTCACGTCAGAACACAGAGCCAAGGCACATAATGGTTTCAGTTCTCTTGGCCTCCCCGAGTTCACAGGGCCACATTAGCATTTTTGTTAGGTCTGATCAAATGGTTTACATTTATAGAGAAAAAGAAGTCAGTGGTTTGAAGCCATAGTTGGTGTCCCCACAAACCACCCAGCAGCTAGAAGGCTCGACAAATGTCACATCACGTTGTCCTGTGCTCCCGCTTAGAGGGCAAGAAGATGGACAGGTTCGTTTAATCTGCTCAGTAGTAACGGATTCATGCTGGTGCCCAGGACCTCACTCCCACTTCCAATCCCCATCCCCAAGAAAGTGCAGTTCTTACTGGGAGCACAGGGGGCATCCTTAATGGGTAGCCAGAAGAAATGACCCAGTGGGATACTAAGCAAGCCAAGATGGACCCCAACGACTTCCACACCACACCCACCGATCAGACATGGGGGAGGAGCCAGCTTGGCTCTGATGAGATGTGTGTTTATTTTTTGTTTGCTTATTTTAGAAGAAAGTCATAACGGAAGGAGATGTGTTGAAGAATTTACTATGTATGTATATTTTTTTCCTCCAAAGCAGCAAAAAGCCAGAAGTATACTTGTAAAGTCTCAAAAGTTCCCGATTCCAGATGAGGAGTGAAATTCTTTCCAAGTGGGCATTACCCTGCTCTCATCCAGTCCACAAGGGGTGAAGGCAGGACTGTCTGACGGCATTGGGGACCACACAGCAGAAAGCATGCGTGTGTGGTCAGAGGTGGCAAACGCGGATCTAGTTACTTCTCACTCTGCCACTATGTTGGATTCAGGACTCTAGAGTTGTTAGTAACGAAGAAGGGGAGAGCCAGAGAGGACCTGACACATCACTGGCAGCCCCTTCCTTTTACAGAAGGGGAACTCGGCAGGCAGCCGCCAAGAGCTCCCACTGCCAAGTCCGGGACCCACAGTGTTGGCTCCACGAGTGGATTCCCGCCCTGAGGCCCTTCTTCCTTCTGTGTCTTACTTCCTCTGTGTGTCCTCAGTGGTTATTTTACCTGCTTTGCCCTAGTCTCACGTCTGTCCCCAAAGAGCAGGCAGAGGAAGCTATTAAACCACAATTAAGGAAGCCAGACAAATGGGAGGGGCTCTGCCCATCCTGTCCGAAGCCAATTACAACGCCTGCTTACTTCCAACACCTCGGTCCCTTTTTCGCAGAAGCTCGGCTTCCCTGTTTCCTTTTCTGACTGCCCTTCCTATTGTCTGCCTTTTTTTTCAGGCCAGCCCTTTGCATGAAACTAACTTACTGGAATACAAAGCAAGGATGCAAATGGCTTTTTGGAACTCGGCTAAGGTTCTCCAGATGAACAACGTAAAAATCTATCAATCTGCCTACACGCTATCTGATTGTGTCCAGGATGTCCCGACAAGGTTTTCTTAGGTCCGCTCTCCCGAAAGGCTGTGTTCACAAAATGACTCACCTAACTTCTTTTCTTCCGGCTGTGAAAAGGTACTTGGATCAAAGAACCGTTGTTCCCCTCTCGCCCAACAGTTTTTGCCAACATGGCAAGAAGTTGAAATTATACGTTCTAATATTTGTCCAGCTGTTGTTTGCAGATGTTGTGTTCTTTACACTCAGAAAATAGAAATTTAGAGAATGCTTGCCTGCAACTTCATCCTGAGAATTTCAGATCCTGCCCGTGTCTTTCAAAAATGTCCTTATGTGTTCGTAGCTTTAAGCACATCTGGGCTATTGAAGATACAAAGGCTTATAATCTCTCAAACAACCAGTGCAAAGAGTTGTTAAATTTGGTTTGTCATGTGAAAAATTCACACTTTCAAACAAAGACAGATATAAATATATAGTAATTAGTATGTGCCAGTCACCTTACTAAGCACTTTATTGGATTCGCGTAAGCCTCAGAACAATCCTATGAGATAGGTATTCTTATATCCCATGGGACAAAGAAGCTGAGGAACAGAGAGGTTAAGTCACTGGCCCATAGTCACAAAGCCAGGAAGAGGTAGAACCAAGAACTGAACCCAATGCAGATCCGGCTCCAGGATCCTTGATCTTAAGTCTGTGTTACTTGGGCTCAATTGTCAACTTTCGTGGAAAAGGGGCTGGTTTTGTGCTGGATGAGCTAAGCACGGAAGTAGACAAAAATACTATCTCCTTAAGGATATGCTCCACTCAGACCCCGGGATATAGTGACTATGAAGGGGGGGTTGGAAACAGGGTCCTTGAATTCTGGGCCCACCAGCCACATGCCTCTCCCTACTGTAGCCTGCCTTCGTCTCCAGACTGAATCCTCCCTGCTCTTCCACGGCCTCCCCCACGGACCTGGCCTTCACGCCCCCCTGCAGCCCTCCTCCACCACCACTAAGTGCTTAGCACTGGTGGCGGCTGCCCACAGGATCAGGCCGGAGGCTCTGCGTTGGATTTTCCCATCTATAGCTCGTTCCCAATCCCCCCGATTTGGATTCTGGATAAGCCATGTCATCCCTTATCAAAATGTTAATATTAAAATTGTTCTTTGGTGATACATAAGTTGTGGCTGAATCTCCACTCCTCTGTAGGATGTGCATTTGAAATGGATTATTCCTGGATCTGGTCGTCTGGCCCTCAGGGGGTCATTCTCCCTACAAGGCCACCTGTAGAGCTTCCATGGTGAAGAGCTTCCTAGGAGAGGCCACACACACGATCTTTTCTCCTGGGTGGAGAATCCATTCCCCACTCCCTCAGCCACTGTCACTCCCAACCAGACGGCGCCTGACCTATCAGATGACACACAGAACCACATTACACAATAGTTTCAAGGGGACAGAACAGAAGAAAACCGAGCCATTTAAGTAAGAATTTTACAAATAGTATATATCCATGACTCTGGAGAATAATCATATTGTTTTCCCGAGTTAGGAACTAATAAGAACGCACCCACTAGCACCACCATCTAGGGTACGAGTTGAAATGCTCTATCTAGCTCTGTGGCTTATCAGGAGCTTAGGGCTGAGAGCAGCCACAGCCCGGGGAAGGGTGTGGGGAGGGGTTAGGAAAGCAGAGGCTGCAGGAGATGGCGGCCATGTGTGGTCCCGGCACATCCGAAGTCCGTCTTCATTCGGAGACTGTGGTATTCTACCTGCCAGCCTTACAGTCCCATCCATCCATAGAATTACCCATAACACTGTTTTCTGAGTCTCACTTAAAAGTCCTTTGGCTACGCTTACACCTCCTTCTTGTCTTTGCACAGCGTGATTTCAGGGACCCAGAAGAGCCCCAGAAGCTTTTCTCCAGCCCCAGGCTGCTTATCGGCCTTCCTTCCTACACTCTTGGTACTTCTGCCTTATGATTTGTATGCCTAATAACAACAAAGGCCGCTGGCTCTATTCTAGGTCGCTATCAGTCTTTTCAAATTATAATGAATCAAAGATTTGGGTAGAGTTATTTTTTAGGAGGGCTGGGGAAGTTGGGAAAAAAAAACAACCCAATGGGTAATGTTACACTCATCTTGATAATTGGGATCTCCTTCATGTGCTAATCATGCTCGAGTTTTCCCCACCCCCCACAATACTGCTGTAACCCTAAAGAACTGCTAAGAAGTCATAAAGTTAAATATGGAATGAGATTCCTATGACAGCCTTTTTAGTTTTTTTGTTCAGATTTTGTTTTTGTAGCAAGATTTCATTTAAGCAACCACTGTGAAGGTCTTTCATTATTCACTTGGGCTCCTTTCCTCCCCCAGTCCAAACACAACTGTCCTGACACTCTCGCTATGCTTTACTCAATGGGCAGGAGTATCTTTGAATCCCAGTCTGTGAAATCAAAGACAGAACATTAAAGAGGGCCCCCTCCCCCAGTGGCACCGTGTCGTCGTGGGCTTTGATGTTCAAGGACCAAAATGAGTAGGATCCCAAGGAGCCAATTCGAAGGTCAGGGACAGACTCAAGGTTCACTCATGAGAAACAAACACAACCAAAATTGTAAGATGGAGGCAGAATTTTCTTTTAGGAAGGACTTCATGGAAGCAATGCTTCCTAACTTCTCCATCAAGGTGATAGCAACTTCAACACCAAGTAACTAAACTTTCTTAAACCTATGGATTCTCATCTCAAAAAGAAGGAAAACCTACCAAGAGACACATTCTCACTTTAGGGGAGGTTTCTGGAAAACCTCCTCTTAACTCCAGGAGACCAGACTCCCTCTCCTGGCAATGGGAGTTCACGGGGACCACAGTGATGCCGCTTGACACTTCCAGCACCAAGTTTACATAAGGGACCTGGGCAGGACAGGGGGAGGACACACACACACACACACACACACACACACACACACACAATCTCTCCTTCACCTTGCCTGTCTCAACAGTGATTTCTCCAGGAGCTAACTTTTGAACTTTCAAAATGGTGTCGGGTCACAGTGGCCAAACTGAGGCCACTGGCCAGTGAGTTTTCCTTCTTTAGAAATACAATCAGCCCCAACAGTAGCTAAACTTGGGGGAGAGCAGTCACTAGTTTCTATTCCAAACTGCACTCATAGCTACAAAACCCAGAAGCCCTAAGACTGAAGGCGACCTGGTCATATTTGAATGAATGGCACTACCATAGGATAAGGTTGTTTTATGTTAAATTTCTGGTCCCTTCTATCCCCATAAGAGACTCCCTGCCAAAACCATACTGCACAGCCAACCCGATGCAGCCAGCTGGTGCCACAGGTCAGTCATGAGTCAGCCTCTGTCCACTAGCAGGCTGACTGTGTTGTCCTAGGGGTAAACTCGGCAGGACTCTTTGAAGCATGGATTGGGACAGGATGGGCCACTTGCTTCACTCGGGCTGGGATCTCCCCACCAGGCCTGTCTTTTGTCTAAGAGAGGCCCTGCTCTCACACCCCTTCGGTCACCTCCCTCCCTGCCCACCTCACTGCCATAAGACAGACAGACATAGTCCTACTCTCCCAACAGAAGCAGCAACAAACTATGTCCAAGAAGAAAAAGCACTGACACACATGAATATATGCCCCTCTCCCTGGTCATGCATTAGACCTGATTTTGTGACAAGGCAAGCTGCCTTTATTTCTAGAAACAAGTCATAGTTGTCAGCATCACTAGGTGGCCTTCAAAGAGGGCAGTATCTTAGAGAAAGCTGTTCAACAGTGACAGTCTGACAACCAGGTCTGCTAACGGGCCGGAACTGGTTGAGTAAATGCCTAAGAGAGGAAAGTGCATGATTCCCGGGGTGCTCCTGTTCCCGTGGGGGCAACAGATCTGCTTCCAAATTTCATCCTGCTCTCCGAGGGTAGAAGTGATGCCTCTCTTTTCCACTTTTCTGTTGCAGGGTCTGCATCTCATGGAGTTTCTCTCATGGTGTCCATTCAGGCAAGATGACACTTTTTGAATCATCTACCCAGAGATTTCCAATGCACACGCACCCAAGACCCCCCAGTCTGAACAATGGCCGTCTCAAACATCACTGGACTGTGAGGGAAGTGCTGCTTCCTAGGTAAGGAGAGGTGATGATAAAACCCAAACTTCCATCCGAAACTTCCCGGTAGGTTATAAAGCTGAAAAAACAAACAAATAAACCACCCTAAACACAAACTACCTCATGAACGATTTGACCTCTGTGGGCTGTCTTTTGTCCCCAACACTTTGAAGCAAGGCTATTAAATGACCAAAAATGAGTTTGAGTCCTAGGTTGGGCTTTGTCTTGGACCAAGATTCTTCTGTAAGGTCACGAAAGAGAATGACCCTGAGGTCAGAACTGCAGTCTAGAAGGAAAGCGCATCAGGGTACACAGAAGGTACGAACTGGTCGGCACATTCATGCAATATGGAAGCTCCCTATATGCTAATTCTGTGGCTTCTCTCAGCCTTGCAGAAACCAACTGCGACATCAGCTTCACACCCAAGCTGTGTGTGATCAGCGCCTTCCCTCCCGTTGGGTGCCACAGACTGAGGCTACTGCTGGCACCTTCCACGAGACCTCGACTCCCCATGCAAAGCTGGCCCAGACTTGAGTGAATGGAGTGCAGTCTCCAGAAAAGTGACACTTCTGATCTTTTCTTCCCTGGGAAGTCAACCAGGACCATGGGAGGACTGATCTGAGGCTAATTCCTGGTCTTGCCTGTCAAGGTCTGGCCCCGGGATCCTCTGCAGCCTTTACAGCTTCCATGGCCAAAACAAGAACGGAATGGGTTGTGATGAGGTATGATGGCCAGTCCCTGCTCTGCCTCCATCACGGCCCCTCAGTGTCACAGAGGACTCGATTAATACCTGTTTGGTGACTGACCTCTGTAGAGATGAGCCTGTGTACGCTCGATGCTTAGCACAGGGCTCTGCACATCGTCCACCCTGAAAGTTCTGTCCTGAACAAATCTGAAGATCCTGTTCTGCCTCTTCTTTTCTGAGGTTCGCTCTAGCACAGTGTGGGATTGTGCATGAGACGCGGGGCTCCAAGCCCTAGAACCGTGGGTCGGCCTGGGTAAGAAGTAGCTGGAGAGCTTATGAAAGCAGATTTCCCTGCTGCACCTGCGGAGACCCTGACTCAGTATCTCTGCAATGGGGGTCCTGAGAGTAACTTTGAAATGTTCCTCTGATGGTTCTGATACGCAGCCAAGTCCGGGATCCCTGGCTGAGCCAGGATAACCGATACACTGCAAACAAGATCAAACTCAATGCAATGCTCTTGCCCCAAGGTTTCTACTTCACCATCGTTCTTATGTTCTTATGTTGCCCTGGTACTTTGCCCCCCACCACCCCGTGGCCAAAGCGCTGGAGCACTGTTCTGCAGAAACTCCTGTTCCACGCACTGGTGTTCAGGTCTGTGACCTGATGCCAGCAAAGTCTAACTCAAACACACGTACACATCATGCTTTGTTTAAAGCAGATACGTCCTGCATTCAAAATGGGTGCGGTACGAATGCACAGGAAGTTACAACTAGCTACCACTGTCCTCAGCACACCTTCCAGTGTCCTTGGCCTGTCCCGCCCCGGGGAACTCATGAGCTGCAAAGAGAAGGCATCACTTAAGTGTCAGTCGGTCCGGTCAGCAATCTTTTTTTTTTGTTCACTGCTCAGCCTGCCGTGATCCTTGCATAAGCCTCATTTAAAGCTCCCACAGATACATGTGCTGGTCCCTACGTAGTTATGGTGTAAGAAATCTATTCTGCATGCTCGGCCCAGATCCTTGTTAACCGCCCCAGGAAGGGAAGGGCGAAGATACGCAGGAGGCATGACATGCCCCCACCCCCTAAAATGAAACTTCACAGCTCTGATATAAAAAGCCTTTGAAAATCGTGAATTAGCCATAAATCATAAAATAAAATGAATTAATACTGTATGGAGTACCTTCACAATGGCAGTTAGAAAGGACACCGAGCACTGGATGTGAGTCCTTTTGCCCGGGAGTCTTTCCGGTTGGTGGGACAAGAAAATACCTCTCTCTCACCTTTATTCTGTTTTACAGATACACTTCAAACCTCTGCATTTAAGCGGGTCTCTCGATCCCATGCAGAGGCTGATAAAAGAAAATTTCCAATTGTTTCAAATAAGTCGTAGCTGAATTCATCTTGCGTTGAAGGCTGCAGAGTCCCAAGGACAAATGTTCCTATCCCATGTAAACATTATTATTTATTCTTAATATCTTTATGCTTGCTCATTGATTTTTTTTTCCCGCTCCCTACAACATAGATCTCACTGTAAAGGAAGAAGCCATTTGATGGTTCATTCATTCTTCTCCGAGTGTAGGAATTCATACCCACTACAGGCCTGCAGGTGCCTTTCCACCTAAGTTACAGATCTTTCCGATCATTCAGTGTGGCTCTCTAGGTCTTTTACACTCCCTACAAATTGCCCACAGGTAGGAAATGGAGAAGAAAGTATAGACATACATTTTCCTATTGCTTTGCTTCCTCCTTTGCTTCCTCTGTTTTAAACTATCAGGATAAATGCAAGTTACCTAGATGTCAGCACAGCTCGCTATCTTGAGGACTGACCCACAGGACCCCGAGAACGCCCTGTACACCATGTGGGGACCCCACCTGCTTTTTAAGTAGCTGGTACAAACTCAACTTCCGGCTGGCTAAATAATGGGGAGCTTAAATTTAGAAATCGATAACATTATTTAAGAGATGACTTGAGTAATAAATCGGAGAAAAAGAGGGAGTAAGAGAATCACACCAAGTGGCTAGACATAAGCTACAAAGAGCGAGGTCAGGTCGTTCTGCAATTTCAAAGGATTTCCTACTTGGCTTTACACCCAGCAGGTTACAATAAATGCTCTCCACTGCCTGACAGCAACCTTCCTCTCATGTAAGTTTCATCTCCCGGTAAATTACATGGTTTAAGAAAACGTATTTTAAAATAGTTTTGAATGGCAATGCATGGGTCAGTCCCTAAGAGTGCGGGAGGGAGGTGCCGTGGGAACGAGGATCCGGCACCCACATAGCAGGAGACCTGGATTCTGGGGCTAATCACCTTATTTGCGCTGTGGCACTGGTCCCCTCCCCAGCAGTAAAATCAGGATAAAAGTAGAGACAGAGGGTGGCCAAGTGAGAAAGCAGATGAAAAGGAACCGGAAAACCAGGCTTTTGTTCTGGCCGTGCCCCCAGGATACACCCGCAGGATCTGAGGCAAGTCCTTTTCTCTGGCCGGGGCCCACTTTATTCATGCAGAAAGGAAGGGACTGGACTGATTTTTAAGGTCCGTTCTACCTTTATAGTCACACAACTGGGGTCAGCTGGGCAATTCTTCAAAAGGGCTCCCAATCTCCCCATCTTCCTGCCAAGGCTGGCTTATCCCATCCTGTCAGGCAGGGCAGAGCAGTCTCAACCCGCAGGCAAAAAACCCCACTTAGTTCCAAGCCAACCCACACTTCATGGAGCACGACAGCTCATGGCAAGTCCTAACCCCCAGGGCAGGAAGTCTAAAGGGCTGCTACAGTAAGCCTGGGATCCTGGTGGGCCTGACCTCTTGCTAGCCCCCTCCCATGCTGGGGCCCTAGTCCTTGGATTCAGCGACTGGCTGACATCCTGGTCCCAATCAGACAGGGGACCCAGCACACACACCATGCTGCCACCTGGTGGGCTGAGAATCGGCCCCTCCTCCCCGCTCCTGCAGCGACTGCTCCCATTGGCAGACCCTCCCAGGCCCTTCTCCCATCAGAAAGGGGAAGGCTCTTTGCCCCACTGAAAGGTGGTAAGGAGCCAGGGAACGCAAGGGAAACGCCCGGTGCACAGTGGGCACCCTACAGACCATGATCACCATTGCTCTTCATTAACACAGTCTACGGCCCAGAAAAGCAAGCGCCCGATAGCTGGCTGGCGTCGGCACACGTGGATTCTAAGGCCTGAGTCCCTGCCTTGAGTGTGAACAGGCCTGTCTTGATATGCCACATTGTCCTTAGGAAAGGGTTTACCGTGTGATTGTAATCGGAGGCCTTCCGTCGCCTTGCCGGGAACGGGACTGGCCTCAGAAGCCGGGGCCTGGCAGTGCCCGGTAACTGCAGGAGAGCCCAGAAAAGGAGCGTCCGAGCCAGCCTAACAGGTGACCCCCTTCCCGCTCCTCTCCCCCGGTGGGCACGGGGTAGGGGTGGTGGTGCAGGTACAGAGGGAGGCGTGCTGGAAGCGGAGCCTGGAGCGTGTCTCCAAGTCACCCGTCCTTGTCCCCGGACCTACTGCAGTCTGATAGGGGAGGGAGTTAGAGAACGAGAGAACGAGACAGACTGTTCTTCTCTCAAGGCTTCCAGTCCCCTTGGGGCATAGGCAGAAAGCTTGATGCTTCTTCAAGAGTTAAGCAATCCCTATGGACTCAAAAGATGACATATGAATAACGTGGAGGACAGTAAGCTGTGTTGTGCCAAATAACATCATTACAACACGGCTCTAAGGAAACCAGGGAGCTAGAAAGAAACTGCCCGCCCCATCTATCTGTGTTTCTTCTTCTTCTTGGGCTTATGCAGTCGCGGGCCACCTCGACATATGTGCTCCGGCTGTACCCCCGGGGCCCATTCCAGGGAACACTTTTTGAAGCAAAAGTGGCTGAGGGTCTCATTCAAAGAATTTTTAAGCTCTGGAGGCTAGTGTGTCAAAAATGGAGCGGACTCCCTCCTCGGATCTCAGGTGGCCGCCTGTCGTGGTAACCAAGGGAGAGAATCAGAGGGGCTGGAGCGGCCTCCCCGGCTTCTGAGGCTAGTCCCGTTCCCGGCAAGGCGACGGAAGGCCTCCGATTACAATCACACGGTAAACCCTTTCCTAAGGAAAATGTGGCATATCATACAGGCCTGTTCACACTCAAGGCAGGGACTCAGGCCTTAGAATCCACACATGCCGACGCCAGCCAGTCTAAATCCCACCAAACAGAGCCCGGGATAAATGTCGCTCGGACTTAGGCAGCGGGCGAGCGGGCAGCTCGGTGCCATGAGGCTGACAGTGCCCAAGAGATTGTCCGGGGCTCTCCCACACCGTGCGCGCTCACAGCACAGCTTGCAAATCCCTCCGAGCGGATTCTCTCGGCCTGGGCAGTAGGAACTCATCTCTCCAGCACTATTTAGACGGGGAGAATGGCAACGAAGTCCCCAGCAGAGGAATCCGCAGGGCTATTCCAGACCAGGGACATTTCTATCCTTGTTTGAAACTGTACCGAGAAGTAAGGAGAAACTGCAACATGAGTGAGGCGCCCACTCCAGACGCATCACTCACATCAGCTTCCAAGTGTCTGACTCTGGGCCAGACGCTGTACAAACCCAGTACCAAGCCTGCGCACTCCCTGACTGTAGGACTGAACCTCTCCTGGGAGCCTAGTGCTACCCACTGTGCAGATAAGGACGCTGAGGCTGACAGGCTACCTGCGAGCTGGCCCTGGAGAACTCAGGGCCGTTCTACTCCCACGTCCATTCTCTTCCACCATGATGCTTCCAGTGACGGAGAAGCGAGAAGGGGTGGAGAGAAGAAAGGAAATCTGAGTGTTGCAGAAAGTCTGTCCCTTGGAATGTGCATTCACAGACCATGCTCACAGGTCCCAAAGATCCATGTTTTCCTTAATCATCCTCTGCCCAAAGCTAGGTGCCCAGACATCAGGCTCTGTGAAAGATCATTCCAGATGATGTCTTATAATTCTTTTGGTACCAGATCCCATGCTACGAAAAACTCTACCATAGAGTGTTTACCTCTAGAGATTTATTTTCTTCCATTAGCTAATGTTTCCCAAAGAAGGAACCTTGGAGATGGCCAAGTGTCTTAAACAAATACGCTTTCCCCTGCCTTTCAACCCTGATGTGCTTAATATGCCCTTCTTGTTGGGATGGCTGTTATCTGCAGGAAGAGATTGTAAGCTGCTGCCTCTTATTCTCTCCAACCTCCATGCACTGGGCCGTGCCTGGGCCCAGCCAGTGCTCAGTGCATGTCAGATGAGGGAGGAGCGTGCAGAACATTGAGCACAGCCTCAGCCACGGCCAGTGGGCTGCAAACAGGAGGAAAGGGCAGAGCCTGGCTCTGGCAGAAGACCCCACTTCTCTGTGCTGCCTGGAAATTTGGGGTCCTCTTCTGCATACTGACCTCTGGGAACTTCACCTCTTCTCTAGGTCCCCAGTTTCTTCAGTTATAAGAACAGAGCTATTGAGTGTGAACATTCCTTCACTCTAGAGTATTAATGAGTTGGATTTCTATCTACTTTCTCCTGTTTTCCAAGATCTGCGTAAGGACACACTGTCACAAAAGCCATGTGCCTCCATATATTTCAAGAGACACAATCTGAAAGTAAAGGAAATCTCAGCATCTCATGTTTAGGAGGTTTCAGACATCCTCATGTTTCTAGAAATTTCCATGTAGTTTGTAGGAAGCTCATTCCAGAATCTTACTGATGACTGTCTATACTCCATATCCCCCAAGGGGCGGAAGAAAAGAAATGACCCCAGTGTTGATAGAAAAGCCACACACAGACTGTTTCACAGTGTTCTTATTAAGCAAAGCAGACAGAAGAAAAGGTGGCTAAATCATAGGTCCGCCTCTCCCTCACCACTGTGCGGCCAAGCACCACACAATAGGCCTTTGGAAGCAGCTGGCTTGTCAGTGTCATTCCTTGCACAGTGGGTGAGCTGAGGCAAAGATAATTTTCCAGGCTGTTTGGCTATCAACAGACACCAAATTGCTTAGCTGAGCAGACGTGATCCCCTTCAACTTGTTGCAAAATCCTTAAACAAACCTTGAAAATGGAAATGTGTTCTCATTTTATCTCCTAGCTAAAGGCTGCTGAATTCTTATCAGGTGGAAGCCGTACACACGTAAACCCATGCTCTCATAGAAAGTAAGACCAGGCTTTCAAGCCATCAAAAATGGGTAATTATAGATCATTAAAAAGTATAAGACCGCCATTACCGTCTGCCCAGTGGAAGGCTGCTAGATATTGATCAGGTGACTCTTGGTGGCAGGACAGCCTTCGTCTATAGCAGCTGCCGATTCCTATGGTGTAAATACTCCCACCAAGAAATTTTAGCCACTACATTTCTGGACGTGAGTTTGAAAGAGTTGCATATGATCAGTTCTCGAAAGCCAATGGGACAGCTTTAGAACACTGTTGGCTTGCCTGACATTCAAATCCCCAATTCTGGGCTCCAAGAGGGGTTCACCAAGTGCTGCTTCTTCCAGCCCACCATGAGCATCCCACTAGGGCACCTCAGTTCTCCGGGCATCAGCCATCCCGGCAGACTGAGTTCTCACTGGCATCTTTCATGTGCTCATCACACTCTGGGCTCTTTCCCCAGCTTCTGCAGTCTTCAGAAACCCAGCAAAGGTTTTCTGTCGTGAGGCCAACCAGAGAGCTACCTCCTCTTCCTTAGAAAGGAACGAGCCTTCTTTTTTACTGAGCTCTCCCTCTTGATTCCAGTAGGCAGGCTTGCTTCGGTCATCCTGCATCTGCCAAAACCCAGACCACTGGTCAGGAGCTAGGAGAAAGCAGGCATGTTAAAGACTGTGCCAGTTGGCTCCCACAATGATGGAGGCTTCATCAGAACTGGGAATGAGCCGGGGTTGGACTGGATGTCCAGGCAGGGGGCTCATTGCCCGAGATTCATGGTTCTGATGACGAAATATACATTGGAGCTCCACAGCCTGCCTAAGGGCACAGAGTGAGGCCCAGGGCTGCAGGTGAGCTCTGCACCCTAGTTCAGTTGACACACTGATTCACTAGGCATGTGGTGTGACCTGAGGGCGGCCCCATCCTAGTTATTTGACTCCTCTTCTGCTTTCCTCTGCATCTGCCTCCTTTTTTCTGTCTCCCTGTCTCTCCTCTGCTTGTAGGTTCTCCTCGTTCCTTTTTCTCTTCTAAGGCGGAGACACAGAGAGCACAGGATGAAGAAGAAAGGGTGTTCATAACGCAAGGACTGTGTTTGCATTTATTTCATCTGTATCGTCTAGCTCTTGCTTGTTTCTTGGATTTTAAATCCCACACAGTCTTTAAAGAACGTCTTTTCAGAGCTCAACTCTCTATTTATACAGTCACTTTTCTAAAATAGCAGCCCCTCCCCCAGTGGATTCTCTGTCACTGCTGCCGTAGGCATCCCTTTTGAGGGCAGCAGGGGAGGACCCATGGGAGATAGAATATGACGGTTCACAAGCAAGAGAGACAGAAATAAAAGAGAAAAACTGGAAGTGGAGAGGAGGACGGGGCAGCCCTCCCTTGGCTCCTTCCCCATCTGAGCCTGCCCACGGTGGGCTGGTACTTCCCCAGCCAGCCTGGGTCTGTCTCCTGACACCAGCCCCTCACCCTGCATCGCCCTGACTTGCACCATACCTGCTCTCCTCAGCCTCGTGTTCCATGAAAAACTCTAGGAAAAATGGGAGGCTCCTTCTCCCAGAGGACTTTTAACTGTGGCTTTTTGTATCCTGTCTTACTTCCTGGTACAATTCCGGGCCACGTGGGGTGGCTCCAGGTAAGACAGAGCCCTGAAGAGTTGCTGCCCTTCCAGCTATGACGCCCCTGCCCCCCATAAGGGGCAGCAGCTTACACCCGGGCCTAGGCTACCTGTGAGTGCGATACACACCTGCGCCACGAGCATTCCAACTGGAGGTGTTTAACTATGCGATCCGTGAATCTGCACCAGCCAGGAAAACACCATCCCAGGAGAAGCTTGAGAAAACATTCTGTGTTCCTGCCAATGACCCCCTATCACCCCGGCAGACGAGAAAGTCCATTGAGAAGTTTGGAGAAGTGGAAGCAGGGCCATAAGCTCCAACCTCCCAAAGGCAAGTTTACCCCTTCTGGTGAACCCGGCACAGCATTTTCAAGCCCTGCTGTATGCCGTTTCTCATCAAGGAGAACAATCCTCATAAGGGGTTGATGGACAAGCTTTCCTCAACAGGCTGGAAAATAAATGGTGTATTTTTTTAATGGTACAATGGAAACATTTGGAAGGCATTTGTTGTATCTGCCTTCAGGAATCTGTTAAGTTAAATCTGGCCACATCCCAATGACCACAGAGAAAAACCACATAAATTAAACATATAAAAAATAAACAGTGGGGAGATTTACAGATGTCTCATATCTTACGATGTAACTCAGAAAGAAAATTCGTCTCTGCAAAAGCCCGTAACACCTCCCTTGGAAACTGTGAAGTGGTGCGTTTATCTTTCCCACACTAGTGGGTGTTCTCGGAGGTGGGGAAGGGTGGTGACCTCAGAACACACCAGATGATTTTTCAAGATGTCAGAGAACTGGACAGTGGTCAAATAGGGCTTTACCTACTCTCCCGTAAAGTTCAACAATTCAGTCCATTGTGGAGGAAGCAGCTTTGATGAGCTGTAGGATATCTACCGTTCCTTTCGACCTTGGCCACTTCCTTGTATTAACCTTCCAGCACAATCAAAGCAGAAGCTAACTTAAAGTAATGTTAGGAATCTTCACTACACATCTTTGCTTTTAAAAGGCTACCAAGCACTCTCCCTAGACCTAAGTCTCTCACAGGCCAGTCCAGTCTCCATTCTCGGCCTACTAGCACCGGCAGCAGCCCCATTCCTGGCACAGGACTGGGAGTGGGCACAGATGAGGAAGAGCCTTGAGTGAGCCCACCATCATCATTCCTAGCTCTGGATTCTTGCCATGAGAGTTTCTGATGATCTGATCCTCTTCTACTAAGACATGTTGTATTTTATCAAAAACACCAGCATCTGGTGGGCGGTTGACCAACCACCCACGTTCTCATCATGCTCTTGTCTTTACCCCCTACCATTTCCTCTTCTACCCACTCACCGACTTCTGCGTTGCCTTCAGCTCACTTAAATAGCATCGTCAGTTTCCTTATTCTTGCCTTTTTCTCCTTTCCCTCTTGTGTTTCCACATATGCATATTTATGTGCATGCATAAATGTGTTGGGTTTTAAATGCAGGGACATAAATATGTGTACAGATATGTAAGGAGTATGATGTTTTTTTCACCATGATGAATGGTACAACCAACATAAAAACGTAGATATTCTATTATTCCTCACATTAGGACAGACAGCAAAGCCCAAGGGCTCATCCCTTCCAGTGATAAATACCTCACTGACAAGCCCCCAGCCCTAGGCCCTGGGGGTATTTAGGCCATTGCCTAGGATGTCAGGCTGGCCGAGGAGTAAAACCCACGTGTGGCATCCCTTCTTGAGGAATGGGGCTAATGTGCAGAACTCCTATATTAAAAGAACTTTCTAGAAGGTGAATCCATGAATGACATACATGTGACCAGTGGGACAAAGGTTCCCTACTGGGTGGATGTACATATTTCCAGTGCTTTCTAAACTGTTACAAAACGCACCCCTCGCATTCCCCTCCTTGCCACCTTCCTTCAAAGAGCACCCACAGCCTCCACCTCCCGGGCCCAGAGTTACTAGGGTGCTGTCACTCACAGCCGGTGCAACTGGTAAACTCAATTAAGCTCCCATCAACTCGTCGTGTTGCATGAGAGACCTCAGTCAGCCTCCCGACAACAACTGTAAAATGTCTTCCGATGGTTAGCACAGCACATCAAAGTTAGTATTCGAAGGCTTCAGTCAATCTGAGGAATACAGATCTCCCACAAAAGCATGACATCACCCCACAACCTCTGCTGCCAAGACACCTCTGGAAACTTTTGTTTCGGAGGGGCTGCGAGGAGGAAGACTTTGGGCTCCCAGTTGCTGAGCAAACACACAGTCTCTCACACACACACACACACACTCTCTCTCTCTCTCACCCTCTCTCTCCCTCCCTCCATATCTCCTCCAGCAGATGCAGAGGTTCTCTTCCCTGAAGAAGGAGACACACTTGGTGGTGGGCCCGGACACAGATGTGAGTCTCGTGTGCTTCAGAGCTTGGGCCCCTGGCTGGGTTCGCCCCTCATGTAGCTCCCTTCTCCTCACTGCCATTCCTTTACTTCTATTTCTTCAGCTCCGTGGAAACATGAACAGGACCTGGCTTCTCTACGTCACATGCGAGCAAAAAAAATACAAAGCTGAACGTGAACTATTTCACATTCCCCAATTTGTAAGATCTTTAACATTTGTGCCAGCCAAGGGTGGTCAGGAGAGCCGGGCAGGGACTGTTCCATGCCTCTGGGCTCAGGAGGGCCCCACAGGCTGCAGCATGAGCCAGGGACCAAGGGGCAGGATGACATGAGACCTCCTTTCTGGGAGTCACAGCCCTACCTGTTGACGACATTTAGTAGAACAAATCACTACTGCAGATGGTTTTTTTTTTTTTCTTTTTTCACTAAAGCCCAACAAATTTATTTTCAAATGCAAAGCACATTCCTGCCTGACCTGTGCTCCTTCGCATAAATATTCCTAAAGGAAACTGAGGATGCTTAGAAAGAGCTGGTGTGTGATGGGGGAAATGGAGTCTGAGCTGCGAGAGAGAACTCAGTAAGTGGGAAACATGGCAATCAGTCCAGGAGTACTGGGGGGCTGTGAGCTTGGAGACCCACTGCAGGAAAACTAAACCCCTGCTAGGATCTTCTCCAGTGTTCCAGCTATGTGAAAAGGATAGGATTGTCAGGATATCTTCAGAAGGGGAAAGAAAATATTTTCAACTTCTGGTGTCCTACATCAAACCAGATGATAATAAGAACTCCATTGTCTACTTAAAGGCTTTATTCTGCTGCACCAGCACAGAACATTTACATTAAAACATACCGACAAAGGTAACAAGCCACAGACATTTTTTTAACATTGGGCACATTCACTGGGGCTGAGGGATACTCAGGCAAAGTGACATTTGGCGGTGAGCTAGCCAAGGCTGACTCCTGTGCACCTCAAGAACGCAACCCCTCTACTCCTCAGCCGCAGAAGCCCACTGCCAAGAGCGATGTCGCAGCGCCGTCCCTGGGGCTGATGGGTCCCTTCCAGCGCCTGTGCCCATCCTGTCTTCTCCCACATTAGAGATAAAGAGGCTGAGGCTCTTGCAGGTTAAACCCCAGAACACAAGTTTCAAAGTAGGAATGAAGGCACCTCGATGGTGAATTCCTCCCTCCGCCTCACCAACTCCAGATCTGCTGCCCCTAGATCGTGTATGTTTCAGGTCACGTGCTCATGTCAGTCACGCATTTTCCACCCCTGCAAATAAGCGCCCACGAACCCAACATACGGACCGGGACAAACCACTCCCATCAGGACAGCGGCGGCCACGCACGTAGAGCGTCGCCTTCCAGCCATCACGTGGGCAATCTGCGTTCTCACGCAGTCCTTCTTACTGTGCGGTGAGGGCCGAGGTCCAGAGAAGCAATTCAAATGAGACCTCAGGTTTATGGAGATTCTTAACATAGTTATAAATATTCAAATCAAGGCTGGATCTTGGCAGGATTTTTCTAATTAAAATTTCATTCAAATTAAATCAGCCACATTTTGACAGACACAGGAGACAAAAAGCTTTGTGGTTTTGTGAGGGATTTTTTTCCCCCCCGACTAATCAAAAACATGGCTAATGTAATAAGAGCGGGGGCGGGCCGGGGGAGCAGCGGGGGGGGGGGGGGGGGGAGGACTCAGTCCTTGCTGGGGGTGGCGATGCACGAGGGGCGGAGGGAGGCTGCGACCAGAAGCCACTGCGTTCCCGAGCTAACATCATTCCAGAACTGCCTATTAAAAATCTAAAAGTCAACAGCCTCTCCGTGGAGGCTGGAGCTGCCACAAGCAGTATTTTTAAAAAGTAAAACTTGATACCATCATGAGCGAACGACCTGGGATCATTTGCATCTGTGTTCGATCCCAGATTAAGCCTTCAAAACACAGCTGCCAGCCTCAAATTTGCAAATACAGATACAAATTTCCTTTTTATAACAGTCAGACTTGTAAAAGGCAAACAAAATAGACAATGCACCACTTAGAACATCTCCAGCTAAGAAAGGGAAAAAAAAGCCATTCCAAGATCCAAGGCAAAATACCTACTTTTCATGGTAAAACAGCTTTATTCATTTCCACTTCCTCCACCAAACACAATTTAAACTGCACATAATTTTTGCTATCAACCCCTCTCCTACAGACTGTAACAGCTAAAATGCCAGTCTGTCTCCAACATAATTAAACAAAATGTGCAATCTTCTAAAATCTGTGAATAAACAATATAAGGCAAAATAAAAGACCCAGACAAAAAGAGTACGCTGAGATCGATCGTCACGCTCTAACCTCCTGACATCCCCCACCAAGGAGAACTTACAGAATCCACTGTGGCACAGAAAATAATAATTGGAGAACTTAGCGAGGACAAGGGTGTTGGGGGCCAGACAGGTGAGGACCCTCACTGGGAGTGCAGAGGGGATGACCTTTACCCCGTACACCAGACCAGATAAGATGGCCCGATGGCGGCTGCTACAATCAGCCATCAGGCTGGGAAGGCAGCTCAGGAGTTCCGACAGCCCAGTCTGGACTCATGCGGATGGGACTAAGGACGAAATAGAAGTAAAAGACGAGATGTATTATATGAGTTCGCTAATGCTACCCGGACAAAGGACCACAAAAGGGGTGGCTGACACAACACAAATCCCTTGTCTCATAGTTCTGGAGGACACAAGTCCAAGATCAAGGGGTTGGCACCGCCATGCTCCTTCTGCAGGTGTCAGAGAAAGGTCTGTTTCAGGCCCCTCTGCTGGCATCTGGTACTTCCTTGGCTCGTGGTAATGCAACTCCGGCCTCCGCATGGCTTTCTCCCTGTCTCTGTCTCCAGATCTGCCCCTCGTGTAAGGACAGTCGTCATCCTGGGTCAGGGAGCCACTCTACACCAACCAGTATGATCTCCTCTTAATTAATTACATCTCCAGTGACCCTATTTCGGAGGTAGTGGGGATTAGGACTCCCAACAAATGAATTGTAGAAGAGACACAATCCAACCTGGAACATGTATGAAGGATACGGTTATCTAATTGGACAGTAGCTGATCATTAACTCCAACACACTATCAGCTCTGGGAGGGCAAGGAGTTGTCCTTCTTAAGATGCATTTCAAGCTACATGCCTTCTAGAACTCTCCTTTGGGAAAACATGACAGTGGTGGTACTGGGGAGGCAGGGGTGGGGGAGCAGTGGGGAGGGGGTTAGGATGCACCATGAAGCGTGGTCTTTGCAGCAACAGAGACCCGAGCTCCAATTCTGACTCGGCCATTTAAGAGTGTGTGAGGGAAATTGGAAGGGGAGGTGAACCATGAGAGACTATGGACTCTGAAAAACAATCTGAGGGGTTTGAAGCGGTGGGGGTGTGGGAGGTTGGGGGAGCCAGGTGGTGGGTATTTTGGAGGGTATGTATTGCATGGAGCACTGGCTGTGGTGCAAAAAACAATGAATACTGTTACACTGAAAAGAAATTTAAAAAAAAAAAAAAAAGAGTGTGTGCTTAGGGGCACACTGCTTGACCTCTCTGAACATTTGTCTCCTCCTCTGTAAAACGGAGAATGCAGTATCAACCTGACAGGTTTGTAGTGGGGATTACATGAAATGACGCGAACAAAGCACGTGTCCTACCTAGCTTATGTCATGCGGGGCCAGCAGCATCCATTAAATCACCTCCCCTGTCCCTCTTCCGCTTCTCTCTTAAACCCTGAAAGCAAGGCATCTCAAAATCAAGTCACTGTATTTTACTTTTAATTATACCATGCAGATTTTCTAAGCACAAACACAATACAACACCACCGGCTCAGATTACCTGGCCCTTATTTACAGCAGAAGTAATTGTTTTAATGCAATTAGCTTTTAGCAGTGTTGGAAGACAAGCTAACTGATTTTTTTCCACCCAAGCGAGCTCTGATTCATGACTTCCCATGTCTATCCAATGTAGTATGAAAGGAAAATGCCTCCTTTTTGCCCTTAGTTTTCTTAGTGCCTCTTTTTTATAAGCAAATAGATAGGGAGGACTAAGAATAAAACCCAAAGATGCAGCCCACAGAGGACGAGGTAAGACAAAGCAAAATAAAGCGAAATGAACAACAAAAATCACTTTCTCCTTCCTGCACTGCCCCGCCCCTCCCCAGCAAGATTAATTCCTCAAAATGACTCTTCACATTATTTTGGTCCTTGGATATTTTTTCAAATAGTAGAACATAAGGTTGCATATTTAAAACGTCTTAACATCTGGGCAGTGCACCTCTTTGATTTCATCCTTTAAGTTGAAAGAAGTACTAGACATTTGGTTCAACAACACTTGCAGAAATATCTCTATGGAACAAACATGCATTACAATTTGGGGGGGGTAAGAGGGTCCTAGATGTGAAGTAAGAAGGACATCATCTGTCCTGTCTTCCCACCAATTTTCCTGTGGCTTTATTTCTGCTCACTCATTGTTACACATGTTACACAGTGCACACTGCTGTCAGAGAGAGACAGAGAGATGGGCATGGCCAAAGATCAGCAATCCCGTTTTAAGAGTGGGTAGAATTTTTAATATCAGGAAGAAGTTGTTTGGCCAAAACATACCTGAGAGCAAACTGCTATGAGCCTCACTGGGAGAAGGAGAAGGAAGGGACTTGGGCCTATGGAAGCAGTGCGAGGTCTGGTGCCCTTTCCCTTCCGTTGGCCACGAAGCCCTGAGTCTTTCTGACCACAGCCTTCTCTCCCAGGGAGGGACGATGCTAGCAAATAATGCCCTCCCCAGTTTCGGGTAGCTCTGAGTTCCCAAAGAGATGGCAAACATTCAAACGCTTTGAAAATCACCACAAACATGTAAAAAAAAAATTTCTAGGGGGAAAAAAAAGCTTTTGATCTACAGAAAAAATAAAGGAATGAAGACACTCGGAAACCAGAGAAAGGCTCTTAGACAAAGGTTCTTATTTCACGCCTCTTAGAAAAAAGTCAATCAAACAAACACACTAATGAAACAAGGTTGTGAGAGATATTTCCCAACCTACTCTGAAACAGCACAGTACAATGACCAAGACCAAAGTCTTCATGGAAATGACAGGCATCTTACTTATACCCAAGAGCCTAAGGAAAAATCAAGGAACTAACAATAAGTGAAAATATGAATCATCAGTTCTCCTATGTGAAGTAAAACTCAAAACAATAGATTTTTGAAGGAGCAAGAACAGCCTTGGGAGCAGAAGAAGGCGAGTTCCAGCTTTTTCCATGCTAACAGCTTTTCTGTCTGTCTTATTAATGTGGAGCCGGTCTGCTCTACTGATTGGACACTGGGGAGACTTCAGCCCTAATTGTTCGACCAATAAAGGCAAGTTGAAATGATCTGCCGGCATCATAGTGTGGGTAAACAGGTTCGTCTTATCGCCCATTAAACCATATAAACAACTGTCCCCAGTTCCTGTTTTGGTATATGGTTGGTATCAACTAGGTCAGTCTTGTCCTGGGCTTCCCAAGCTGGTTGTTTTTCTGCAAAGCAATCTGGAGATGAACAAAAGACCAAAAAAAAAAAAAAAAGGGGGGGGGGGAACAGAAAAAGAAAGGAAGAAAGGTAATCCCCACTCTCCTCTTTAAAAGCCACACAAGCCCTTTTACATTCTGCTTCCAAGTTCATGCAATAAAAGCCTCTTTAGTATCCCGTAATAACTCCATTAAAAAGCTTATGCTTAATCACACAGTTAACATTTTCATGTGGAATTGGCTCCCTGGCCTCCCCCCCCCCCACATCTGGATTCCAAGCTCCCCACCTCACACAGCTAAACATTTCCCATTGATTAAAAAATGCTGTTCGTGCAACTTTACTATCTTCGGTGGTTAAATATAATTAACTCAGCATTTCAACAAAAGAAACTGGATCAAATTGCTCTGCAATTTTGGGTAAGAAACAGGATTTCTTCCCACTGTGTACAGACTAAACCAGGAGCAGCAGGGCAGATCTGAGAAGTTAATAACACATCTCAAACAGAAGTAGGGGAAAGTACATTAATTACTAGGTAATGGATATCAACACTGCAACTAACTACAATTACACATGCTTAAGTGACCCGGGGTGTAAACCGATCTTAGAGAATGCACACCATCCCTCCTTTATTTATTTTTTTTAATAAGACGGGTTACGTGGGCCTGCCCTGAACCCAGAGAGGCAGGCAAGTCATGGAGACCTTGGGGAGGCTGCAGAGATCGGGTGGGATCGTCCAAGGTCCAGCTCCGAAGCACAGTTGTGAGCTGGAATTCCAGACCTGTGTTTACAAAAGCAATGGAAGTGAACAGAGCAAAAGGACAAGAGACCAAAGACAAACAGAGGCCAGAGCACAGAGATCCAGGCTCTGAGAATGCAGACTGATGAACCACGTGCTGGGCATCTCCCGCACAAAGCCACGCGTTCCAGAGAGTCCTACAGGTAAATTCTGATTAACCTGTGTTTCTGGCCCGACCTGGAAGAAGCCTTACTTGTCCAATTCAATTTTATTTTTATTTTTTTATTTTTTAAAGATTTATTTATTTATTTTAAAGATTTACTTTAAAGAATTATTTTTATTTTTAAAGATTTATTTAAAAGATTAACATATTTTAAAATATGTTTTAAAGACATATTTAAATATGTCAAGATTTATTTGACAGACAGTGATCACAAGCAGACAGAGAAGCAGGCAGTGAGACAGGACGCTGAGCAGAGAGCCAGACTCGGGGCTCCATCCCAGGACCCCGGAACCATGACCCGAGCCGAAGATAGAGGCTTTAACCCACTGAGCCACCCAGGTGCCCTGTCCAGTTCAACTTTAAACACAGCTCTGAATTCAGTTCCATTTCCTTTTCGCTATGGAAAAATGGGTTCTGTGAAATTCTCCCTTCGTGGTCGCAGTACACTCTAACTTACCTATACCGTTTCTAGAGAGGTTCTAGAACGAGTGCCTAGAGATCTGGTTCAACTTTTCAAAGAAGAAAACCCCAAGCTGTTGGATAAAAAACACCACATACACACATACACACACACACACAGAGCCTACCCATCACTCCAGGTTATAAAACCACAGCCAACTAGGTTAGTTCTAGGAAAGTCTGCCTATAAACGCGGCAGAGTGCCAAAAATTGAGTCGCATTCACATTGGGGGTTTGAGTCGTGTGAAACCTGGGCAGAGGCTGTTCCCCACATGGTGTGAATGCAGGCTGGAGGGGCCCAGCCTCCTTGCCAGGAGCTGCCTGAAGGTTCCTGCACTCCACTAGCTTGACTTCCACACCCACCAGGGGCTGGGCTTCAGTGGCAAGGTTTGAAATGGAGGCTTCTAGTAACTGCTGAATGTTGAGTAAGGTTTTGGTGAAAACATTTACAAAAAATCATTCGCCGCTATGAAATAGTGGGCGGTAGTTGCCATGGTAACCTGGCACCCACCCTCACAAGGAAGCCTATGGAGAAGGGGCCTGAGCCACTGTCTGACCAAAGTCAACCCCAGATCAAGGGTGCCTGGACTGGGGGGAGGCCTTGGAAGATGGGTCCCCTCATGGCACCCCAGACCGTGGGGCTCTGTAATGCTGCTATAAATCACTTAGAAACACAGAATTTTGTCCAAGAATGGACAAATGAGGAAGCTTAGAAAGATGAACCTTTTCCAGAAGGGAGGCAGATCCGACCCAGCAACTAACAGGGAGAGCTCGGGGGCCTGGCGTCTTTATGCAGATAGGGATGTGTTCCCCGATGGCGCCTCTGATTACAGCAGGATCAGCACCGTGTACTCATCATATCCCATACGTTCCTGAGCACGGCTATCCGGACCGCAGCCTTCTTCAAGTGCAAGTCAAAACCCGGCATGTCAAACTCCAAAGAGCCAGAAATCAAATTTGTGTTGACAGAATGACAAATGAGTAAATGAATCCTGTAAGAAGCCATTTTAAAGTCTGCGAGCTGATCTAATCCAGCTGAACTTGTGTCTTACTTAAAAGTTCTATTAATCATTATATGGTTTTTTGTTTGTTTGTTTTGTTTTTTGCCTCTGTGGAGACCGTATTGTAAAGTTTATATAAAGTAAGATAGAATTGACTTTTTTTTTTTTGTCTCATGACTTGCCAGAGGCAGAGCCCCAGATTTCCTTCTAGAAAAGTTCCGGGTCATGAATCTGAGGATCTGAAAGGCGCCTGCATTATCCAACAAAGTCATTTTTTGTCACCTTCCTTTGGTAAAGCATCGGTATAAAAACAACCCCTATCAACGCACCTGCTTTGTGAATGGAAGGTGAACGGAAGTTCAGAAAGGTCGAAGTGACCCACCCAAGGTCATACAGCCATTCTACTGATTTGCAAGTGCACAGCAGCGGATGCCCTGATGTGAAGATACGTGGAACCCGCTGGGAGGCTCTTTATTCTGTCACTGCGTTTTTGTATGGCTTCTCGGGGTCCTGCCTCTGCAAATTCCCTCCACATAACTCGCCCCAGCAACCAAGCTGCAAGGTGTTGAAAGCCCAGGACCATGGCTGTGATCCAGGCCCTGTGTTCCGGCTCCTTCTTCCTGCTTCCTGCTTCCTACTACCTTTTTGCTATTCTTCTGATCATTATCACCTCTCCTAGGGAGAAGGAGGGGAATATGAAAAGGCGTGGAAACACATCAGTCCATTTTGCTACTTAGGAGCAGTGGCAAGAAGCAGGCAAGAAGACAGCGTAGGTCCTGGTGGTCTTGTCCACACGAGAGCTGAGTGAGCGACCACGGAGGAATTCAGGCAGTCGGGGCATCTCTCAAGTGGGTCGAAACCAGAGGCCACCTGGCATTCACTTGGTGGTGGGTGATGGACTCCTGAAGCTGGGGAAAGACACTCCACACAGACAACAGTCCGGTCCGGGGTGAGAGACAAAGGTTACACCAATCTCAGCTCTGACCAGATGCAGCAGAAGTTCAAACTTCCTTCTCTAAGGAGCTGTTCCTAAAATTAACCCCAAGTCTCAAAGTGGTGATTCTCGGTGCTTCCTGGTCTCCACTGTTTGTGAGACAGGTAGGGAGCCTGGGGCTCAATCAGAACAGAGTAAATGAGTCTACTCGGGGCCCAGAGACCGCATGTGAGATTCTGATCTTGGCTCTAGAAAGACCCTGGGAAGTTAATTTTCTGAATTAGCACTTCTGAGATCTATTGGTTCTGCCCAAACCCCTCTAAGAGGACAGAGATGGTTCTGCTTAATTTTCTTCCTATTTCTCTTTTAAGCAAGATAAAAGCATCAATTACTGTTCATCATTCTAACTTAACATCTAATTCTACTGATAATCTTCAGGCTCCTGACTCAGGTTTTTCTCCTCTTTTGTACGGTTTCTCCCCTCACAATGGTAAAATTTAAAACCCGCTTCTGTTTCTACTTAGAGGAAATACATAATCAGGCTACTGGCAGGTAAAAGACCAAAACATATCAATGTTAGGAATTGTCGGAGCAACAGTAAAGAAAGGCTGACCACTTGCATTTATTTGCCAGCCACGGATAAATGAAAGGGTACTGTCCTTGTGAGAAAACAAGTGTCCTATGTCAAGCCCTAATAATCTCCAGTGGGGACACTTTGAATCACTGTGCAGCTGGCTTCCTGCCTCTGGTGTCTTCTCCCTTCACTCTGTGCTACACCCGCCCATGGCACTGATCTCTATGAGAAACCAGCAAGGTTTTCTATCCAATGACTATCTGTTACCCTCCACGGCCTTCAGGACATAAGTAAGGAAATGAGCAAACAAGCAAATAAATAAAAACAAAACAAAGCAATAGCAGACTTGTAAATTCCCCAACCCTTTTCCAGTCTGGGTCTATTTCCTCTTCCTGACTTGGTTCTCCTATATAAAGCCTCCCTGTCCAAACTCACAAGACCTCTAAATGTCTCACGCTTTCCCCTGATGAGTCTGCGTTTGTGCAGTTACTTCCATACACTGCTCTGTCGATCTGACCCTCTCATTTCTGAGCCCCTCTATCTTGGAGAAGGAAGGTCCCCAGGGGTGCTGAGGTGGGCTGATGGGGGGAGGGGTTATTTCACAGTGGCCTTTTCTTTAGCTGCTGTCCTCAGCTCAGACGGACAGGTGTGGCCCTGCTTGGCAGTGAACAAGCCGTGGGTCCCCTTTTCCACCCTCAATTCAAGTGTAGGTGCTAAGCGCCCACTGCGAATCCAACGCACCAGCGGCATCTGGCCTAAGGTAATGCGATCTCCACGGGAGGAGGACGTAGCGTTCCATTAGACCGCGGGAGGGACCCACATTCACTCTGCGTACCGGGATTCTGAGCTCTACTGAAGCCACTCTCAGGTCCACGATGGCCCCAGGGGGGCAGTGGGGTGCTCTACGACCCTGTCCAGCAGCCACATGAGAACACACCAAGGAGAGGGTCTTGCAGGTGCCTCTTCCCGCAGCACCCTGCACTTCTCTTTGCAAATACTTCTCACATTTTTCCCCATCCTACCACAGACTCTAGGATGCCAAGGTCAGCAAATGTTTGCACAGCTCTGTATCCTCAGCAGTTGGCACAGCGCCTGGCATATTAGCAAAACTTATGACTTTAGGGCAACTGAACCCTGACATGTTCTTCCTTAAATCTCTGCCGGATATGAGCAAAACTTTCCCTTCTCATCTAGCCTTTGGCCCACAACAGGCAGAATGCTCAAAATACCTCAAAATTCAGGGTGCTGGGTTGTCTCAGTTATAAGCATCTGCCTGAGGCTCAGGTCATGACCCAGGGTCCCGGGATTGAGCTGGTGGGGGGGGGGGTAAGCTCCCTGCTCATCAGGGAGCCCTTTTGTCCCTCTCCCTCTGCAGCTCCCCCTGCTTGTGCGCTCTCGCACTTTCTCTCTACCAAATAAGATAAAATCTTTAAAAAATATATGGCCTTCCTCCCTGGCAAGCAAGGGACACGCTGCTGACTGGCTCTCTGGGACAGGACTGGACACAACCTTCCCTTCAGAATATCACCTCTCTGACAAGAGGGGCCTTGTCTCTGACGAGTTACCCCCATAACACTCTTGACAGCTGCCAAGAGCAGAACGTCAGACCCAGCTCTGCACCTTCTGGCTCTGAGGACCAGTTCAACAGAGAAACCCAGAGAGGTCAAAACCGCAACGTCCTATTTTCCTGGGGGTCAGAAAAAGGTCCTCATGGAGACAAAAGCAGTAAGTCTGTGTGGCTGACCAGGCTGAAGAGCCAGGCTGACCAAGCCTGAAGAGGACTGACACAGAAACAGCAGCATGAGTGATTTTTAAATTTTTTTCCTCCAGAGTGTTCCTGCCTCCTTGTAGTATTTACTTTACAGAAAGATAAAGATTTGCCACAGACTAAGAAAATTACATCCCTGACTCCAATCCCCAAGAATCCCTTTGGCTTTTCTTCTGGGAGGCAAGGAGATTTCTCTCCAGCTGGAGAATGTGGGTAGAGGCGTGAGGTCGCAGATGAGGCAGGAGGCAAGTTCCCCCAAGCTGGGGTGCTCTGCCCCAGCTGCATAGTAAGCCCCATGGGAGTCGGGAAGATACGGACGCCTGGGCCCGGCCCCCCGGCCAGCAGAATCGGAGTGTGCGGGGACAGGGAGGGCCTGAGGAATGGTTCGTGGCCCAGGTGACTTTCACAAGCAGCCTGGGTCACGAGCATCTCTCCCAGGGAGTCCAGGCCATGAGCCGATGCCCATCTCAAGTCCCCATGTCCACAAGGGTGGCGTGTTGAGTCATTCATAAGCCGGGTTTCACCGAGGCCTTGGCCTTGTGTGCTGCCAGCAGAGACGTCCTAGGACTATAACAACAAATGGAACAAACAGGGCTGAATCCAGTAACATTTCTGGTAGAGACAAACATGTGCACAACCCTAGGTTCATTTTCTTTCTTTCCACATCACATTATGGCTACCTCTGCCCGGCCTCTCATCTTGATTTTGAAAAGCCATTAGGAATTATTTTTTCCCTGTGTTATTTGTTCAAGGAAGAGTGATGTCATGGGCTCACTTTCTCTGTAATTTAGAAAAGAAAAAAAAAAATGCATTCTTGCATTTTCAGGCTCAGTAGCAGCTCCTGGGCCAGGACAGGGCAGTGGGGAAAGAGTGGGCAGTTAGCAGAGAGCGCCTCGGTCTCCCCGCTTCTGTGTGAACCCCCAGCCCTGGCTGCTGGTTAGACACACGCCTCCGCTCCTATCGGCAGCACCGGCCAATCCGGCCTAGGCCGGGATTCTGTGTTTTAACAAATAAACGACAAAACAAGGGATGTGTTTCAGATGACTGGAAACCAAGCAGACCAGGCGGTTGCTGTAAATATCGTGTTTTGATATTTTTAGCTCCGATTGCAAACGCTCAATTACAGTAGGAATCTGGACCCATTTCCTTCAGCAATTGCCTCGTAACACACCACAACCGTCTCAGGCGGCTCCTCCTCCCTGAGGAATGACAGCTTAAAGTCACAGATCACACCGAAGCAAAACCCCACAACGGCTAGCTTGTTTGTTTGACGGAGAGGATCCTGACTTTCTAGCATAACACCCTTGATTTCTGGAAATACCTGGAGTGGCAGTTTACCCGACATTCATGCAGGTGACACAGCGTTTGCAGGAAGCAATCCAAGCCAAAGTTGCGGGGGAAACATCAATTCGGGGGAAGGACAATGCGACCAGCTGCTCCCTGGCACGGGAGACTGCAGAAGGCCGGCTCCTCTACGGAGCCCAGCCGCAGGCTTGCCTCCCCACCCGCCTCCCCGTCGGTTCTGCCACAAGCCGCCTACCATCAAGACACTCCAGTTTCTGCTGAAGGATGGAGCAAGAGAGGTTGGGGTGGGTGGGGGTGGTTGTGAGCCAAACCAATAAGCGTTTCTTCTGCTACATCCTCAGGCTGAACGGGGAAGCGTGGTGATCTTCTTTACTAGTTTAACCTACTCACTGCATTCAGTAGGTAGATAGATTTTATGCACGTTGATCTACTGATAAATGCACTAAATGCTGAATAGACATTTCTGCAAGAAGACATCTAAATGGCCAACAGACACATGAAAAAATGCTCCACATCACTCAGCATCAGGAAATACAAATCAAAACCACAGTGAGATACCACCTCCCACCAGTCAGAATGGTTAAAATTAACCAGTCAGAAAATGGCAGGTGTTGGCGAGGATGTGGAGAAAGGGGAACCCTCCTACACTGTTGGTGGGAATGCAAGCTGGTGCAGCCACTCTGGAAAATAGCAGCATGGAGGTTCCTCAAAAATTGAAAATAGAGCTACCCTATGACCCAGCAATCACACTACAGGGTATTTACCCTAAAGACACAAATGTAGGGATCCGAAAGGGCATGTGCACCCCAGTGTTTATAACAGCAATGTCCACAATAGCCAAACTATGGAAAGAACCTAAATGTCCATCAACAGATGAATGGGTAAAGGTGTGGTATATATATATATACAATGGAATAAAATGCAGCCATCAAAAAACACAAAATCTTGCCATTTGCAACAATGTGGACGGAACTAGAGGGTATTATGCTAAGTGATATAAGTCAATCAAAGAGGGACAATTATCATATGATCTCACTGATTTGAGGAATTTGAGAAACAAGACAGAGGATCATAGGGGAAGAAAGGGAAAAATGAAACAGGATGAAACCAGAGAGGGAGACAAACCTTAAGAGATTCTTGGTCTCAGGAAACAAACAGAGTTGCTGGAGTAGAGGGGGTGGGGGGGATGGGATGGCGGGGTGATGGACACTGGGGAGCGCATGTGCTATGGTGAGTGCTGTGCATTACGTAAGACTGATTAATCACAGACCTGTACCCCTGAAACAAATAATACATTATATGTTAATTTAAAAAGCACTTTAGTGCATTAAAAAGTACGCTTTTTAAGAGACTTAAACTGATTACAAGATTGCTCAGTCTTAGAAATGAGCTGTGCAAAGAGGATAACAGAGTCAAGATAAGGAAGCCCAAATATTTTTGATAATTCTGCAGCCACACACTTGGCAGTGGGAACCCACACCAACATGGGGTTTAGCACAAACAGCAAGAAAAACAAAGGATTTTGACTCTATGGCATGATGTCCTCCAACTTTAAAATGCCATATGGGGAGAAGGGGAAGAAATTAAACATTCTGAAGAAATAAAAACTTTTGAGTTAACATTTTAAAAACTGACCAAGAAAGCCCTTAGAGTGTATATAATCTTAGTTTTATAAAATTAAAGGAATTGTCTATTTGGGAGCTACTTTAATTCCGTGCTCTCTTTTCTCATAGATTTGTTTTTCTAACACAGACTGTGTGTAGACCAAGACCAAGTGTAATTTGCCCATCCTGCCCCTCAGCGGTCTTGTCCGCTGGACTCTGCCTGTGTCCCAGTGACGGAGTGGACCCAGATCTGGACAGAAGACACAGGGGTAGGGTATTTCAATGGCTAAGAACGTACAGTTTAATCCCAACTCTCAAAAAGCCCTTAGAGGAACAGTCTGGGAAGCAGACAATGCCCAGACAGAATTTACGGTTGATTTAACCTTGTAAAAATTCCCTGGGTCAGCAGAGTCCAGTGTGCTTTGCGGTACAATCCGGAACGCATTCCTTCCAGAAACCGCACTATATAAGCAGAACCCTCTGTGACCCTCTTTGTCTGGAGCTGGGACAGCCATCTGCAACTGCAGAAGCAATCACTGGGAGTGCTCGTGATGAACACCTAGGGCAACCACCGGCCAACAACGCGGGCAGCGTCCAACAAAAAAATTCCAAATGCCAAGTTTTTGAGTCTTTGCATTGGCTGCTATTGGCAGAAAATTAAACCAGCTCTGGGGAAGAAACTTCTGGAGTTTCTCTTCCTTGCAGATCAATAACACCGCTTGTGTCTGAGTCTTTCATAATTCCTGCAACACTCTACCGTTCCAAGTTCACTCTCACTGCGCAAGATGTGGGATATTGTAAGTGCCAGGAAGATGGAGTCCTATCAAAGGGGCCCTTAGACTTCACGTCTTGCCATTGGAACCATCCCATGGAAACTGGGGCAGCCGGTAAGCCAGGGTGCAAGGGAGCTAGAGAGGCGGCGAGATCTCATTCTCCGAAACACAGTGTAGCTCCGTGACCACGTTCGTGCTGTCAACTCCAATGTGGTGAGAGACCGTCCAAGGCTGAGTTCCTTAGCTAGGGGCTCAAAGGCTGCCTGAGGGAACCCAGCAGAGTCTGTCCCCAGGTTTGGCCTCAGGGGCTGACGGAAATAACATGGGCTGCAAACTGGAACCTTCTGCTGACCACAGTGTCTCTCTCTAAGTGCTGGGCACTCATGGCTCTGCCGACATGGTCTTAGCCACAACAGGTGGGGCACAGAGGAAGGAAGAAGCCCCCTGCAGTGATGAGTAACAACCGAGGACTATTAGCGGGTGCTTAAAATATCTTAAAAATAAGATTACTAGGGGAGCCTGGATTAAAGCCTCTGCCTTCGGCTCAGGTCATGACCCCAGGGTCCTGTGATTGAGCCCCGCATCGGGCTCTCTGCTCAGTGGGGAACCTGCTTCCTCCTCTCTCTCTGCCTGCCTCTCTGCCTGATTGTGATCTCTCTCTGTCAAATAAATAAATAAAATCTTTAAAAATAAAAAAAAATTTTAAAAAAAAGATTACTGAAAGCGTCAACTGGAGTTTCTCTCTTAAAATGCACTCAGAAAAACAACTCTACATAAGAGACAGGTTTACATACACAGAAAGTCTGAAAGTACAGGTAAATTATTAACTGTAAAAGTCGCACTACAGATGGTTCTGTTTTCTTCACAGCGTCAGGTACGTTTTGCCCAGGTGTGGGAGCGATGCTCAGGGTATGACACTGGACGGGGAAGCTGGAAGCAGACACGGGGTTTCTGCAATCGGATATTTCCCAATCATTAAGCATTAATGTATTTCTAATTGATGCCTTATATATCTAAGAAGTTAACTATTATAGAAACGTTTAAGAAATATATCAAATTTTAGTATATAAAACGTAGATTATGTGTAATTTCTATCTATAAACTGCAACATTCCTAACCACACATTTGAGAAAATACATGAAAGCAAGTTTTTAAAAGTTACCCTGCAACATTTTACAGGTAAGTTGCATCAAGCCATTGATTATATGAGAGCCTTAACCTTACGGAGTTCCCACAGGCTTCTAAACACGATTTGGAAAAATAAAAGTCACTCTATTCAATAGAGACCCATGCTCACTCTAAAAAATCCTACCTCACATTAAAAGAGATGGCGAGTTTTAGTTTCCAATTGGAGGCACAGGTCTCTAGAGATAGCTATTGTTAGAAATGGCATGCTGCTGTTTATTACTGAAGAAACAGATTCCAAATACAAACTTGCTCTATCAGGTCAATAAAGGACATTTACTGTTTTGGATGATGGTGCCTGTCCTTTTCACTCAACTCAGCAGAAATAAGCCTTGAGTGACCATAATTAACCCAATGAATACGAGAAGCTCTCATCACTTCCATTCGTCCCATGTCCACTCAGCAGCCATGTTCTGTACACCTAACGCATCTAGGCACTTAGTACTAAGAAGGGATCCGAAGCCTGATTTGGGGCCCCTGGAGGACTCCAGAATTTGGCCAGTAGAACCGGAACTTAAAGAGATCATTTTAAAAAGCAACCAAGATAACGCAGAACACACACGGCTTGCCTTACCATAGTGGGGGAATGAAACAGGCCACACATCTTAATACTCCGTGTACAAAATGGCAAGAAGGTACACCGTGTCCCTGCTGGACACTGTGTGTGATGGCTGCTTGAGGAAAAACACACAACTCAACTATGGGCATGACTACCCCATTTCTCATGGATCGTCGTTTTTACTTGAGATTACTATTGACAGACAAATGAAGGTTATTTGGACTTGGGTATCTGGAAGACTTTTCTCAACATTCATGATGTGAGTGGCGGCTGGAGAGCTCAGTGGGTTGAGCGCCCTACTCTTGATTTCGGCTGGAGTCATGATCTCTGGGTCCTGGGATCGAGCCCTGTGTTGGCTCTGTGCTCACTGGGGAGTCTGCTTGGGATCCTCCCTCTCCCTCTTCTTCTGCCCCCACTTCGTGCACGCACACTCTTGTGCACACGTGCACACACACACACTCTCTCTCTTTCAAGTAAAGAAATCTTGAAAAGAAATAAATGAAGTGAGCGTGTTATCTTACAAAAAAATACTTGGCAGTATTTGCGGCCAATGATAACATTCAAGCTTTCAAGTGAAAATTAGCATTTTAGAAAACCTGTATCCATCAAGGTAAGTTTACCAGCTTTCCAATACCAAAGACTTCTCTGATGAAATCTTGGTGCTATCATAAATAATTTTAAAGTATCATATAATAAAATGTATCAATATTTGGAAGCTCTGCACAACTCAGTGAACCAGTATCTTCTAAATGCTCAAAAGGTATTACAAAATCACGCATGAGTAAATGACACACTCCAAGTGCCAAACCAATGGATTTTAATGCAACAGAGTGTAAGAAACTGATCCGATAGAATTTCACATTCCACATTGCAAATAACTTTAAGAAGCTGCTGCTTGTCAAGTTTTGATATAATGTTAAAGAATATCCACAAGTATCCCAGAAGTCTATTAAAAATACTTCTCTGCATATTTGGGTGAAGCTGGATTTTCTTCATCTACTTCAATAAGAATAATATAGGACAACGGATGAATGCAGAAAAACCCAGCTGTCTTTCATTAAGACAGATCTTTTTTTTTTTTTTTTAATTTTATTTATTTGACAGGCAGAGATCACAAGTAGGCAGAGAGGCAGGCAGAGAGAGAGAGAGAGGGAAGCAGGCTCCCTGCTGAGCAGAGAGCCCAATATGGGACTCGATCCCAGGACCCCGAGATCACGACCTGAGCCAAAGGCAGTGGCTTAACCCACTGAGCCACACAGGCGCCCCATTAAGACAGATCTTAAAGAGATTTGCCAAAATGTTAAGCAATGCTGCTCTTCTCATTTTGGGGGGGTGGAAATGTAGTGATTTTTCATACAACAGATTCCTTATGATAATACATAAAGACTCATTACTGCTACCTTTAAATGAGCTAATAAATAAATATTTAATTTTTTAATGTAAGCGTTATTACCATAAGTATTGATTCCTACAGCCAAGATAAATAAAAGCGCTTTGGGGAGTGCAGTAATTTTCAGAAGTGTCAAGGACCTAGAGCCTTAAAAGATTAAGAGCTGATGAAGTAGACAGTGGTTTTATTTTATTTATTTTTTCTAAGTTTTTATTTAAATTCCAGATAGCTAACAAACAGTGTCATACTAGTTTCAGGTGGACAATGACGGTGTTTGGGGTTTTTTGGGGAGGGGTTTTTGGTTTTATTTTTTAAAAGCAGACTTCCAAACAAAGCAACAGAACCTCGTGTCTAACTAGAGTGAATACCGCATACCGGCAAAGCCGGGGACAAAGAGGACAGAAGGATGCACCGGCCATTGCTCCAAACGGAACCAATATGAATGCAACATTGTCATTTATTTGGTTTGTTTGATGTGAAACTAAAACTTGGGGACATTCTCAGTTTGGCTGTGGGCATCTGCTAAGCCATCAAGCGTCAGCCGTGTTTCAGTGCTCTAGCTGCTCTGGCCTGGTGGCTCGCCAGGACATTGTGGTTCAAATTCAAGAGCTTCAGGTTTTTAAGCAGAATATGCAGGTGGGTCCCATTTTATTTATTTTCCTGATCAGGGGACCCTTTTTTGTCTTTAAGTCTTCAGTGCTTCTCTCTGGGCTAACCTTGCAACAGCTTCAGACCTAGACCGATTACAAGGGAAAAGGGGTATGTTTATGCGGGAACACTGGGCACAATCGGGACAGCCCAGGACCAACAAGGGCATAGGGTGCTCTTACTTCCTCCCAGGCCATCACCTCCACATCTGACCGAGCCCCCACCCCCCCACTCCCTGGACATCTACTCTACACCTCCCTCCAGCTCTCTAGAGACGCGGCTTCTCTCTCACTGAAGACCACCAGCCGCCATGTTTCTATACCTCAACATCTCCCCCTTTGCCATGGATTCTTTGTTCCCTTCCACCTGCTCTTACTCTCAAAGGACAATGACGCCGGCTATGTTCTTCTTTGATCTCCGCTTAACCCAACAAGCAGTTCTTTGCTTGTAATCTCTCTCTTCCCCCTTTTCTCCTTCCACTGAGCCATGAACACTATAGTCTTTCCTTTCTCCAGAACCTTCCCTAGACCTTGAGACACTGCTCTCCCTTCCACAGTCTTGCCTTGTCCTGCTCACGTCACCATGAATGTGTTTCCAAGAGCTTCTTTCTCACGCCCTTAGACACAGGTGTGCCCGAGTGCCTCGACTTGGCCTTCCCTCCCTTCCCGCTTGCTCCCCGCTGGCACGATCTTCCTCTCCTTTGTCACTGCTGTGATGAACTCTCAAATATGTACTTCTAGTACTTGTTTCTCTCTTTCTTTTTTATTTTTTTTAAAGATTTTATTTATTTATTTGACAGACAGAGATCATAATCAGGCAGAGAGGCAGGCAGAGAGAGAGGAGGAAGCAGGCTCCCCGCGAAGCAGAGACCCCGAAGTGGGGCTCGATCCCAGAACCCTGGTATCATGGCCTGAGTCAAAGGCAGAGGCTTCAACCCACTGAGCCACCCAGGCGCCCTGTTTCTCTCTTTCTTTAAAGCACCATTTTTAATTTGCCCATCTCTCCTGAATGGGCAGCTGGAAACCTAAATTCAATGTGTCCTCCATGCAGAGGCATCACCTCCCTTCTTCCTCACCCCGTGTCCTCTCTTTCTGTTAGTGTCTGCCTCCCAGGAAGCCTTAACATTTCAGTCTTCCCTTATCCCGCTTCCATCATCTTCATACACACTTCTTCCAGCTGCCCAGGGCTGTTGGCTTTCATCCTAGGCTCTGAAATACCTTCCACATCTATTCCTACTCCCTTTTCCCACCACCGTGTCCCTATTTCAGGCCCATGTGTCACAAGCACCCTGCTCGGGAGTGACTCTGATGGTGGAGGTGGAGACAGCCCAGGGAGTCTTTTTTTGTGTGTGTGGTTTTTTTTTTTTTTTAAGATTTTATTTATTTATTTGAGAGAGAGAGAGAGAGGAAGAGCACAAGAAGGGTAGCAGTAGTGGGGTGGAGGGGAAGCAGTCTCCCCGCTGAGCAGGGAGCCCAATGTGGGGCTCAATCCCAGGGCCCCGGGATCATGACCCGAGCCGAAGGCAGATGCTTAACCATCTGAGCCACCCAGGCCCCCAAGCCCAGGGAGTCTTAAGGGAACGTGTCCCCCAGCAAGCTGGGAGCTGAGAGGAGGATCCAGGAGAGGGACGGGAGGGGACGGAGAATGGGGGGAGGCAGGCCAGCTGCCCACCACGGGCGGAGTGCAAAGAAGGCAGCGGTCAGCAGTGAAGAATGCTAAGAGCAATCGAAGATTTGAAAAATGGAGAAGGGGCATTATGCCCCTTTCATTTGACAATGAAAGACTATGGTGCCCTTGGAGGAAGAAGGTTCAGTTCATTAGCGTTGCGGAAGACCAGCCTCCAGATTCCTGACTTCCTTCACCTCCGTTCTCCTTCAGCAACTCCTTACCTAAGTCACAACCTAAGTCTGTTTTTCTCTTGAAGATTGTGATTCCGGGACGAGACTAATGACCGTTTTCTGTTCTTCCACTTCCTCTGTCCCGTCAATACCCTCTACAATCACCCTTTGATCTGACAGAGCCATCTGGGGTCACCCATCCTCTGGGTTCGACCAGGCTCCCACTTGCCTACTTGGCCCAGCCCCATGGTCCAGCCCCTCACTTCCTGTCCTGACACACCCAACGTGATGTCTGAAGTGCCCGCCACGTGCCACCCCTGGGCCAAGCCTTTCGTAATGCATTATCTCATTTAATCCTCTTTCCATGCTTCTCTTGCTGGTTCAGCAAAGACTCTTGGCTTTCCCTCTCCCTATGCCCTGATGGCCCTCCGTCCCTATTTCCTGTAACTGCACCCTCTCTACCAGGTACGTCCCCTCAGCACGTACCCACACAGTTCTATCTTCCACGCTGAAGACCCCAAACATTTCTTCAACCACTGATTTTCTCTGTACATAGCTCTCTAAATCATGACTTCTCTTGATGAACTTTTGAAATAGTAATCTTCGTGCCTTACTGCCGATTTCTCACCTGTCACTTGTTCCTTGACTCACTGGAAACCAGTGTCTAGTCGCATCATTCCACGAAAAGCATTAACGCGTCCTGTTACTCCTGCTGGTATGGTGAGAGCCTGCTCTGGGTCACAGCGCTGCGCCAGGCATCTTAAACTCATTATCTCATGCAATTCCTCTCCGCATTTACTCTAATGATTATTGAGGCAACTGTCTGTCTAATGTCTGCATCCCCTATGAAAGAAAGGGCTAAGGGTGAGCTCAGCACACACCCCATGTCTGTTTTCTTCACGTTTTTATTCCCAGGCCCAAGCACATAGTAGGAACTCAATAAATATTTGTTGAATTAATAGTTAATACTTGTCCTCATTTAACATGTGAGAAAAGGAAAGCTCAATAGTTAAATGGCTTTCCCAGCATCACATGGCGAGCGCACAGCCAGCACTCAACCCCACCGTCACCTGTGTTTTCTCCACTCTCTCCTGTGATCATCACTCTCCGACCCTCCCTGCCACCTGCATACTCAAGACACACTCCCAAATTGGCATGCTGAGCCCAGCCCTTCCTCTTGGCCCCAGACTCGCACATACCACTGTCCGCTTTAAATTTCCACCCAGAAGTCCACCTCTAGCTTTCCCCAACCTGCGCATTCACCTGCGGTGCTGTCATCTACTCCGATAGCCCAGCCAGAACCCTGGGATACCTCTTCTCCATCACACCCCTCACACACACACCCTCCCACCCCAGCAACTACATCCTGTCCTTTCTCTTTAAACACCTCTCCATCTAACCTTTCCTCCCAACCGTCCTACTGTTGGAGTCCGGGCTCCTGTGGAGCTCACTGGGGGGACCAGCTCTCAAATCTCCCTGGTTTCTTTACTTCTGGCTCGACCATGTAGCCATCATATTTCTCACTTCCATTAGAGTCGTCTTTATAAAAGCACGAGTCTGCTGGTGTCCTTTCCCTTCTTAACACTTTGCAATGGCCCGCTCTCCTAGATTATGCTACAGTCAAGCAAAAGCTCCTAATACTGGCTATAAAGAGCTTGGGGGGTTCATTGTGCCTCTGTCCCCAGTCACTCCTCAGGCGTGAGGCCTGCCCTGGGCACACTGGGTTGCTCGTAGCTCCCTCCCCCACTGTGCTGCTTCCGATCCATCGCTGCTGCCTCTGCACACACTTTTTGTCCTGGAAGGAATGCTTTTCTTCCTTGTAATCTTTCTCACAAACTCCTAGATACACTGCAAAATGCACCCTCCACAGCCAAGCCCTTCCAGGTCCTCACAGCCCGCTCTCAAGCTCCCATGGACCATGATGCTGTCCGTACAGGGTGTGTCAATTATTTGTGTATTTGCTGTCTTGCTGCTCATTTTAAGTTCCTTAAGGGAGTGACTGACATTTTTTCCCTTTTATGTTCAGCTGCTAGTGGCAATGGTGTCCCATACAGTTCGGTTGAATGAATAAAGGGCAGTTGCAAAGGCTCCCTGGCCCTGTCACCGAGAGCCAGTGTCACAGAGAACATGAGCAAAGGCAAACCAATATGGCTGCAGAAGGATCTGGAACATGAGAGCAAAGACCTGTACAGGCAAGGGTGCTGCTAAGTGCTCTGGGGAGGAGCGTGTTGCAAGGATGCATTCATGTGTGTTACAGGGATATTTTTAGAACATGCTACACTGACTTACTTTGCTTGGAGAAGATGCCAAAAGGCGTGTGCAGTGGTTATCGCTCCCATTGATTAAAAAAAGGAGTGGGAAGCATAACGCCAGCAGCAAAGATCCACACGGGCAGGACAGCGGTGATGCCGCCAGTCCACGTGGGGTCTCTGCACCCTTTACATTTAGATCCGGTCTGCCAAGGCCCGGCCTGCCTACCACCCCATGCATGGGGTATATCAAGCCGGAAGCCCTGAGCTCTGACCCCAGAACTAGCTCACAGAGCTACTTTGCTATCTCCAGTCACCAGCGAGGGATGCTATCTGACAGCTCAGTAAAAAGATTCCGAAATTTCTGGCTGCTTCCAACTATGTCTTCTCTTTCTCTTCAACCCACTCCAAATCTGCATTTAGACGATCTACTTTTAGTGTGTGCCTCTGCTGGAAGCTTGCATGGGGCAGGAGTGTTTTGCCCAGAGTTAGGGGTGCCCAGACATCGAGGGCCTCTTCTCTGTCCCCATGACCTCCCACTTCCTGCGCCTGTGCCCCTGCTGAGGATCTTATGCTTTAAGGGTAAGGACCCTTTTGTGGCCTTCCAGCATCCCCTTTCCATCCTTCACATGTAAGCTGCTGAGCCCAGTAGGGACCCATGGGGTCTGGCTGCACACTCATCGCTCCCTGGGGGAAAAGACTGAATCACAGTGACCAAGGAGAGGGACAGAGCTGAGTAAAATGGACGGCTCAGAGCTGCTGGGGTAGGCAAGTGTCTTCCGGCAAAACCTTGCCCCTGTGTGAAGAGCTGCCATCAACGTTGCTGGCAGAAGTGGAAGTCAATAATAGAGATTTCCTTTTTTCCATTATTCCAACTTTACTCAAGAGCAGGCTGAGTGTGGGGGTCTGAGAAAACACGCCCCAGTCAGGTAATTCTATGACTTTTTCTCCCCACTGCCAAGCTGGGTGAAAAGTGAAAAATTCACCGAATCTGTCAAGCAGTGACATGTCTCCTAACCACATCCGACTGACTAGTCAAGTTCAGCCTCCCTAGCAGAGGGAGGGATGATGATTTCAGGGTCATGAAGATGGTCAGTTCACTTTGGCTGTATTTTCCCTCTCTGCAGCTCCCACATATACGGTCTGACTGGGCCGTGGTTTTTGCAAACTGGCAAGGGGTCCTCAGCTTTGGTCTGTCTTTTGCAAGAGTTTCTCTGCCTAGACTCTACGTTTCTTTCAGTTTGGTTTCAGTTGGCATTTTTAGGCCAAGCCCATTCCCCCTCATATATTTAAGATTTGGTCTGTAAGAGCCAGCTAGAGGCATGTCAGAGTCACAACTCTTGAGCTTGTCATCTCAGAAAGTCCCGGGTGGCTGGTGATGTCTCGCAGAGGAGCATCCTCCTTACCTGGCTGGGCTCTCACTTGGAAGTACCATAGTGGCTTATCGGCCACATCCTGCTTCTGTCATTTATTAGATCAAGTCCAGATCCCTTAACCAGGCATGCAAGGCCTTCAAAACCTTTTCTCGGACCTCAACCAGCGAGGCCTTCTCCCCTATAATGACTCATACGGACAGGCCTCTGGCAGGCCTCACTCAACCTCAAGTCTGCATCCTTGATCTTCCTTTCCTCCCCACCCAGACCCTCATTCCTTATAGTCCTAGTCTGATGACACCTTATCCTGTCTCCACTCAAACTCATCCCCAAACCCTCCTGCTTCATAGCCCCCTAGGCTGCTTCAGTGCACAGAGATTGCTCTCTCTCCCGCTGTCCCAGCCGTACGAACTGCCCGACAATTTGGGAACAGAGCACACTCTGCCCCTTCTGTTCTCTCGCTGACTCATGTGTGTGAGTCCTGTTCCTCCGACTGAAAGACAAATCCCTGTACGGCAGGAAAGAGTCTTATGCTTCTTAACCTTCCCCAAGCCTACACTGCTACTGGCATATGACAGATGCTTTATAAACACCTGATGAGTTGTTTCCAATGGGGCAACTTGGGTCCTAGATGATGCTCTCACATGGAAACAGCAAGGGAGCAGGTTGGTTTCATAGCTCATGAACTCCCTGGTGACTCATTCAGTTTCCCTCCAGACAGGGCCAAACACGCCACCATTAATTTGCAGCAGCCCAATCGACTGATTTTAAATCAATTGAAACTACTATGTGCAACTCAATCCACCACTCCCCCCGAAGAGGATATTTACATAGCTTGCACTCTTAATTCATATTTTCACAAACTGAGATACATTCATTCAGATCGCTCCTTTCTGAAAGAACAATTTACTTTCACATTTTTTCAATTAATTTGTACCATAGCTAAGTTGATTCAGCTTCACATTTTTTTTTTAATTTGAAATGAAACAGACCTTGTATTGTCTTTCAGTTCTAAACTACATGAACAAGTGGCAGGTACTGGTGCCTCACGCTTCCCCACTGCCTCCTTTCAATCACACTCATCCTTTTAAATTCTGACACTTATGCAGACGAATCCTAAATCTATACATCTCAACCTCACCTTTCTTCTGAGAGTCAGCTCCACATCTACTACCAGAATATCTCCTTTTTAAATAAAATGCAGTAAGAGAAGTCTGCAACTCTGTCTGTATTCCAAAACGCTATTTGCAAGGCTGTTTGAAATTTATAATTCATTTTCCATAGAAACTGCATTATAAATAGTAATTCAGTTAGTTCCCTGGCTGGGAAACAAAGCTTAGCTAATCCATCTGCAATGAGAAGTAGCAGAAAGCAATATGGTAACAATATGAGTAATTAAATGAAGCATTCTAAAGTGAATATTAAAAAAAAAAAAAGTTTATCTCGGTTGCTAATATGTGCAGCATAGCTCTTTCCCTGGGAGGACGGTAGGGCAGAGACTATAGAGACCCAGAGGACTGGTACCCAATTCCAAACCCTTGCAGGATTCCTAGCTCCTCAATCTAGTTACCAGTCCAGATTCCTCGTTCATCCTCACTCTGCCACGGATCCATTCTCTTCCATTGCCTCGGCCCTGGTCCTCAAGCACACATCACCCTCCATCCCCATGACTATTTTAATGGTTTCTTAGTTGATTTCTCAAAGTCCAATTTTCTCCTTAAAATCCATTTTACAGGGGCTCAGTGGGTTAAGCCTTTGCCTTCGGCTCAGGTCATGATCTCAGGGTCCTGGGATCAAGCCCCGCATTGGGCTCTGTGCTCAGCGGGGAGCCTGCTTCTCTCTCTCGCTCTCTGCCTGCCTGCCTACTTGTGATCTCTGTCTGTCAAATAAATAAATAAAATCTTTAAAAAAAAATCCATTTTACATCCAGCGCTCAGATTCATCCTTTCTAAACATGTGGCTCTCTGTGTCAACAGGATACCATCTACCCCCACTGAGTCAGAAGGACCTACACCAGTTTTAAACTGTCGTGGTGAGCACCCTGGTCTTGGAGGAGAGCTCCCGCACTGGTGGGGCCTGTGTAAAGTCCTGTGGAAATACTGGCTCCCATCCACAGTCATCCAGACACCCAAAATGACTTCTGGGATTCCTGGTCAGGAGACAGTACAAGCTCTTTCCCTTTAAGTCAGTCCTCGAGTGGCCGATCTTCTCCTGAAAACCAGAAAGTGATGCCTCAATTCAGAAAGGAGCTAGAATGCTGAGGCTCTCAGCTAAAAGTGGGCGGACGGGGAAGTAAGACGGTCGCCCACTGGCTTCTGTATGATCTCGGTTACCACGGATCTCTCTGAACAGAGGGAACAGACCCATTAGTACGGCCACCCAGAGATGCAGTACAATACTGAAAGAGACCCTGCACTGGGGCAAAGCTCCTTTCCGGAGCATTTGCAGTGTCTTCATTTTATACATGGGCAAAAAGGATGCCCTCCACCCACAGCTGCTGTAAGGATTAAGGGAGCACGCTCAAAGAAAGGGCGTACAACGGCATCCGAAAAATACAGACAGACAGATGGTATGCATGAACTAAACTGGAGATCAGGAAGACGCACAAAAGCATTTGGTCAGAGCCTCCAACTCCTGACCAACCTCTGGCAGATATCTTCATTCAGACGAGAGCCCACATCATCATCTTTGGGCAGGAATTCAAGCAGAATCTTGCTTGGTATTCCATACTCTCTCTGGTCTGACTAGGAAGAAATATCCGGGGAAAGGAGACCTGCCGGCTTACAGTTCAGATCCAAGAAATTGTCAGGAGTTAAGACAATGACAAACCCAAATGAGACACAGGATTTTGTCTGGTTAATTAAAACAAAGCGAAACGAAACAAGAAAACCCCCTAAACAAAAGCCAAACCAACCAACAAAAATGCAGCAGGCCAGTGCCGGCCCAGGCTCGAGATCTGGCCTCCGGGAGCAGAGCGGCTGCCTGTTGTCATGGCGACGTGGGGACGGGATCCCGGGCCCCTGACGCCAAGGCTGTAGTGGCCATGGAGAGCTGCACCCAGGGCTCCGTGGTCCCTACCTCGGGTTCTCCTCTCAGATTCCAGCAAGGAAAGGGAGAGGAGGGTCGGGAAGATGTTTATTTCTTCCACTGTCTGCGTGGTACTCACAGAAATAAACATTTAGGACTCACTGCTGTAGGGAAATTTTATGTGTAGAGGACTTAAACATTTCCAAAAGCATCACCACAGACAAAATTCTCACAGTGGCGCAGATAGGCATGACCGTGTTGCTCCCATTTCATAGAGGACGAGCCTGGAGTGGCGGCCACAGGACAGGTCGCGTCAACCCTCCGCGCCATGGATTTTCTGTTGGCACCGCAGGGATCACATGCCTTACCATGACTACATGAAACTGTACATGACATTAGGTGTAAATGTCACTGTATGAATCCCTGGCCAGTCTTGCTCCCATTCGCCCCCATCTCTGCTCCTCAGAAAAAACAGCACCGAACGGTGTCAGGCACTCAGATGATTATGGAGGAAGGACATGTCGTAGCTGTTTGGAATTTGTAGAGGAGTTGTCCCGGTTTCTAGCTCCTTGGGCTGTTTGGAAACTAGGGGAGCTATCTGGAAACAAAGACTGTAATTGCAATCTGCATTTCTGAGTCTCCCATTAGCAGAGTCATCCCACCTACTGTGCTGAGAGGTGACCTCATTAGAGAGGAGGAACCATCAGTGGAAAACTGAAGCCTCCGGAACCCTCTGGCAGTTGGACCTGAGCTTGGGAGAGGCGTCTAGCAGCTGCTGCTGACAATAGGCTTCTGTACCCTATTCCTGCAAAAGCTTTTCTCTGCAGGCCTTTGCTCCTCCCATGAGCGAGCTGGTTTTGTTTTGTTTTATCCTCAAGCAAGATGGCTGCTGATTGCAATGAGCTCAGAATAGCAGAAAGTAATTAAAAATTCATTTTAAAATCTATCGCACAGTTTAACATCTACATTAAAAACACTGCTGGGGTAAATAAGCTGGCATCATCTTTAGTAAGGCAAGAAAAAAAAGAAGCAAGGCAGTCTGTCGCACACGGTTTCAGAGCAGTAGATAAAATGAACTGTACTTCAGCTGGCCTTTGTACAAGTTTTGTAGGCCTTTTCCTGAAAATGCAAGCAGTCATGACCACGACCAGCTTTTTCCAAGAGGTGTGGTAGCATCTGATGGCCCGACGAGGGAACGTGTTGACCAAGACAGGTCTTCCAAAAAACAGACCTTGTGTTTTCCAGGAGCAGCTCTCTTTAGAGCCGGTGACCAATGGTCGTGGATAACTGATTTTAAATCTATTTATGTATTTATTTTCTACAGGGTGGGGATTGGGGAAGCAGAAGGGGAGAGAGAGAGAGAACCTTAAGCAGGCTTCACGCCAAGGCTGGAGCCTGACACAGGGCTCTATCTCACAGCCCTGAGATCATGACCTGAGCTGAAGTCTAGAGTCAAACGAGGGAGACACCCAGGCATCCCTGGAGAGTTGCCATTTTAAGAAGCACTATTTCTGATGAGGCAGACCCATCATTTATCAACTTGTGTTAGGAACCCTGCTGCATACGATATCTGGAGACTAAACCAGGACTTGAGATGACAAGGTAGGGAAGAGTGATGCCCTCTGACCCTTGGCCTCTGACCCTGTCCTGCCAAGTTCTCAGAGCACCTCTTCCAGTCCCAGACCTGCCTGTGCCCAGCAAACCCCACTACCAACTCCAACACTGCCCCGTCCCCAGACCTCAAAATCATTACCAACTAGAAGAAAATTCTACTGGGAAATGGATAGTCTCTGCAAGGAAGTCCACATTCAAAGGTGTTTTTCTGAGAGTTGATTTTTAACGCCGGTAGCAAAAGTGTCACCAGGAGCACACTAATGACATGAAGTTCACTTTGATTAGGTGATCTGTATTTTCACCAACGAGCAGTGTTTTCTGGGTCCAAACATTGCTTTCTATCAATTTTGAAGGGTGTCTAGGTGGCAATAGGAATCTGATGATGAATATAATAAAATGGGTTCATTTAGCAATGGAATTACATTATCATGACCATATTACCTATTTTATTCTAAAATTTATGTTCATTTTCAGAACCAACAACCCATTCTGCTCCCTGCCTTCAGAGGCAATGCACATATTTTATGTTTAAAGTAACTTGTCGTACTCCAACCTAGGAAATAAATACCAAATCAATTTACTTTCTCCTTCTTCCCCCAACACTGCAAGCAAATGTCAAGTGTTATAAAGCTCCCCAATGATGTCAATAATTTTATTAAAAATTGAGATTTAATACCTCTTCTCATATTCTTGATAGAGGCACTGAAGTAGGTAGGGCTATAAAACCAATAACCTATTTTTCACAGCAAATATTTTCATTCACCTGGGGCAGAGTAAACCAAGGCCTTGATGGCATCGTTAAACCAGATTATGAACAATTTTGATTAAAACCAAAGACACTGACATTTTCCAAACAAAAAAGGAATGTCACCAGAGTCAATGTCTTTGCCCATGCTTGTGTCTGGATGAATCGTAAAGCTGGTGTGGGGCAAACTCACTTCAGAGGGCTGTGTGTCTCTGTGTTTCCTTTTAGGTGTGCCTAAATTATCCATAAATTCTTACTACTTCTAACCCTGATTCTAAGGGTGTGGAGGTGGGGGGGGGGGGAATCTACGCTCAGGGTAATCCATTCTGACCTCAATTAACATATACATGAACCAAACATTGAGACCTTTCTTTATATGGCCCTGGAAAATATTAAAAGCTAAATTTTTTCCATTTGTAAAGCAATGAAGGAGACAATGGGCAAACAAGTCTTTAGGGGAGGGAATCAACAGACAGAAATGATGTCCACACTGGGAAGACTATCAGTGTGAGAGCTTTCTTCAGTAACACAATTAAGGATATTTTCAATTTTCTAAGAGGAAAAAGTTGAGTTGAAGATTTCAGTTCTCTTTCTCTTAACCATCACAGAAACAAATGCTAAATCACTTATCAACTTTTATAAAATTATAAGTGATTGTATTGTAATGTTAGTGTTGGGCAAGGTTCCTGAATTTTATCTGGTTTTTGCCACTTCTAGTGTTTATAGCTAGGGAAATACAGTTTGGTGTGGCCCAGGTTCAAATATAAAGAATAATCATCACATTTTATAACAAATGTTTGTTTTGTGGATTCTTTGTTCATTTTATAACAAATGTTTGTTTTGTGGATTCTTTGTTCATGATAATTATATGTTTACCTCTGATGCTAAGGCAGCAACTACTGGTATTCCTGGGGCCAGGAAAATGAAAAAAGTTGATGAATGGGTGTCAATGTTTCTTAGACAGAGTATTCATGGAACTTAGAGCATTCATATTTTCGGCAGTAAAGGAAATGTCTACCTTTCTTGGGTTCTGAGTTAAGTGACAACGAAGTGTCCTGAGGTCAATCCAATGTCGTGAGACAAAGATGACGGACATCATATGTCCTAAGTCTTGTTCTTCATCAAGCACATCGGTTGGAGGACCCTACTTGGAAGGAAATTGCTAAGGATTCATTGATAGTAAAATGTCTGTGATCATTAACACACATCAACACCTGCTATGCAGTAGGCACTACACCTACATGATTTCTTTCTATCCTTACTACTTTCTGACGTAAGTGCTATTTCTATTTATGGAGGAAGAAACACAGCTTAAAAATTCTAAGAAATTTGTTAAAGGCTCTATAGGACATACTCTGCTGACCTGGAAAATACAAACACTGAGCCAATCTTTAAAATGCAACACAACAGGGGCACCTGGCTGGCTCTGCCAGAAGGGCATGCAATTCTTGATTTCGGAGTTGTGGGTTCATACTCCACGTTAGGTGTAGAGATTACTTAAATAAATAAAAAAATGAACTTAAAAAAATGCGAAAAAACATTGCCTTGGGTGATGAGTGAGTCAGTTCTTTCTCTCTTAGATTGCTAAATTACTGTGAATTGAGGATTTTTAAGCAATAACTAATATATCAGTGGCTCTACCACTTTTTAAAAGATTTTATTTATTTATTTGACAGACAGAGATCACAAGTAGGCAGAGAGGCAGGCAGAGAAAGAGGGTTAAGCAGGCTCCCTGCTGAGCAGAGAGCCCGATGCTATACGGGGCTCGATCCCAGGACCCTGAGATCATGACCTGAGCCGAAGGCAGAGGCTTAACCAGGCACCCCTCTACCATTTTTTAACATGTAAATATTTCTTGTAATTGCAACAAAATTTATCTTATTCTACATGGACCTAGAATGGACTAATTTGATTAATTAAACAATCTAGCTAATTAAATGTTAGGGGAAGACTACTCATCTGTAAGAAGTGAAACAAAGTCGTATGTGTTTAATGTAAACCAAGGACACCTTTCGATAATCCAGGAGCAGGAAACTACAATGCTGTAGAACCATCATGACAAAGGCCAGTTAAAATTACACACAGGAAGCAGGACGGCACTACTTCATAGAGATTTCTAGCTGTTAGACTCTTAGATGTGCAGAGCTGTAAAGCACCTCAGAGGTCCTTTGTCCAAGCCTTTTGTTTACAGATGAGCCGTTGGAGACATAGACAAATGGCAGGCCAAATGATTGGCCTAAGGCCACCCAGGAGTCCAGTGGCAGCTACACAGTGACCAAGACACATGGTAACCAGTTTTATATGCTAACCTAATTCATCAAAGTCCTACTGAACCTACTCAACTCACCATAATTTAGGAGAAGACAAAAAAGATGTGCTGTCATCTGCCTTCTAAACCTGTTGATTTCCACCCGACCATGGATCTACTTTTTAATGTGTTTTCTATGACAGCTGTTTCCTGGATCTTTATTTTCTCACCAAGGCTTCCAAAGCACAACGAACACACAGGACGTCATGTTGCAAGTAAGACACAGCAAGGGACGTGCCCTTTCTCCAGATCGTTTCTGACTCTTCTCTCTTAGTACAAGTTTTATTAGGTTTGAAAGGTGGACAGGAGCTTCTAGCAAGCATTCAATCCCACCCTTGCAATTTAACCTGCCAGATTTAACTGGGGGATGATTAATCAATTATTTACTTAGCTGGTACCATTTTCCTGTCACTTAAATCATATTTAATTTCAACCTATTACAATCCATTATCGGTGCTGAGCCAAAACCCTTGATGCACTATTTGCTTCGGAGATGGTTTCACACATAGAACATCAAAGTACTAAGTGTCCCATGTCCATTTACAGATGACGGACGGCCTCTGTTAAGATGTGGTTCATGTGCACACTTTAGACATCTCTATAGTTTACAACTTTAACATATCCGGCACCATTTACTACCAAGTGAAAAACCACCGGAACAACCAAGATCAATAGTCTATTTAATCTGAAAAGTCATCATTCATGTAAAATAAGACTTAATTTTATTTTTTTTGAAAATCATCCAGGTCTTTCATTTCTGCCCCTTTCACATCAGAAAGTCTAAACTCTAAAACTCGTTGAGATATAAAGGCCAAACACGATGTATCAAACTTAATTGAATCCTAGTTTGGGGAAAGAAAATGTAGACTACATTTTGGAGGGATAATTGCACTGGGTATTACGTGATACTAGAGAATTAGTGTTAATTTTCTTATGTATGAAAATGGCACAGCAGTTTTGTTAGAGAATGACCTTATTTTAGGGATAACATCCTTATTTTTAGGAGAGGCAATAATGAAGTATTTGGGAGTCAGGTGTCAAGATGCCTGCAGATCATTATAAATAATGCAGAAAAAATATATATATTCAGAAAAATTATAAGTAATTCAGAAAATATAATTCATAAAAATATCAGGTGAAGCAAATATGGCAAAACATTAGTTTGAATTAAAGTGGCTGGTATATTGGTGTCCATTGTACTTTGTTTTCACAGATTTTTGGGGTTGTTTGAAAATTTACAGTAAACATCAGAAGTTACTAAACGATCATTTCAGAAAAATAACTTAAAATCCTGTCACTTACATACCCTGCACCACCCCTAGAGAACGGAGAACTGCTGTTTGGGGCAGGAGGTGGGGAAGAGGTATCAGAAAAAACAGCTGTTTCCTAGAACGAGTCTTCATCCAGAGGAGATCGATGCAGGGAAAAAGCAGACAGAGCACAGGCAGGTGAGGATACAAGAAGAGGGCATCCAGCGCCGTCACACAGGCCCTGGCCACTTTCACCTGGTTGTTCCAGGAGCATGGGTATGCAGCTGTGGACATGTGCGGATCCAGGACCTAGACACTGGGCAGCGGGAAGAGGGAGGCACTGGAACACTGCACATGTGCCGATGTCCCAATTTTCCAAAGGGGGCAAAGCCTTACACTCCTAACAGAACACAGTGTTAGCGAAGCGTTACACTCCTAACAGAACCTCAGAAGCCACCTTGTTGTTTCCTCTAGAGACGTATGTGGGGGACATACCAGAGTGCGTTTTCTTAATGGCAAATGCCAATGTCAAAAAGCCTGCCCTTTGCTTGCTGAGGGCTGCCCCCAACTTTAACCCTCCTGTGTCTCAGCTTCCTACTTTGTAAGATATGAATAAAAAGCCTACGCATAGGTATCCCATGAGAATCAAAGGAAATAACATCTGTAAAGAGCCTAGTATGGAGCCTGCCCCCGGGCAGAGACTCGGTAAGTGATGCCACGTGGGTAGCTGGAACGGAAACACTGGATGGTGTCTTGTGGTAATCTTCCAGCTGACATGGAAAAATTAGTGGCATGCTGTAAAACAATGAGGCTTATTCCTAGCTAGTTTAAAGACTGTGCTTTAAGGGCACCTGGGTGGCTCAGTGGATTAAAGCCTCTTGCCTTTGGCTCTGGTCATGATCTCAGGGTCCTAGGATGGAGCCCCGCCTCGGGCTGTCTACTCAGCAGGGGACCTGCCTCCTCCTCAACCTGCCTGCCTCTCTGCCTACTTGTGATCTCTCTCTATCAAATAGATAAATAAAATCTTTAAAAAATAGTCGTGCTTTAAGAGGGCTGATGAATGGACCAATGTCAGCTTAGAGAGAGGTTTTAAGCGTTCTAAGAACTGATCTTTACCGTGTTTTTACTTTTATGTAAGACTGATGAACACCTACAGGTAAGCTATCAAAAATACGCATGATGAAAAACCCTAGAGAGACAACTGATACATGCCAGAGAGAAGATCACTAAAGTAGAATGAAGATAGCCCAAGAAGTATGTGAGATGGTCCACTGGGGTGTGGGAAGACAACATTGGAGCTCTGTCTATTTTTAAACTAAAAAAAAGAGTGCAGCCTCACTAATATTTTAAATGCACTCAGTGCATTGCGATATCGCCATGGTCTGTATTGAGAGGACAGCTTGTCAGGTCAGGTATACAAGAAGTCTGAGGGCCTCTGTAACCACAGACAACCGAAGGTCCTTCTCCGACTAGCTTGGTCTCTTTTGCTGTATTAACACAGCCATTTTGGCAGAGCTCTGTTCAGTGGACTTATGAATTACATTCTCTAGTTCTAACTGAACCAATTTTAGCAAAATAGACAGATGGTTTAAGGAAAAAAAAAAAGTTTCCCACAAAGGAATTGTGGGTTGATGATAATACTAATAAAGAAAGCACAGGTGAACAAGAAAAGTGTAGAGTGGAAGGTTCTCCCACTCCAGGCATAAGCACTATGGTGGCCACAGGAGACCCAAACAATGATCTGATGAGATCTGCTTGGAAATAAATAAAAATTGTGAAATCATTAAAAGGATTTGCAATATGGATTTGCTTTACTAGTTAAACCTTGCCTTAAGTATATATATTATGGCTTGAGATATTAGCTCACATGTATTTATCAAATAAGAAACAATACATATTTGGAAAGTGGATACTCAAAAATTGTTTATGGGTGAAGTAACAATCAAAAATGTTTAGAGAAAATAATCAGGACTCAAAATAAGCTGCAACATGGGATAATTTTAACCATAATAAAATGCACATGAGATGAATGCAAAAAAAAAAAAAGTTCTACATTTTGGGTCAAAAAATCCAATACATAGTTATAGGGTGTGGGAGACGTGGTTCCAAGGAATTCATGGTAAAGGAGACTGAGACTGGTAGGTGACCACCAGCTTCATGCCAGGTAACGAGGCGCCAGGGCTAATAAAAGATACCAAATCTCAGGCTGCCTCCCTCCGGGAAGCTCTACTGTCTAGAAATGGGAAGACAACAGCATCCCTATATTCTGTTGCCACCCCCCACCCCACGTGGAAACATAGAGGCTCCCCAGAAAGGCTTCGGGCATCAGTAGGAGGCTGGACTAGAAAACCTTGACAATAACCCTAACTCTGAACTCTGGATCTGGGAAATACAGAAACAGATCTGGAGAATAGGAGGAGCAGAACTGAAACCGTTTAGCTCGCCACACCGGCTAGGCAGTCTGCTCGAACATAATTCCGTGACGGTACGAACTGTTACTTGGTCTGGGTCTGTTCAGTAGCACATCCCAACACCTGCGACAGAGCCTGGCGTCTGATGGGCGTTCAGTACATGTTTGTTAGGCTAAAGAGCATCTCTTTCCTTGAGGGCCTCATGGAGAGGCTGCATGGGCTTTTATCTCCAAAGAAATGCCAACTATGAGAGGCTACAACTTTATATTTGTATACTACAACCTTTTCCTGGACAGATTAAAAATCTTAGTAGCACAGATCTCTGTGCTTTTTAAACGAGCTTTTAATTGAACACTCCACATTTCTATGGGTGATTCTTTTTTTTTTTTTTCCAAAGGATTTTACTTATTTATTTGACAGAGAGAGAGAGAGATTACAAGTAGGCAGAACGGCAGGCAGAGGGAGAGGGAGAAGCAGACTCTCCACAGAGCAGAGAGCCCGATGCGGGGCTCGATCCCAGGACCCCGGGATCATGACCTGAGCCCAAGGCAGCCGCCCAACCGACTAAGCCACCCAGGTACCCCTCTATGGGTGATTCTTTATTCAGATCAACTTTGATTTTTTTCCCCAAATAATTTGGGATTTTCTTTTTAATTGTTTTTTTCTTTCTGACAATCTCTTTTTCTATTGAAAATGCACAGAAAGATTACTGAAGTCAGTTCTGCCAGGAATTTGTAAACAGTAACACTTTGTCCTCTTTCTCTCTACTCTAAAGACTGCAAATAAATACAAACACAAATGTGGTATAACAAGCCCTAAAATATTCTAGCTAAGGTTTAGGGAGTGAAAAATAATTAAATGTCACGAAGACATGTGTACGTGAAGAGACGGTAGGCCTGGCCACATACCAGACTGATGACAGAACAGGCTCAGTATTTGATGTTTCCTGCAACTTGACAGGACAATAAAGAGTAATTCCTTAGACAATTTCAGTTTATTAGAAATTATTCTTTTAAAAAACTTCAAGTGGAAACAAATGGTAGAGGAAACCACTGCCCAAATTATGAATATAAGAAATACACATGAAAAAACATACCCAAGCTAGTACCCTGAGGTAGTAGTGAACATAATATCCTGTGCTACAGCTAAACTTAAAATACTTTTGTGCATCTCTTTTAAAATAAATATCAAAGAAGGATCTGATTTCCTGCCTGCCAGCAATCATCAGTATTTTCTGTAGAACGTTTTTAAATGACGTAAGTGACTGTGATTTTATTTTGAAGAGAAGATCTATCCAAGCATGCCCCTAAGAAAGATGGAGGTCTGATCTTTCAAGAAAGCCTTGGAGAAATAGCCATCCTCCTTCTTATCCAAGATAGGTAGGCTCAGCAGTTGCAGGATGGTGCCCCAGGCCGGGGAGTGCTGTCTGAGAGACATCTGCAGTTTGCCCAGAGATCACGGCAAACCTCAGCAACCCCGAGACAGAAGCTGGGGGGGGTCATCTGTGATGGGGGAGACCGAGCACAGGCTCGTCCTACCCTGGGAGAGTCAAGGGGGTCACCTCTACAGATTCTGCCCAACTCCGAGGCTCTGTGATGTTAGGAAATGCTGCAAATGTGGGTCTGCTGGATGATTAAATTTCACAGAGCTTTTCGGGAGTGTGTGGAAAACACACTGTTCCTTCAAGACTTCATCTAAAGGGCCAGAAACCAGGTCATTTTTTATCACTGGGTATCGTCACCAAGATTAAAATACAAAGAAAAGCACACTGGAGTCTCAGAGTCTCATTATCAAGTAAGGAGGTGCGGTAGAGGAGCCCAGAGAGTGCAAGTCAAATTCAAGGTGGAAAGGAAGGAAAAGAAGCTTCAAAACGCAGCACCAAAGAAACAGGCTGCTCAACTCTGTCAGTTCCCGCTGTAGCGACGGGGCCGGCATTCTTGCTGTCAGCCCTTCCAGCCGGGGCCCTGAGCTGTCAGGAGACACAGGCAGGCCACACTGTGGCTCCCCAGGCCTGGGATGACAGAGGCCCGGGAGTCCTGCTCAGTGACAGATGCTGGACCGAGATAACCAGAAAGAATAGGGAGCGCACGGAACAGCAGCTGGGCCAGACCAACTCAACTTCCCACCTGCTGTTGATTTACACATTCATCTCTCAAACTCCATCCCCGTCCATGCAGAAATCTGCCAGCACGTCGAGAAATTAATCAGTTTGGGGAAAGGGAGGGAGTTACCCATGGTCGATTTTATATTCTTTCTGTAAACACATTTGTGTAGCGCGGAGGCAGCTGAGCGGAACAGCAGTGGCTTTCCCTGCTCTCCGCCGTAATCACCCCTACACCTGGGACGCACACAGCTCTCACTGCTGTTTTCTTAGATGAGAATTTTTTTTCTTCCCTCTCCTAGGGTAAAGCTGGCTTTGGAAACTAATTATATATGTCTGTGTTTTTCTGTTGGGCTTCCGAGGACAGCGCGCGGACATCTGATTTGCATTTCTGTCTTGTCCTGCCCTCGCTGCCTTTTGTTGCTTCTCTTTTTGTCTGCACAGAACAGGAACAGTTTCCAAACACGGCTGGTCAAACGTGCTACTCTTTAGACCGGGTGTCTCTCTCTCTATATATGTAAAATTCAAGTGCCTCATTTGCTGCAAAACAACCTTTATTCTGAAGAACATTGCAGCTCAAGGAAATGCTCTTTAAAATGTCTAATTCCCTACTGCGATTTCCCTTAAAGTTCTAATTAGTGGTGCACAGTAATGAATTCTGTAAATTGCAGTGTTTCGTTTAAAGCTTTTAAGGTACAGAAGGCTCTAATAATGAGTTTTGCCACAATCAGTCTTTGAAGAAAGTAATTTTGAAATTCAGGTTTCATATTTTTGGAGATGTCATACATCTCGGAAAACAATCGCTATGTTGAGTCTCAAATTAATATTTGTTGCTTACTGCCATCAAAATGTCAGATTAATGAGTAATTAACGATGTGTGTACATAATTTTATTTCATTCTCTCTCTGCAGAGGCCAAACACATAATGGAGAATTCAAGATATGAAACATCTTTCAACAAATACATGTTCAGAGTTTCCATTTTAAATAACTCACTACCAGGTCTATAACCGTCCATCTTTAACGGCCAGCAAACAGCTGGGTTTCTAGATAACACGGTGAACATAAAATATTCATGTTATTTAAGCTATTTCTACATTTTACTAATATTCTTTGATTTGCTGGCTTTGAAAGGGAAAGGAACCGTTAGGACTGCTACCCACCTCTGCCCCCTTCCCTCGGACACACACACCTACATAGACTTTTTTAAAAAAGATTTATCTGTACCAACAACCTCTTTCGATTAGGCTCTGTTTTAGGACAATGAAGCTACTTTTTAATCCCATATCAGCTTTTCAATCTTTCCTTCTCTTCTTGGACTTAATTGAAACTTGACCCTCGCTGAGCACTCTTCCCACTTGCTCAGCCTCCCAGGGACAGGCACGGAGCTGTCTTCTGCCTGGTCAGCATAAGCTCTTCGCTTGGCATCCCCTCTCCATGACCCTCCATGAGAGGAGTCAGGTCCCTAGTCCAACTGCTCCCCAGAGCCCTGTGGCCATTCAACCTCTCGTCTACAACAGCCTCTCTCTCTCTTTCCAAGACTCGGGGCTGATGATTTGCAAACCACGCTGTCCCATGGCCCAGGCTCCATTAATGCTGTGACATCTTCCTAAAGCCCTCCAGGGGATCCCCAGCCCTGGACTAGCCCCACTATCCATTCTGCCCATTCCTACCACCAAGTCACCAACCCTTATATACCTGGTTTGGTACAGATCGAAACATGGACACCTTGAGAAGCAAGGACACTGTGGGGACTCCATGGGAACTCTTCCAGCCTGTTTCCCTTGCTGATGCTCCCGGCCTGGCCTCAGTGGAGAGCCTTGCCACCACACGGCAGAGCAGGCCAACCTTCCAGTGGGTGTGTCACACGTCTGCACCATTCTTCATTAAAGCAAGAAGGTCCTCTCCGCTCTCCGCCCTGTGAGTCTGAGGTCACACCCAGCCCACTCTTAATGATACCTCGGCCTACACTTCCCCTCTCTCTCCTGAGCCCCCTTGCTCACACCTCATTATTTTTTAAAACAAACAAAAAGCCCTTTATTTGAGCCCGCTCTTATTCCTCTTAGCTCTCCAGTCAAACGGTGTTTCCTGTCAAATCCCTTGACTACCTGCTTCCCACCTGTGGGCCCTCGCTGTTCATTCATTCCTCTCCGAACCTTCCAGAGTCTGGCCTGCTCCTAGCTCCATGATGTTACTGAAAACGACACTAAAGGTTCACCACGCACCTGTGTCTTGACAAGTTCATTAGCATTTCTCTTTCCTTCCCTCTTGATCAGCGGCTCTCAACGCTGCCTGGGCACAAGGACCATTTATGAAGCTTTTAGAAAATACGATGTCCAGCCTGGGTCCTGGCTGGAGAAATTCCAATTTTCTCACCCTGGCATGGGGCTCAGACACTGGCCGATTTTGAAAAGTGCCCCCAGGTGATTCCACACCTGAGCTCCTTTCCCCGGCACAGTCGCAGTGTATACGGGTAAGTCACCGACCAGCTGTGCTCGGGGCACGGACCGTCTTCCCTGCTCATCCCGATCCTTCTGGCATCTGTTCTGCTTCCTGATCTTTAGTGGCTCCCGGTGCATTTTCTCCAAAGGACATTTCCCCACCTACCCTATCTGTTCCTTTTCCCATCTCCTAGGTCATTTGTAATTCCTAATATGAATAATGTCCAGATCTTGTCTCTCTCACCAAACCCCACAACAGTCCCTCGGCAGGACTGCTGTGCATTTCTACTTGCTTAGTTTGCGGTGATTTGCTGACAACAATGACCTAAAACAATCTCCTTTCTCACCAGTCCCACCCCCATCACTAGCCCTCCTGTGTATTTTTTATTCCGATTCAAACTGCACTGAAATACAAATCCTGAACAGCGTCCACTGTCGAACCTCGCTTACCTCCAAATTCATGTTAAAGGAAATGAAACCACAAGGGAGGTCCATTGTATTCTATCCATTATATTAATTTCTGGGTTGTGGGGGAAATAGAGGTGCCCTCCAGACCCATCGAAGATGCAAGAGAACCCGCTTCCAAAGCTCATTCCTGATCATCGAGACATGGTTGGCCCCAGGCAGCTGGCGCACACACTGATCACCGCACGGACGCAAGTGGAGCGCAGCCTGCCTCCATGGCACGACCAGCCAGCTCCAAGGCCCTCTGCGTCATCCAACATGCCCTGATTTCCCGCGGGAAGCACTGAGAAATAGACGCAAAATACGTGGTAAGGAAAATGGCTCCCATGCTGCCCTCAGAGGCTCAAAGTGTCGGTGACACACAGCATCCTGGAGCAGGAGGCCTCGGGGCCCGGATGGCACCTCCTGGAGCACTCGATGACGCCCACTGGGTTCCTTCATCTCGCTCTGGGACCACACGTGGGTTCTGCTCTTCAGTTCTCCTACCCTCTCTCCGCAGACCCCTTGCCCAAGTGTGCTTTCTGCCCAGGAACCGAGTCCAGCTACGATGCACTCTCAAAACCGTTACTACTGCTACTGAATCACACTCATTCACTTACCTTCTCAAGCAATGAAGAGAGGGTGTCACAAGTCGTGAAAATTGCATTAAAAATATCACGGAAATTGAAGCATATTCTTGATGCTTTCTTACAGACCTAATACCTGTTTTTAACACACCAGAAAAATAGTTACTATTTTTTTTCTCAATTTGCCCATCCAAAGGTGAGTCCAAAGGTGGGTCCTACTTCTCTGCAGACCATCAGGGACCGCAGTCAGACCACGCCCCTCCAACTCATGTCTTGAGCTCCTTCACTTTCCACTGTTCTCATGCGCATATGGGCACTCAAGAGAAATTTTGGAGAGCAGTCCTGTTTAGTCATCAGAAGTTCAGGTCCCCAAGGGGCCAGGTTTGTGCCCAGAGCACAGGCACAAAGAGACTTGGATGACATTCGCCACAGCCTGATTCAGTGTGCCCCAGTAGGGAACTGGAAGGAAAGGCAGACTAGCTGCCCTTTCAGGCCCACGCAACACTCCCCTCTCTTTGGACAGACTACTGCAACAGACTGAGCATCTCCCGCATCATGAGGCAACAAGGTCTGATTTCATCACTAATCCTTAGCTCACGTCAAACCATGCCCATGAGATGGTAAGTGTTACCAGGGAAACACCTGTACCCGTATATTACAAAGGACCACCATCCTGGGGCAGGGGTATTGGGGAGGGTGCACGAGCATGTGCCTTCACAGCCTTCTGCCTGAAACGTATAGGAAAAGGAATTAGGGGAGAGAAGTGAGGGCTAGATTACAGGACAGGATATACATCCCTGCCAGACCGAGTCTCCCATGAATATTCAGCCCAAGGAGCCACTAACACCAGAGGACTTGGCTCTGCCAAAAATGTAATAAAACAAGAAGCTGCGAGAATTCGCTCTGGGAGTGGGTATTAGCAGAGCTCATCCGATGAAAAGATATGGTGACACTTTTGCACACCCCTGTTCACAGCAGTGCTATTCATGTAGCAAAGAAGTGAGAAAAAACTGGATATCCATCAACACGTGAATGGCTTATCAAAATGTGGGCTATAGACATACAATGGCATATTATTCAGTCTTAAAAAGAGAAGAAGTCCGTCCCCATACTACGGCATGGCTGAGCCTGGAGGACATGACGCCGAGTGGAACAAGCCAGTCACAAAAAGACAAGCACCGTGTAATTCTACTTATATGACATGTCTAGAATAGTCAAACTCATAGAAACAGAAAGTAGAATGGTACTTGCCCAGGGCTATAGAGAGGGGGGAAAGGGAAGTTAAGTTATTGTTTAATGGGTACAGAAGTTTCCATTTTGCAAGGTCAGAAAGACTGGTTGCATGGCGATGTGAATGTACTTAGCACTACTGAATTCTACATGTGAAAGTGATTAAGATGGCAAATTTTAGGTGATGCGGTTTTAACCACAATAAACAAAATCTATAGACAGCACAGATGATACATAGACAGAGTTTTGCAGCTATAAAACTGCAAGTTTTCCCACCAGCAGAGAACCCAAGTGGTCTCTCCCCTACCATCCCTTAAGTGTAATAAAACCCCAAACTGCACTCATTATTGGTTGGACTAACTTTGTTTCAAAGTGTGAAGACAAAGCCATATGCCCTCTCAGTCCTCTTACCTCCTTTCCCGTAACATTTCAGTCTATACAGCTTAACTATGAACTGCCTATGAACTGTGCCCCTGATCGTGAGCCACGGACAAAAACTCAGAAAGAAGCCCCCAGCCCCCACCTGTGCCTTGGTCAACACCAGTCCCCAGGAAAGATGAACTCAAGCAGCCAAATACTGATTCTAGAACAGAGGGCCTCACCATCAGTTACTTCTTCTTTCAAAATTGAAAAAAAAAAAAAAATCTCCAATATCAGAACATAGATTGGGGCTGCTTCAGCAAAATAATACCATTTGCCATTCCTTACCTTTTTGTTTTGATGTGAAAGAGGTGAAGGAATTTCATTGCAACGGGACATAGCGGCAGATCCCCAGGTTGGGAAGCAAAGCAATAAAGAAAAGGAAAGAGAAAACCGTTAGTTTATGTCCTTGGAAAAAAAGGACAAAGTACGTTCGTTCTATTGCATGAGGAACACAGCATAACACAACACAGAGAGAGCTTGAAACACGGTGACACGCTCCGTAACAGCTACCTCTCCTGCCATCGTAATTAGAAATCCATTGCTTCTGGCACAAAGAACAAAGAGACTCTCAGGCATCGTCCCAGTAACTTCCTCCCTGAGCCTGGCTTTTCTTTATTTCTTTTTTTTATTTTTTATTTTTTTTTTAAGATTTTATTTATTTATTTGACAGAGAGAAATCACAAGAAGGCAGAGAGGCAGGCAGAGAGAGAGAGAGGAGGAAGCAGGCTCCCTGTTGAGCAGAGAGCCCGATGCGGGACTCGACCCGCATCATGACCCGAGATCATGACCTCAGCCGAAGGCAGCAGCTTAACCCACTGAGCCACCCAGGCACCCCGAGCCTGGCTTTTCTTAGCGGTTGATTCCGTTACTAAAAACACCACGGCCGTGATGCCTCCCTGTACAACGCAGAACTCTGGGGCTCCCGGGTACAGAGTTCTCTCTTTGCAACATCTTCTCTTGAACCCAAGCAAAGAAGTCCGCTCCCTACACCTCTAACACGCTGGCACCAACACTTCCATGTTTCCCAACATTTCGGGGAAGTGACTGGGAAATATTCAGCACACGTGGCCCCCGCAAAAGAGGCTTCAGGGGTCTCTGTTGAGGAAGGCAGCCCTGGTACCCCGATCCTGGGAGGCGGAGGGCAGCCCGCTACGGGGTGGCCAGGTCGACGGTATCTCTCACCCCCAGGATTGCTGTGCTATCCCAAACCCTGGACAGGGAAAGGGACAGTGGAGTGTGCTCCCTGGCAGAGCCTAAAGCCACGCCCCCCACCCCCACCCCATGTACATGTTGTCTAATACGCCTGATCCCAAATTCGTCTGTGCTCTCAAGCTGTGTGGCTGGGCTCAGGACCAGGGAGTGGTCCTTACTGCTCCACTGGGAAGAAAACACATGGTTGAAACAATGGAAGGAGAGATGGTGAAGCCCCCTTCCCCTCAGGGATGGAGGAACAAGCATTACCTAGCGCCGGGACCGATCTGAACCAATATGACTTGGGAAAAATCATCTTTTTCTTGTTAAAAAAAGACAAATTCTCACAGCCTGGCTCAAAATTTAGGTCAGCGTCTTCTGGGAAAACTTTTTTTTTTTTTTTTAAACATATTTTCCAGACATTATTTCAGTGCCTATTGTTAGCTTTCTGAGGTGAGCCCGGCACAAAATATGCTTATAGCCTGGCTGACCTTTTACCCCAGGGCAAAGGGCAAGGGGACCATATGGGACTCACTGAATGCCAGCCTGATGTCTCTTCCAGCCAGCCGAACCAGGGTCCACCCAGCAGACGACAGAACTCATGGGAGGCTGTAGAGGATGTGCATTTCCCCTCTCATAAAAGAAGGACCTTTCACTCCTTCTCATGGGAACAGTAGCACAGAAGGACACACAGCTCTCTGTCTAGCCAAGGAAACGGCTGACCTGCTTCCAGATGGATCTGGATCTCATGGGTGGGTCAGAGATTACCAACTCTGAGCCTGCTTCCCTTTCCTCCTGGGCATAAGGCTGGTCTGCACCTCCCAGTCTCTCTCGAAGTAAGCCATGGCCATGTGGCTGGGTTCTGGCCAACAGACTGTGCGTGGAAGCGATCAATGCCACCTCCAAGACGTGCCCAGCGAACCACCTGTTCAGCTCTCCTCTCCCCCCACCCCCGTCTGCTGGACACCCGGTGTCCCGGGTGAAGATGGCAGAGCGCCCTGGGGCCCCAAATGACTGTGTGCAGCACAGCTTCACCCACCCAGTGGCTGAAGCTTCTGAGCACAAGAAATCAATTTCTGTACTAAGCTGCTGGGGTCTGGGGTTTATCTGTCACAGAGGTCCACGTTACCCTTAACGAACACACAGGTTCTAGTACCTTGTGAGGGACTGGGCTCCAGATCTTAACTTCTGTTAGTGGCCTCTGTATGCTTTGGACAAGTGCTCTCCCCTTAAGTTATTCTGAACATAAGTTGTTCCTCCTAATCAGTAGATCTCTTAACAGAACACACTCTTGAAGGAAATGTTGGGGGTGGGGAGCAGGGGGGGTCGCCCCAGAAGGGCTGAGAGCACCACAAGCAAGGCCCCTGACAGGCACTGACAGACAAGACTCACAGCCACACCACCAACTCGCTCGCTGGCCTCCACCGCAGCCCACCTTGAAAAAGACAAAGGGGCTTAAAGTCACTGACAATGCAGGTAATGAAGAATTTCCCGCCAGAGAACCTTGGATCAGACCACAGGTCCCGAAGCTCTTCGGAGATAAACGTGAATAGAGGAACAACTGGCTTCAGTCAAGCCTTTGGTGACCATCCCTCCTGTGACTTCCACAGGAAGGAAACAAACTTTTCCAGAGGAGGGAAGAAAGAAAAACTCTCTATAGTGTTCCTGATTGTGCATGCTACGCTGCAGGGAGACCACTGCTAGGAACTGTCCAGCTGAGAGATGTAGCACTACTACCTTCCACCTTAGGAAAACGTGCCCAGACACACATTTCCAGAACACACTCCACACGGGCTGAAACAGCCATGGCCAAGGTCACACTTGTCTCATGCTGATGGAGACGTATACACTCATTTACTACCTATGCAGTGTCTGTAACACGGGTGACACTGGGATCGTTGCTGTAAGGGGAAGCCAGGACTTTGGGGTTTTAGTTCCTGTCTTCAAATTGCTTAGAAACGACGAGTACAGGCAGGGCGTGAGCATCAGAGGTTAAATAAAATAACAAGACGATAATATAATGACGTCACAAAGATGCCAATAGCCCAAGCATCAGGCAGAATTCAGCCTATTCCAACCTACCGTTTGAATCCAATTGGTTTTTCAAACCCATGTGCTAACTTGCCAACACCACTCTTCCCTGGGTCCCCCACGTCTGGTGGCCCTGTTCGACGTATTTCCCCCATAATATATATCATGCTGTCATAACATGCTATTGAATTGGTTCTAATATATCTGCTAAGCTTCCTGAAGGCTGGATTTCCTATTTCGTTCTCCCTTGTATCCCAGGGCCTCATCCACTGCTCTTGGCACGGCAGTTGCAGAATAAATACCGGCCAAACGAAGGAAAACCACTCTCAGTTGCTAAATAGCGAAACTAACAACAAACAATCACTGTGTTGTTGGAAACATTCTTTAGCCGCACGGTCCAGTTTCTTCAGACTCTCTGACGACAGTAAGCTGGCTCCCCAAGGCAAGGCTACGAAAGGATGGGGACCTCAACTGTCGAGTGATGGGGACCTCAAGTGTCGAGCACGAGGGGCTGGATTCAGAAGATGCAGCCGGCAGAACCTGTGTTTCACGGGGACATCTTATTACTTGAATTAGTAATGGCGCAACCAGGAAGGTGACCCTTGGTCACCTCCATGTCCAGAGAGGACCGTTAGAGCTCTTAGCGCCATTAAAAATATGGCAATAACATAAAGAAGGCGAGATAGCGCGCCCTGCCCAAAATGTATGTTTTAATACAGCAAAACCTGGACTTAAGAGAGCATGATGCTAAATCCTTGGCTCGTGTACTTAGCTAGCGAGGGGCTGAAAAGAACCCGGGGGTGGGGGGTACAGAATGAAATTTCTGCTGTTCACCCTAGCTACCTCACACATCTTTATTCCACACGCCCACAATATCGTGCAGACCCATAAGGAACCTCGAAACACAGATTCCTGCCTCTCTTCTAGCCATCGGGTGCCAGGGTTATTTATTTTACATTCTGTAGTCCTCTGGCATGCACTGTAAGGGGTTCCTCCAAAACCCCACCATATTTAATCACTCGCTGAAATGAACAGGACACGGCCACGCGGCCTCCTGTGCTCGGCTCACAGCTGTGACAGAGCGGGCATTTCAGGGAGCCTGTGATCTATGCGCGCTCGTCTCACTCACTGTCACGGGCACAAAAAAATACAGATCCTTGTCTACACGGTGCCCAGGAAACAAACCAAAGAAGCATCTCATTATAGTGAAGACACAGCCAACAGATACGTACTGGTGCCAGCTCCAGCTCCGCACACAGAATTATGCAGAAACCAACCTGCCAGGACCACAGTTTGATTTTCAAATGCAATACTTCGCCCTAAGATCCCAAGCTGAGAATGGATTTTGATGGAAAGTATCTTCATTTGTTAGAGAAAAGGGGTCCTCCTTGGGAAAGGGAGAGGCCCTTGCCATCCCCCAGAACTGAAAGGGGGAAGTTGTCATTCCAGGTGAAGTCCCGCTCCAAGATTTAGTCTAATGAGAGAACAAAAGGAATCTCTCAAATGGTGCTGCTCCCAGACAGAGGGATGGTTTAATGATTCTGCCCTCCTGGGGTGCCTGGGTGGCTCAGTGGGTTAAAGCCTCTGCCTTTGACTCAGGTCATGGTACATGGGACATGGGATCGAGCCCAGCATCAGGCTCTCTGCTCGGCAAGGAGCCTGCTTCCTCCTATCTCTCTCTCTGTCTGCCTCTCTGCCTGCTTGTGAGCTGTCAAATAAATAAATAAAATTTTTTTAAAAAATTGATTCTGCCCTCCTTTCCACTATCCATAATCTCCCCGGAGGTTTAATTTTTAATAAATTGTGTGTGTGTGAGTCCTGGAGTGCGTGTGTGAGCACGCATGAATACACACGTGCACAGGCATACATGTTCAGGGACCACGTGACTTTGTTAACTCTCCAGCTGCTGGCTGCATGGAGCCAAGGGTCACAGGCAGTGTGTTTATAAACCCCACATCCTCCACTCACTCCTTCCTCTCTGGAGCCCATGCCGACCCTGCCGAAAAGGAGGCTCTCATAAAACACGATACAAAGCCGATTTCTCAGCTTGTAAGGCCAGACAGGAGAGATAGGAGCCAATCATCTTGCAGAATAAAGCAGGCCAATGGAGTGGGCATGCCCATGGAAGAGGGCAGAGGAGAAAGGGCCCTGGCCTGCAAAGTGAAAAAAGCAGAGGTCTCCGTCGCGGTCTTCATGGGGTCTACCCCCTTGTATGGTAACTTTTCTTCTCACACAAGTGTCTTTCTCCCTAGGCTGTGAATGCTCTGTGGGAAGGGACTGTTTATTACTGATGCTTGCATCTGAAGCTCCCGGAGAAGAACCTACGTGCAGGAGACGTTCTTGTATTTATCTCACTAGTTGAAAACTCATGGGGTGCTTTTATTCCCATTTCACAGAAGAACAGACGGAGGCACGGAGGTCAGAAGCTGCTTGCCCAAGCTTGTGGAGCTAAGGGGCAAGCCTGAGCTGTGCTAAGTCTGCCTGGTTCCAGATCCTTCTGTTCCCGCACGAAGAACCCGTGTAATGACCAGTTACTGAGTAACGGGCAATGCTGTAGTAGATGCTGCCGGAAGCAGTGCTGATGCCAAACGTTCGGGGTGAGTGGTGCACAGATTAAGTAATGGAGCAGAGAGCAGCTGAGCAAAGGCACAAAACCATCCCAGTAATGGGCCACCCTTCAGTGCCAGGCAGGTGGGTGACATGCCACAGGGAGTCCTTGGAGAGACGAGGTTTCAGCCACACCAGTGTGATAAGCACCGGGCACCCAGCCCTTGGTAACACAGGTACCTGGCACAAAGAGGTGGCTGCTTCACATCCAAGGGCCAGGGTGTTATAAGTTCCAAATAGTCAACAGACAAATGACCCACTGAGATACATCATTAAATTGAGAAGTGCCCAAATCTTTCTCTCTGGTCATACGAAGGGACAGGGACCCTGCTGATCAGCTGCTTCATTTTTGTTACTGGGCACCAATAACTTAGCTTTTTATTCTTAAAATTACTTTTCCTCTGGGTGGAGATCGAATTACAACATTTCCGTGCCTTGCAACTCTTATTATCAATACTTTTTTCACTTCTATCCTCCTGTCACTACTTAACAATCACCAATTTTTGCTAAAAGCAATGGGAGTTTTAAAACACTATCTTTAGAAAACAGTTCCTGACTTAAAAGATGTTGCATTTATACTTCCATTATATCTCCAGCCCCTTCTTGTTACCTGAGCAATTAGAACAGTGGCGATGCAGGCTTTGTTTGCAAGAGCTCCTGGAGCGAAAGAGACAAGCCGCTTGTCTGCGCATGCGCCTCGGGGCCCCCCACGGCACACACAGGTGGACGCGGTGGATTGCTACAACCCCGCTAAGTCCCATTTATTGCAAATTCCATTTATTATTCCAAGGCAGCAGAATTAGATATGGGTAATAACAGAATTACCTGGAGAGCTTTTGTAAAAGTGATTCCTAAACCCCATCCCTGGAGGTTCTGGGGTGAAGCCCCTGCATGCGTATTTAACAAGTATTCAGGTGGATCTGGGAGGGAATCGGACTTGGGAATCACAGTTCTCACTAACCTACAAGGGGTGATGGAAGAGAACGTGTGGTTCACACGACCTTCAGAAAGTTGCCACCTCCTTTGAGTTTAACGGTGGTAAAGGTGTATTGGGCGGGCAACTAGCAGGCACGGGGACGCCACTGTGGGAGGCGGGGGGGAGGCAGACACAGCCCGCAGGAGGGAGGCTTTCTCCTCTAGAGGAGGGTAAGCCCAGTCTTGTGGCTTGCACCAAGATCTATCTGACTGGCGTGGAGTAAGCCTCATCCTGAGAGGAAGCCGGGGGCGGGGAGGCCGGGCGTGCTGGGGTATGGGACCCTGCGGCAGGTGTGAGCTGCGGGGTAGAGGGGGTTCTCCCGCATGAATCTGTTCATTCCCTGCGCTGTGGGGACGAATTTGCATGGTGTTTGCAGTGGGGACTGCATCCCCGAGCAGCTTCTTATTTGGAAAATAACAACGATGGCTTTTAGGAGAGCAATTTTAATCTAAGATTCATTTCAGAAATACATGAGAGCGTAAGGGAGACAAGAGAAGCTCTATAATTTGTCAATCGCATCGGCTGAGAATTCAATTATGAGAAAAACGAACGGCAATGATACGACAGATCTTTTTGTGTTACTTAAAAACCAAGCCCTGAAAGAGTAGGGCAAGAAGCACAGCATAAGGAACAGAGGTGTAAACATCTGAATTAGCATCACAGCCGTGTGAGTGACGTTCACCCCATCTTCAGTTCCCCCTTGGGGGGAAGGAAGCAATCAGTGCCTTGGAATCAAGGCAGACATGAGTTCAAATCCCGGCCCCACCACTTGGATGAAGGGTCTGACCTTGAGTGAACCTTGAATAAGCTCACCACCCATGAGCTCTCTTGTAGGAGTGATAGAAAAAGTAGAGCTAATATTGGAAAGCACACAGCACAGGGCTTGTCCCATGGCAGGCACTCAATAAACAGAAGCAATTTGCTGTTATTGTTACTTGTTGTTAAATGTAGTTTATGGAAGGAAGGACTCAGAAAGATCGAGGATCAAGCTTTGCAATGGAAGACAGGACCCACCCGGCTTCACGGGGGATTTCAAAAATGTATTTTAATTTTGAAGGCGGGTTGGGCCATTGGGAGTCCTGCCCCCATGTGCAACCTGGTGACCTTCTGTCCTGCCATCTGCCAGTGGCTGCCTGACTCAGACAGCAGCCTCTAGACCAAAGTAGACAGTTCTATCTGTTGGAATCCAGTGGCAAAGGCCACAACCACCACCCCAGGCCAAAGTCAATGGTGCAATTAGATTAAGGACAAAGAACACTTAATATAATTTAATCCCTTCCATTAATAAAAGTAATTGAAACTTCTCTTGATTTGTTTACAGTCCCTTATCCACTCTGGAATATGCTACCATTTTTCAGCATGACACAGTGATGGGGATTAGAATTTCTCAGATGCTATAATAATCATTACAGATGAAATGTGGTCTCTTGGATGACAGGTGTAACCGAGAAAATCAGCCTTGTCTGGAATCTTCAGAGGACTTAGGGAAAGCCTGCTCTACCAGATTTCCCACTCAAACATTGAACTAAGCCCTTATGCAACGACCTCAGTCATTCGGTAAAACATTACCCAAAAGTTATTACCCAATTAAGAGCTTCAAACATCTGAGGGTTGCATTCTGTTTGGCTCTAATCACATTACTTAAAATTTTATAAGTTGTCTGATTAGAGGGCTGATTTAATTAAAGCGCTAATAGAAATGACAAATATTACATATGCTCATCTAGAACCTTTTTCAATTCTATTTGAGGAACCACAAGCAGGATGGCTCGTGCTAGGCATCCGGGCCTCTAACGACAGAAGGCCTTAAGCAATCCGTGCGTCCTTTTATGACACACAGTAAATACGCATTCGAGGCCCCGCTGAGGAGTTTCACAGAAGTGTCAATTCATGCTCTTTCGCCAGAACCCAAGTAATCCAGCTGTCAGCAAATGTGCCTTATGCCGGACTTTAATGCTGTAGTGAAAGCCAGACGAATGCTCACAGGAATAATGGGATTTTTTTTTTAATTTCAAGGTATTATATGTCTTATCACTCCAGTGTTCTAGGTAAGTGGCTCTCCAAGGAAAGTTCTTCAAAATAAATTACCATCAGAAGCTATACTGAAGAAATGAAATAAACCACGATTTCTCATATGTAATGAGCTTTAAGAGAGCAAGACTAAAAATGAATAGAGGATTTTGAAATGTCTCGTGACTCCACAGTTTGCAATCTGAGGCCCACACCACAGCTCTGGTGCACAGATAGGCTCTACTACGCAGACAGACTTCTCCCCGCACCCCCAAGTTGGTAGAGGAGTCAAAAGAGAGAGGTGGGGGCTATCACTGAACAGAAGAATGCTGAGAAGGGCTTGGTGGCTGACCCGTCCTGGTAACCAAGGAAGGAAAACCAAGGTCAGAGATGGTCCAGGGCTCTCCCTTCTAAAGAGCACAAATGGTTGGGAAGAGACCCTTCCCTGTGAGGCCGGCTCACCTCACTCCCCACATGTCCCTCGTCCTCGTTCCCCAGCCTAGAGAAGACAGAGGGAAAGAAAGGAGGGGGAGTCATTCATTCCGGGTCTTCTGCCTACCTAGTGAGAGCTGCTATGGCTTCTCCCTCCCTCCCTTGAAGACAGGAGAGGTGACTGTCTCAGAGAATTCCTTTGGAGAGAATGTGAAAGGGCACCTGGCATCTTGCTCCCCAGCCACATGACTGCTAGGTCAGCAGACTTGCTGATCTGCTTTGAGCCTACCTGAGCAGGTGATAAGAAGACCAGAAGGAAAAGGCATGGCAGAGAGGAGGTGGTGGTCACTTGGGGGAGGCAAGGATATACAAGCTCCCCATGGGTCACTCAGCCATAAGTCTCCTTGCCGGGACCCTTTCAAGATGGCGGTCTGCAGAGAAAGAGAACTCACGAAGAACAGATGGTGGGTTACAGCATCAGGTGGCTAGACGGAATAGAGCGGACACTGGATGCCCCAGACCTGGGAACCATGCAATGGAGATTCCCCTAAAGAGGGACTCCTTTGCGTAGGATAAAAGGCCAGTATTTGTAGGTCTTTCACCTGGTTGGCCACCCACCATCAGCCAGGGCTACCGGAGCCACACCTGCATAAAGAGGACTGCAGCCAAGGCCAGTGACGTGAGCAACACCTGTCTCTCCTGGGATGGAGAATAAGAGAGGGGAAGAAAAGGAAGATGGGAGGAGAAGTCCTGCCCCTACCCCACTCTGAGGCCCTGAAGCCCCAAGAGGGCCAGTGCTGGGGAGGCAAGAGCGAGAGGTTGGATTTACAAGCGATGGGTGCTTTCAACTGGAGGATCCTGAGTTTACTTTTAAGTGATGAGATGCCACCAGAGACGTTCAATGTAGTAAACGTTTTCTGAGGCTCTGCTACGTGCCAGGTACCATTTCAGGTACTTGGCTGACGATGACATCAGTGAACACAACAGACAAGATCACTGCCCCTCCTGCTACAAGTGGGAAAGGAGATTTAACACAGCACACTTAACCACAGTGAGCAGGGGAAATAAAACCAGTGAACCTCTACCGAGTGCAGGCCAGTCCATAAACAGTTCCAACAGCTTTCGAAGATGAAGCAATTGCTTTTAGAAAGTTTTGTTTTCAGGAAAAACACTGCATTCTGCAAAAGTGCTGAGAGATGAAAGACTTACATAAGGGGAGGCGAGGGGTACCAAAGGAAGGCATCGCGATAGAACAAAGTATACAGAAAGGAAAGGATTTCAGTGTCCTCTGGGGAGACCATTGTGAGGTGTCCCAGGTAGAGAGACAGAGGCTGGCATGCCAATGGGTATCTGGTGCCGTGTTCCATGCAGATGGGATCGTAAGGTAAGCCGGTGACAGCCTGGAAACCATGGGCACTCAGGATCAGAATCAGACTAGAAAGACCCAGATTAAGAATTTGAAATCTCCTTTAAAGGATACCAAGGCAAGCACAACGGTGTGGGCCAAAGACTTCCTTCTAGAGAGCAAGTCATTCTTGACACAGTCAGTCAGTCCCCATTTATGGACAACTCAAATATCTTTGAAAAGGCCTCCAAAGCTTCCTCTTTGCCTTTTCTTCCCTTTATTTCCCATCCTTTCCTAGTTTCTGAGGTGACTCTGCCTTCCTCGGGAAGGAGTCTGGTCCCTGAGAGACCAGAAGGTCACATCTGAGAGAACATCCAGGCGTGAGACTCACGAAGCCTGATGCAGACAGGGAGCCTCTGGGGTCTTAGGGTGGCGACTCTGAATCCCACAGTGAATTCTACTTCCCGTTCTCCTTCCTGAAGCAGACCACCACAGTTCTGAGGTGGGGTGTCTCTTCATCTCGTAAGATTAGTATTTATTTGCTTTGTCGGTTCTATCCATGGTGCAGCTCTGGGCCAAGCTTTATGTCCTCAGAATAATAACATCGGCCTGAGAAGATAGCTGGTAGCGATGTCGCAGGAGGCCTGTGGTGTTTCTAATGAGCCTGGGGGATGGTTTTACTTGATGGCGGATTATTACCCTGAACGAAACTAAAGGTTGTCCACTAAGGCCTCAGTTGTTGGGGGTTTACAAGGCGGAGTGGTAGAGAGGACAGCAGTTACTTGTAAATAGTTGAGTACTAAAGAAGATAAGGATGCTTCTGCCCTGAAACCTTCCAACTTTCCAAAATGAGTTCACTCCGAACACTGCCTGCAGATAATGTCAGCCCACGGGGCGCTAATGGCCCAGAGAAGTGCCTCAGAGCAAACACGGGATCAACACCACAAATTCTTCACCAGGGAAACCAAAGTGCCGGCATAGCTCAAAACCCTCTAATGTAGTTTCTGTGAAATGCCTTTTCTTAATAAACCAGTAAATTTTCCAACCTGGCACAGTCAAGGCTGGCTAATTCTTTGAAGACAACTAGAAGAACACTCTAGACTGAATTCTTTCAGGAAACCGTGGGGCCTAATTAAGCCCGGCAGCCGGAGTGCTCCATGCAAATCTCCACCCTCTGGCAATTCAATCTGGCAGCAAAGCTACTTCCCTTCTTCCTGTGTCCTAACTATTTTGTCATCAGGAATTGAGAAGAACAGTCAGATGACCCTGGGACACGTGACTCCACACAAGGTACCGAGTTGGATATGTAGATCTATGGTGCTGACATTAATAAAATTCTGTTTATCTCTAATACATTAAAATAGTATTTTATAGGAAAATTTCAATGTGTGGCACAGAGAAGAGACATGCTGAACCCACTGACATTTAGCTAACAGAATTTTTAATGGAATTGAGTCGGCCTAGGAAGGAAGAAAAAATAGAAAAGAAATGCCAACCAGACGACTCCCCAGAGAATAATTCATTTGGATTTTATGTGACATTAAATATCACTTCCCCCACCAAGGTCAGAACCTGTATTAGTCTTACCAAAGCAAATTTCGCCCATCCAAAAACTCCATCATGAAGGCCCCTAAATGGGTCCCAGGGTCCGGGGTGCTGCTACCAGTCATGCTAACAAAAACAAGACCATTCACTGTGAGTGGCGCCATTTTCCACTTCACTGTGCAGATGACGGGAAGGCCTCCAGATCACAAGTGCCCGTGGCTTAGAAAACACTGTTTGGAGCTTCTGTCCTTTTGGCTGAATCCAAGCACTGGCTGGATTTCACCTGGTCCGTGGCTATCACCCGCTCTTGCTCTGGAGAGGCTCTCTGCCCTAAAAGCAATTTCCATCCCATGGGGCACATCCAGAGCCCCGAGCCAGGGCTGCCTGCCTGAGGAGCATCTCACAGGGCAGAGGGAACTCTCTCCAACCCGACCTGTGCCTGGAGTCTTCGAAGTATCTTTCTTTCCTTCCCTTCCTCCCTTGGTGGCACCCCATTTCCCTGTTACCTTCCTTCCCCACCCCCTTTTCCTATTTACCTTCCAACTTTCTTTCTTCTTCCCACTCCCTTTCTTTTAAAATTGGCCATAGGGGCGCCTGGGTGGCTCAGTGGGTTAAAGCCTCTGCCTTCAGCTCAGGTCATGATCCCAGGATCCTGGGATCGAGCCCCGCATCAGGCTCTCTGCTCAGCAGGGAGCCTGCTTCCTCCTCTCTCTGCCTCCTTCTCTGCCTACTTGTGATCTCTGTCCGTCAAATAAATAAATAAAATAAAATAAAAATAAAATTGGCCATAAAGAGATATCTTAGCATTTGTCCAATGTTTTTAACATTCTTCTCTTAATTTTAAGGAGATTTGAACATCTTATGTTTCTTTCTAAAAAAAAATTTAGAGGAACTAAGCTAAATTGATTTTCATTTGTCTGTGCTCTGTAATCATGAAATTTTTTTTATATGCTTCACTCACTTTAAATATAAAATTTTTTTTTTAATTTCTGGTTTTCTAACGGCTTATTTCATTCTCTGTGTTTCAAACGACACTAAAATTCAGTAAGCAAGTCCCCAGATTTTTTGTTTTGTTTTGTTTTGTTTTCTTGCAGATTCATTTCCATAGATTCGCGAGTTTGGCGCTTCAGTTCTGGACTCAAATTCCCACTCCCCAGAACTTTTTTTATTGAGCACGTACGTAAGCCAGGCACTGGGGAGTCATCATTCAACAAGACAACCAGCTTACCTTCTAAATGGGGAGAAAGACAGTAAGGAAGAAAAGAATGACTACCTAAAATGCTCAGATGATGTGTGTTACAAAGAAAATAATTTCTGTGCTATGAGTGCCCAGGCAGGGGGCTGTCTGAGAGGGGCAGTCAGAGAAGGCCTCTTCGAAGCTGGTTTTGAAGGGAGCCAGCTGTGCAAAGAGCTGGGAGGGAGGCTTCCAGGGAGGGAACACCAAACACTAAAACCCTGAGGTGGGAAAGGAATGGGTTTTCTAGGATCTTGGGAAGAATGTATGTGTGACCAAGGCCCAGCAAAAAGGGAGAAGGTGACATGACAAGACTGTAGACACAGCAGAGACCACAGCATGCAGAATGCTTCTGCAGAATTTGGATTATATATATATATAAATATATAAATATATAAATATATTTATATATTTATATATATATATATATTTTGTTTCTTTGTGTTTGTTTTGGATTATATTCTTAAGGACACCAAGAAGTCACAGAAAGGTTTGAAGCAGGGCAATGGCCTGACCAAAGTTTTAAGATACTTTTCTCATCGCTCTAGGAGGATTTGAACTCCTGCCTTTTGACTCCAGGTCCGAAGTGCTTTCCAGGGCATTTCCAAGACCAAATCACTGGCTACATCCTCCCAACACACCAACATGCTGAATCTACCTCCAAAGTGGACATCACTCAACAGAAAACAGGATAAGATGTGTCTTTCCAAACTCAAAGAAATTCGATGGCAGATAATGAGCACAACAGTGAAACAACAGACCCGCCTCATTTCCAAAACTCAGGATTCACAGCTTCCTGCCCATCCGTGTTTGTTTTTGTTTTATTTTTTTTTTCTACATGATTTCCTTAGAAATTACTAATGAGAATTTTAAAATAATGAAATATGTGCGGTAGTTTCCCCAAATAGTTCACTGAAATAGTAAAGCAGCTTTAAACCAACACCAACACCACCAACAAAAGGAACTATTCTAAGAATGGGAAGCACATGAGACAGAAGCAGCATGTAATGAGCTCAGATGTGAGATCAGGGTATCTACTGAGTTTCGGGTGTTATATAGGGAGGGATCAAAATAAAGTAGATCCCACCTGGGAAACAATCAGCAAGGCAAACCTCCCCTTCCAGGCCTTTCATCTGATTCAATCAATCACAGATTTGTGAGCAGACCCTGTCATACATGTCATGATTCATGCCATCCACCCCTGACATAGATGTCTTCCGCCTCCTTTCCAGCCCCTGGGTCTTGATTCTAGTGTCCACCTCTGCCTGGCTGTCTGCCTCTCCTCTCCCAAGCCTGGCCTTCACCCCAGCCCTTGTCCTTCAGCAAGGCCCTGAAGTGTAGCAGATCCGGTTGTTTTGAAAGCAACAACGGTTGTAAATGAGGCCCCGTCAGCACACAGAACAGATCTGTCTCAGCAAAATCTTCCTACGCCCAAGAAAATCTGTCCCCGCGAAGGCAGCGGTCTTCTCCGAGACACGTAACAGGTGTGCTTGTTAATTACGTGAGAATCATTTGGGCTCATTTAGGTTTTTCATCTCCCCATCAGAGCTAAAATAACAGCTGAATAAAAAGCAGGACCCCGCTCCAGCACTGGCACAGCTGAGGAACAAATGGTTAAGGAAGAAGATCAATGTCCTCTGAGAGCACAAAGAGGGTGAGAAGATTTAGTAACTTATTTTTAGATTCTAAGTACCTAGATACGAACGATAAAAAGAAACCTCAAAGAAAGGAAAGACTCAGTTGGACAGATATGACAGTCTTATTTGCAGTGGGTTATTTAAAGGATCACACTAAGTACCACTGTAACCTCATGGTACCCAAAGTGAAAATAACACATGATAATGCACTTTAAAAAATGTCTTCTTACAATCGTGGCTATTCATCACCCTTGGGCTAAGTAGCCAGGATCTGTGGGTGTGGAACCAACAACAGCCCGAGATGCCTAAGCACAATATTCCGTACATTTAAAACCCTGTTGTCTTTCCTACCCACACCCCCCCAAAATTTTTTTTAGACAATGTCAAGTAGTTCACTGTGACGATAAAAAGATGCATAATTACTTGACTTTCATAGGTCAATTTATTTGTATTCCATTCCAACTATAAAAGCTAAGAAGTCTCACACATTTATAACTGGTGTGAAACTTACCAGGATTGAGGTTGTTTTTGCCAATTTAAATTCTTATACACAGTTTGGTTTCTCCTTCAATACAGCTGGACAAAGTTTCTGAGGAAATCATTACATGTCATTATTCCTGAAGACTAAAACCCACAGAGAGAAATTTCTGGAGGATCACCGAAATTTCTACAGTCGTTTTGGTTGGTTTCAAAGCAGAAATACCAATAAGAGCTCTGATGTGAAGAGTAGACGGTCTGTGGGTGGGGGGGGGGGGCGATGGAGGAAAGAAGGTGGGGATTTCAAAGTACAGGTCCCTGTCTGTCCCTCAAGCCGAATGCAAGGGGTAGAGGAGGGTTTTGTTCATCAGTAACAGCAGAATTTACCTGAAGGCAGGACATCACACTTGTCAGTCAGGTTTCTTAGAAACTGTCGGAGATCCCTTTAAGGGAAAGGACTCTGAATTGGTAACGATTTAGATCCGAACACGGAATATATTCTAGGTTAGTCTCTAGCACACCAGCTGACTCCCCCAGTTTTTGCTAGTCCCCAAGTGGCTTATGAGATGATACAAAATACCCCAAAACAAAAACAAAAAATAACTGTCTTCAGAGAGCACTAGGAAAAAGATACATTAGAGCACTGCCCTAATTTTGCAACATTTTCTTGGCATGTGAAGTATTGAAAGCCAATCTGCAAAAGAGAAACATGTAATTTAGGTATTCTCCAATCATTCTCAAAAGGACTTGAGGCAGAAAATACAAAATTCATTTTACAGGGAGCACCCACTTGAACTCGGCAAATACAGAAAATGTAATCTGTATTCAGGAGGAGGCATATTTTTATAAACATTTCTCCATGAAATCTCACATTGTTAAAAAGGTTCTAGTTAAAATATTAGATTTTAATCTGCTTTTTGGTCCCTTCCCCAAAACACAATGGTACCCTTTCAAAAAAGTCCAGGAAACACATAACAAGACCCTAAACAAAGGATTTTCAACCCACAACGCCCAGTGCACAGGGAAGTGATACAAACTGCCACGCACTTGGCCAGCCTTGTCTGGGGTCAGCTTCCCCAGCATCTTCTGGAATAATATCTTTATCGATTTGTCTAGCTCTTTGAAATGAGCAGACGAACATCAGATAGGCTGAGCCCAGAGGGAAAACCTGCCATTCTCTTCCTGAGTCAATACGTTTTAATAACTCCAAGCTAAAATGATCACAATCATTTGATACAGATACAAGTTTTGTTTGGGACTCACTCGACAATAGGTGCCAGCTGCCTTGGCCTGGCTCTGGTTGAAGGTCCACCCTATCTGCTGGGCTGTCATCTCTGCTATTTGGTGGCTCTGCAGGGCTAGGAAAGGTTCCTTGGGGGAGAGCTGCAGCCTGGGGCCCTGCTAGGGCCTATCCGCTGTCTTTCCCTCCTCTGGCTTAGGAGCCCAGAGGGACATAATTCCAGGGCAGTTGCACTGAATGGACCAGAGATGACTTACTCCCCCTTCCCCGCAAAAAAGGTAGTAACTCTCCAGCAATAGTTCTGAAGCATCCCCAAGGAAGGCACTGTGCTAAGTGCTACAACAGGAAGCGACTTCCGGACAGGAAACTCACCAGCAGGAGGGGAAGAGACAATCAGACAGCAGCCACACACAAGGCGATATTTATTATGTCCATGAATGTTTACAGAAACTATCAATTTCCAGTGCGCCCCTAGGATTTTGTGCTTGCGCCAGACTCCTGTCTTCCTGGGAATTAAAGAAGGTGGGTCACAGTTGGGAAGGGACAAAGACACTTTTTATTGTCTTAGCAGGGTCATTCCTTTCTAAGAGAGCTCCATGTGCTAAACTGTACACTTAAAAATGGCGAAGATGGCAGCATGCGGGTGGCGCAGTTGTTACGTGTCTGACTCTTGGTTTTGGATCATCTAGATCACAATCTCAAGGTTGTGAGATCAAGCCCTGCAATGGGCTCCAGGATCAGTAGGGAATCTGCTTGATCTTCTCTCTCTCTCCCTCTGCCCCTCACCCCTTCAGTCGTGCTCACTCTCTCCCTAAAAAAATGGTAAAGATGGTCAATTTTGTGGTAGCATGGTACCACAGTTAAAAAGAGAGAGTGAAGGATAAGTGGCCCCTCTCCTTGGGGCTAAAATGTCCTCTGGCTGTTTTCTCACTTCCTGGTTCCCTCCACTCTGAACCTCTGAGTCCAAGCTTGGCCAGGTTTTTGTTACCGTCATTTGTTGTTGTTACTAAATATTTATGTACTTATGTATGTATGGATGGATCCCCAGCTTTATTGAGGTATGACGGACATGTAAAATTTGTACATATCTACATTACACAACGTGATTTTTAAAGAGATGTGCAAGGTAATGATTTCATATACATATGGATGTATTGTGAAAGGATTATAATTAAGTGAATTTACAGAGCGATTGCCTCACACAGTTGTGGCAAACTAAAAGAAGCTTTTGCTCAGCAAAGGGAACCAGCCACAAAATGAAAAGGCAAATTACAGAGTTGGAGAAATTACTTGCAAGCCGCAGGCCTGCTAAGAGGCTAATATCCAACATATACAAGGGATGTGTACAGCTCAAATACGCGCACACACACACACAGCCTGATTAAAAAATGGGTAAAAGATCTGAATAAACATGTTTCCAAAGAAAATACACAAACGGCCAATAGGTACATGGAAAAATGCTTGGCATCACTCATCACCCAGGAAATGCAAATTAAAACCACCATGAGGTACCACCTCGAAAGGACCAGAGGAAGTGCTGAGAAGGGTCTGGGGAAGAAGGAAACCTCGTGAACCGTTGGTGGGAGTTTAAATTGGTGCAGCCACCATGGAAAACAGTATGAAGGTTCCTTGAAAAATTAAAAAAACTGGAAACAAAAATCATTTCTCAACTAGTACGTGCAAATAAAGCTTCCCCCAGAGCACCCATCCCCGGGAGTGTGTGTGTAACGGCGATCTTGTTATTGTAGTTTCTCTGTTCTTCTGCTCTCATTTCCAGAACAATCTGGAAACTCATTTTGTGAGCCGGCTAAGGGTAGAATCCATTAGTCCTGACCTTCACTGTGTCCCTTACAGAATCTAAGACATTGCTGGCATCTTGGACATGAGATGCGGGGTTACTTTTTTTTCTTGATTCTCTGTGTGATGCTCAGAAACTATAAAAACTAAAGCTGATAGCAGGCCTTTTGTGAACAGAGACTTGGGGATAAGCTCACACTGGCTATCAACTCTTTGCTTGCATATTTTGAACCTTTTCCAGGAACGTGCAGGCAAAATATGTCAGTCCAACTTTTGGCTTTCCATTGATACTATAATAATAATAATAATAAAGCTTTATCTGCCAGCACATATTTCCAAGCTGCTTTATATGTTTTATGATGGGCATCTGGATTGATGTAACTGGTTTGTGCTCACTCCGAATACACTTTGTCAGGTGGCGGGAGCAGTGAACAAAATGCCCAAGAAAATGGCAACTCAGAAACTCAGAAAACATGCAAGGTGGGTCTTGGGCAGCCTTGCCCAACCACTTCTCTCCTGTGCTGGTGCTGGCTCTGGGAGCTGACCACACAGGGACCCCCCTCTCTGTGTATACTTATTTTCTTATGACTCTTGAAAAATACCCTACATTTATAACTATCCGCTATGGTCTGAATGCTTATGTCTCTTCAACATTTATATAATGAAATCCTCACCCCGAGTGATGGCTTCAGGAGGCGGGGCCTTTGGGGTGATTAGGTCATGAGTGTAGAACAGTAGCATCAGGATGAAGGTCCTTATATCAGCGACCCTGGAGAGCTCCCCCGCCCCTTCTGACCTATGAGGTTACAGTAAGAAGACGGCATGGAGGCGGAGATGGGCCCTCACCAGACGTGCACCTTGACCTGGTACTTCCCAGCTTTCAAAACTGTGAGAAATAAATATTTACTGTTTCAAAGTCACCCAGGTTGTGCTATTGGATTGCCTTAGCCTGCACAGACTAAGAAGCTATTTTCCACAAATTTCTGGTTTCCCTCACACAAAAAGGAGACACTGGTGGGTTGGGTCCACCAAATCCAGTAAGACTTTTCTTTCCCTTTTTTCTGACCAAGAAGGGAACTTGCCTTCATTCATGTTTCTTGGTACCTGCACTCCAGAGACAAACTTGTACTGCCCCCCAGAATAGCTCTCTGAGGCAGGGACTTGGCTTCGTTTCTCTTGATTCTGCAGCCTCAATCAGGCCGGAAATACCTGTTGCTGACTGACTGACCAGCAGGGCTGAGTCATCTGAGTGTGCAGCCTAGTCTGGATCTTTTGGGTGGTGGAAGTGAGGCGCTACGTGAGCCCAGCGGACCAGGTCTTTCCACCAGAGGGAGTAGGGATGCCATCGCAGTGCCCAGGACAGTTGGTGTGAAACCACAGAGGTGCCAAAGGAGGAAAGATCCCAAGTTCCCTACGGGTGCACCGCCAGAAAGCATGTAAGTCAAAGCCAAAGTCAAGTAGAATAAATCTTGGGGTCCATGTAAATAAATGCAATGAGCGGATGAAGGTCCAGCCGACCTGCCTTTTCCTTCTGCTTCACTGTCGGGGGCTTGTTCGCGAGGTGGGCCGCATCTCCTGCAGCTGCCTGTCTCCTGGTCACTCGTGTGACGTTCGCCTTGGCACAACTGTGCACCGCGTCTTGGAAGCAGAAAGAGGAATGACCACAGCCAAACAGCTCTGAAATTCCCCTTCCGTGGGACTCTGAAACCATTCTATTTGTGTCTCTGACTCTGGGGGAAAGATCGGTTCTGTGGCTTGTTTTGGGCCTGGCACAGGGGCTGGGATGACTTCATTCCCCACTCTGGGCTGTGATTCCACCTCAGAACAAATAATTCTCCATCAACCCGCCTTCACACACAGAAATGGCAACAGAAGTTTAATATTCAAGGTCTCCGCTTTCTTCTTCAGGCAAACTTAGACCTAAAAAGGGCATCCGTCTGGAGCACTGGGCATCAAAACACACTCCGATGTTAAGAGCAGACGACAAGCCAGGGGATTCAAAAAGTCAGACGTGGTGACCAATTTCCCTCATGGAATCCTGTCTCCATTCACCATACGGACCCCAAGTTGGTTTCGGAGCCCTCTACCATCTGAAAGGAAGGCCACCCCGAGAGTGATCTAAGCTGCACTGTGACTTCAAGAAAAAGACTCACGTCAAAATAAAGTAGCCAAGACTTGCTCAGCTTAGCTCATGAAGCTTTGGAGAGTCGGTCAGTCTACAGCGACTAAAACACGCAACACCAACCAAAGACTCTCCCATTCCCTGAGCCATTCCACGCTCTCCAGCCCTGGCTGGAACCGGCCGGGCGCCCATCCCCAATGCACGACAGTCCTGGGAGCCTATGGGTACACCATTCCCTGCTGAGGAACCGTAACACGGGACCTTGCAAAGAGGGAATGCCAGCCCGTTTTAGGTTTCTTTCAAGGAAAACATAGAAGAAGCATATAGAAAATTTTACATAATTCAAGAGAGAAACAAAGACAACAAATTCAAATGAACAGGAACAAATTTCTAGAGAATAAGATGCTGGTATATTTCCTTACACTGGCTGGTCTGTAGCAAGGGGTCAACAGGGGACATACTGATTATCTAATTTAAAACAAAACAAAACAAAGCCATCCATGGGCAGATATAAAAAGGAACCAGAGGCCCAGACCCTTCTACAAAGCTACCACTGGGTCAGGGGATAGCAATTTTAAGGAAGGATAGGAAACAGTAGCTAATCAAACCCTCTGAGAGTCTGTAAATATTTTTTAAAGATTTATTTATTTGAGGGAGAGAGAGAGAGCGCATGAGTGGGAGGGGCAGAGGGAGAGGAAGAGAACCTGAGGCAGACTCCGTACTCAGGGCTCCACGTGGGGCTCGATCTCACAACCCTGAGATCATGATCCTGAGATCACAACCTGATCTGAAACCAAGAGTCAGATGCTTAACTGACTTTGCACCCCACCCGCCCCAAACCCACTGAGAGTCTAAAAATGCTTTCCAAAGTCGGGGTACCCTGCATACAAAGAAGGTGACTTCTGTTCTAATTCTACTTCTCTAAGCTAGAAAAGCTTTCATAAAACTAACACACGCTTTAAAAAAAATCCACAAAGGAGGGGAAGAGGCAGAGAGTGTGTTAACTTTTGGGGCCAGAGAAGGCTGGCTACACAGAGTAAGGCCCATGGAGAGGCTCTCTGCATGTCTGGGGAGAGCTTTCTCCGCCTAACGGTAAACAATGAGTCTTGTCCAATTTTTCTCATTTTTCATTATAGGAAACGTTAAATGTCACAATCCTTCTGGTGTGCAGCGTGAATGGAAAACAGGATGGCATGGTGACTTCATGACAATGGTAAATCAAGTGTTCGGTCTGGCAGGAAAAGTGTCATTAGCCTGCAAAGTGATCTAGCTGATGTCATTTTTAAAACAGAAGTAATATGTCTATTTGAATTTATGAGGAAAACAATCGATTTTATTTTCATCCATTTACTTTTAGAGGTCAGAAGGAAAATATTTATTGTACCTTTTAAAAGAAATAACATTCATTATGCTCCCAAAAAAGCAAGTTCCACATAAAGTAAATATTTCCACCGGCAAAACACGGAAGACGGAAGTTCGTTCTTTAAAAATCAGGTTATGAAAGATGAACATCAGCCCCAAATGGAACAGTAAGGTAAAAATAGCTCATCATTTCTGTGCACTCACACAAGTTAGTTCTGCCTTAGCTGTACGGCCAAGTCAAGGTCAAGAAAGGTATACAGAAAAGTAGTCTTCAACCACCTATCAAGGAGTAGTCTAATCATAGAAAGTCCCCAAAGAGGTTATGTAGGCAATTCACCCATTTTGCTATTTTTCAGTCAAAGCAATTGTGTTCAGGGACAGTGTCTTTTCTGTAGAGTACGTATTAACGATAAAGCTTAGAAGCAAGATCTGCTGTAAGAAAACTCAGATGAGAACTACTTTAAATAATTACAAAGTTACTCAAATAACCATGCTCATTTTTAACGGTTATGATGAATGATATTGATTGTACAGGATAACTTGTTATATTTTTCAGTGAAAAATAGGTTGTAAGTACATAGAGTATATATAATCTGTTTTAAAAACATACTTTTATAATGAGGATGCATAGGAAAATGAGCGGAAGGATATGCACAAGGTGTTGATATGGGCTTGTATTTTCAGTCATGTTTACTAAGGAATAATTTATATATAGTAAAATTCACTATTTTTGTGTATAGTTCCATGAGTTTTGAGAAAGGCACATGATCATATAACTATCATCCCAACAGAGATATAGAATGCTTCTATATTTCCAGAAAGTTCTTCCATGTCCTTCTATAGTCTATCCCTCTCCTCACCCAGACCTTGACCGTCAATAATCTGTTTTCTTTCCCTCATCCCATTGCTTATTCCAGAACACCACACAAATGGAATCATATAGCAGGCAGCCTTTTGAATCATGGTAGCTTTTTTTTTCTAGAATATGAGATTATAGGTGATGATTTCTTGATTCTTGCTATTTTGCTTTTGTCTGTTTTCTAATTTTTCACTAAAAAACATTTTTCCAATTTATAAAAATGAAAATAAAAGCTAATAAACTGTGATAGGCTTTATGATAAGTAGATAAAGCCATGAGAGCACGTGTGAGAACAAACTGGTGCAAGATATCAAAAATCTGGAATTACTTCACCAAAAAGTTAACTTTGAGAGGCAACAGAGAATCAGCCAGCGCTCAGCAAAAATCCTACAGACTAGTTGTGTGGCTCTGGGCAGGTTGCTTATCATCTTTTGGCTTCAACGTCGAACTAGGGATTCAAATAGTGCCCCTCTCTTACGGATGTAACAAGGACTAGATGAGACGGTGCATGGAGACCACTGACACTCGGTAATCTTTAGTACTAAAATTGTGTTTATGATTTATTTGGCTATTCTTGTCACTATTACTACCATTCTGGAAACTCTGGGAGCGTTTCAATATGAAAGAACATTCTAGGCCAGGGAAAAGAGCCACGGTATAGAGAATGACAAGCAGGGGCAGAAGAAAGGGGGCTGGGTCACCAGCTCAACATTTTGTTTTATTTTATTTTTTAAAGATTTATTTACTTGAGGGTGAGAGAGACAGAGATTTACTTGAGTGTGGGGTGGGGGAGAGAATCTTTAGGCAGACCCCTGAGAGGAGCACCCTCCCCCCAAATGTGGGGCTCTATCCCACGGCCCTGAGATCATGACTGGAGCCCAAATCAGAGTGGGGTGCTTACAGACTGAGCCACCCAGGCGTCCCCTCAATATTTTAAATCTTAAAATGAAATTCTAGACATCTCCTCTTCAGAAAACGTAAAACTTCTGATTTTTCTAAACAAAGTTATCCTTATTTTATTATGACTTCTGAATGAATGTGTACCCCTGTGATCTTCCATTCTTGAAATTTTAAAAGGGATGGCTCATTATTCAAGGCGCCTCAGAAAATTTAATATTAATAGTAAAGACTCTCCACGCTTGGCACTTTAAGCCGTATTTCCGCAGTCCTCGTGAACACATGCATTTGCAGTGGTCTGATTCTCCCTCCACCCTGTACCCATCACCCAAACCCTCTGATCTTCCTCCATCCTGTTTGACCTCAAACTAGGGGAGATAAGGGTGCCTAATTATAGCAAAGTTAGTAGTCTAAACAAGAACATGACGTCTCCGATCCATGCACAGTGAGACCAAGCAATCGTAGATGTTCATCTCTGTAAGGTTTTTAGTTGTCAGAGACCCTGGGGGTGAGAATGAGTTCATAAAAAGCAAATCTGATCTACCTTTATCTTCCCAAGACTGGGAGGCATGCCAGGAAGTGAGTACGTCTGTCTCTATTGGGAAGCTCCCAAATGTTTTGATTGAAATAGATCATCTCATTTAATTCAGATCCTTGGGATGAATTCCTAATTCATGAACTGATTCAGCCTTTTCATAATAGATGGCAATTGCAATAAAAACATGTCTGCGGTCTCTGGCCAAATGTACACGTATATTAAAAGCAGAACAGTTGGCCTCAAGCATTCTGGCCAAAAAATAATGATAATTACATTACAGCTAAATTCATATGCACACATTCCTCCGTGTATGTCTCTGTGTGTGCATGTATGTGTGTGCCTGTGCGTAAAGTGTTCACGGAATATACATTACTGAGGAATCCCACAGACCAGGGAATGACCTCCTGAGCTCCAGCCCAACTCCATCGAATGCCTGTTTAATAACAGGAGATGGTTCTTTCAACTAGAAAACAGACCATCTCCATGTCCTATTTGTCACTCAACACAGCTCAAGTGCCTCCCCCCATCTAGCCTTTCCCAGTTTCCCTACGCCAGGAACAATAAGGGCCTCCTTTCTACTTTGGATTTTTTATGTACACGTCTTCCCCTCACAACAAAACAAAAGGCTCCTTGAAAGCAGGGCCCGTGGATAATTTGTATTTGTATTCTTCCCTTCTCTGCCAGTGCCTGGCATAGCACTTTGTTCAAAACGGGCTTGATATAAATTTTCTGAATCTAACAAATGAATCATATTTTACTCCATTTTGACACAACAACCAATGCTGGCTCTCATAAGACAGTCCAGAAAATATGGCTTGGGAATATGGCTTTGATCACGTTGGAATTTCTAATTCCTGACAATTCCTGGCTCTTCTTGAAACCTTGTTAATATTTCGGTGGACCTGTCAGATTGTCCATCCACAAGATCTCTGGGCCCAATTCCAGAAAGACAAAAACAATCTGAGTGTTGGGCCCCCGGGTGGCTCAGTGGGTTAAAGCCTCTGCTTTCAGCTCCGGTTGTGATCCCAGGGTCCTGGGATCGAGCCCTATATCGGGCTCTCTGCTCAGCAGGGAGCCTGCTTCCTCCTTCTCTCTCTGCCTGCCTCTCTGCCTACCTGTGATCCCTGTCTGTCAAATAAATAAAATCTTTAAAAAAAAAAAAAATCTGAATGCTGAGAGCTTAAGAGGAGACTTTTTGGGGATAGTACAGAGAACTTGGATTGGGATTTACGAAGGCATTGAGAAATGATTTATCTTCCATATGCATTCAGGGTAACAAAAGAACTTTTTTTTTTTTTAATATTTTATTTATTTATTTGACAGAGAGCAGAGAGCCCGATGCAGGGCTCGACCCCAGGACCCTGCGCTCATGACCTGAGCCGAAGGCAGGGGCTCAACCCACTGAGCCACCCAGGCGCCCCAACAAAAGAACTTTTTATCCAGATCCTTACACACTAATCACAGGTAGCTTCTATGTCTTAATCAACTAAATGACCTGCATGAGAGATGAGTCAAGAAAAAGAAAGAGTGCATGTTTACCCTCTTACTAAGTCAAGCAGGATGCTAAAGGGATAATTTCCTTCCCAAATCTGATAAAACAATTACCCAGAAAATCAAAGTTTGGAACAATATCTATCCCCATCCCCATCTCTTATTTTTCAAAGTGTCAAAAATTTAAAAGCCAGGGGAACAAATACACGGCATCCTGCAGCACCCAACTCAGAGACAAGAAACATGTGCCGACCACATACCCAGTGCGTGGCTTTGCCTGCCCCGTCCTTGCAACAATGTGAGTGAATTCCCATGGAGCCTACGCTACAGAGGACAATACTGCGCCTCATGCATACACTAGAGTCCCTAGACCAGAAAACATTCAAGTCAGAGCTCACTTCCCACAAGTTCATCTTTAAAATCCAATATTAAAATATGGAGACTCCAGACTATGTTGGTCAAATCATTTTCCATCGACTCAGATGAACACAACCTACCTTCTCACTGCCGCAGAGTTTGGGGGGAGCTTATCTCCAAAGGATCACAGAAGTTCCAGAAAATTCTGAATTTTACTAGGAGTTAATAATCTCTGAGCAAAGGACAATGCAGGTTTAAGGACACAAAAGTTACATCTGCTGGGTTCCATTCCTGGGATTGTTCCAGAAGGCTCCACTCCCTGGACTTGTGCCATCTGGCCAATGTGACCAGGTATAGAATCTCTAGGAGGCGTCTTTTCTTTCTTAGAAATTAGACCTCCAAAGCATTCATTGAGTGCTTACTCAAAAATGATGGAGTTTTGCACATTTTATTCCAGTTAATTCTCATTACCTGATGACGTTAGTATTTTGAACCCCCTTGAGGGCCCTCCATGACCATCCCGGCAGGTTGGGCTGCTTGGCTATGAGCGTATAGCTATCATGTGGTAGAGCTGGAAGGGGAACTCAGATACTCCTAACCTTAAAGCTGAGGCTTTTTCTATTCTACCACAGAAAACCACATTCCCCACCGCCTACCCCAAGGATCTCTGCCTTCCAAAGATGGGAGCTCAAAACCTCACGCCCGTCCAGCTCTCTCTCAGGATTTGATCATTTTCTTAATGTTCATCTTCATCATCAAATAATTCATCAAACGGAACTGCAAGCGGTAAATGTTCTAAAAGATCACGGAGCAAAAGCAGAGAATTCTGACTCCGGCGCAGTCACTCCGGGAACAGGGGGGAGAAACCACGGGTGACTGTTGATGTTGCGTCTCGGCCCACCCCATGCGGCCGCCGCTGCTCTGCCTGCCATCTTCACATCGTTCCTGGGACTCTTTTAGAAACAGATGGGCTAGTGACTGGAGTATTACCAGTTCCAATGTATGCAGCTGCAGCATCCCAGAATTGCAGAAATAGCAACCTTCTGAATAATTTCTCCTGCCATAGACAACTGCTGCTTCTGTTATAATAATCCCCTTCGCAGGCCTGGGGCATTCTTCCTGTCCCAGAGCCATGGTTCAGTCTATTTTCAACCACAATGGCCTTTTGCAGATCAGCTAAGAAGTACTTCAAACCTGTGGACCACCTGATCTTTGTTTTGTCTTTTCTAAGGCAGCTACACCAGATAATAACATTTGGGTTCAAGGACATTTTATCTTCTGCTGCCGTAAAAGAGGAAATACAAGATGGGGGGCAACTTCACTGTTTTTGGTTTTTCCTCTTACTCATCAAGGTAGGGAGCCTTTCTGTGGGGAGCACCCCGCTGAACTGCGCAGGTTAGGACACTAACACTGAGGCTCCCAAAAGGCCAAATCTGTACAGAGCAGAAACCTTACTGACCATGTTTCGACCTACCCAGTTAAGATGCTTGTTGGTTGGGGCGGGGCGGGGGGGGGGGTAGTCTCTATCTCTAACTAAATATTTTCTATTTTCTTCTTCTTTTGAGTGTTTTGCAACCACAAACTACTCAACTGAATAAATGGCCTGATACTGTTTAGAAAGAACTGAAATCACAGTACAGAATCGTAAACTTGATCTGTCATCCATGGAACAAAACTTGGTTTTTCAGATGATCCTTCTCCCCCAGGGACAAAGACTGTGCCAGCTGGTCAAATCAATACATAAATATGAATCTACTAAAATTAGATTTTTATTAAAGTTATGCCAACTGTCTAACTCTGAAGAATCTGGTTTTTCATGATAACAAAGTGTTATAAACACATTATTTCTCTTATTTTCAAATGCATCCTTTTTTTAAAAAAAATTTTATTTATTTATTTATTTATTTGAGAGAGAGCAGAGGGAGGAGCAGAGGGAGAGGGACAAGCAGACTCGGTGATGAGCACAGAACCCAGTGTGGGACTCGATCTCACGACCCTGCCATGACCATGACCTCAGCTGAAATCAAAAGTCTGATACTGAACCGACTGAGCCACCCAGGCACCCAAATGCATCATTTTTACAACAGCTTTATTGAGCTCTAACTCATATCCCAAATAATTCAGCCTTTTAAAGTGCAGTGGTTTCTTCTTTATATTCACAGAACCATACAAGTATCACCACCAACTAATTTTAGAGTATTTCCATCACCCCAAAATGTACCCATTAGCAGTTGCTCCCCCTTTTCTCTCCCCCTAGCTCCTAACAATCACTCATCAACTTCCTGCCTGCATAGATTGGCTCACTGTGGACATTCCTTGTAAATGAGTCACACGACATGTGGTCTTGCATGTCTGGCTTCTTAGCCTAGCCTCATATTTTCAAGAGTCATCAAGTTCTAGCACATACCCGTACTTTATTCCTGTTAATAGCCAAATAATATTTCACTGTATGAATGCACACTTTTTAATTTATCCATTAATAAGTCGATGGATACTTGGTTTGTTTCCATTTTTTCACTATTGTAACTAATGCTGCTATGAACATTTTTCACATGGATATGTCAAGCGTCTCATTTTTCACAAGAACCACAATCTTTGGCAAAGAAAGAAGTGTGCATGTTATGCCAGTGAACAGAGAGGGTTTCTCAGGAAGACGTGTGAGAGAGCAGGGTAAGTGGGAACAACCCAAGTAAGGCCCGTGTGGGAATGCAAGGTGCTGTCCTGCCAGCACAGTGGTGACCAGCAGCTGTGTGTCTGTGGGCTTCCAACCTCAACCAAATGCAGCCTCGGGTGACAAAGCTTGCCTGTCACCATAGCATCACCCCCCATCCCCACCCCCCAACTATCCTCCAAACCCATCGTCAGTCCTGGATTATGAAGTGGAGAGAAATGTTGGAGCCGAATCCCGAGGACATTCCTCTATGACAGATGCTGATGGGGAGAGACCAAAATGACCCCCAAAAAGGTTTTCTCAGTAAAGACTGAAGCAAGTCAATAGGCAAATCAGATTTTCATTAACAGTTCCCTTCCACTGTGATGCGCCATCTCCTCCAAATGGAAAGAGCTCATTCCAATAAATGGTTAAGTTGATTTAAAAAAAAAAAAAAAAAAAAAAAAAAAAAAAAAAAACCTATTTAGAGTTGAGACATTCCTACATAGTTACAATCTACTTTGTTTCTGTGTTGATTAAATACCAAAGGCATGTTCCAAGCGTCTGAAGTCCTAACTGAGGAAGGTATACATTAACTTCTTCACCCTCCAGTAAAATATTCCTACAGGACTCAAATGCTTAAGACTCAATTTATTCCACAACTAGAGGTTCAAAAGATCAATAATTACGAAGCTATGTAGGACAGAGAAATGTTTTGTGTCCTCCAAATTATCAGAGGTAGTTTGCTAACTGTGCCTGTGGACAATGAGCAATGACCCCCAGTTCAGCTTTGTTCTCATTAGAAAGGACTTCGAGCCAAGCTGAAAGGCCACGGAGCCCAGCAGTACCTCATCCAAACCCTGTTGTGATTTCACAATTGGATCTGTGGTTTTGTAAAGGAATACCTCCCAAAATAAACAAAAAATTAAAAAATCACAAACAGACCTGTCTCAAATGCAATACACTCATCACATTATGGTCCTATCCCCCAGCAAAATTACAGCATTTGACTTTCTTATAATTTAAAAAAAAAAAAAAAAAAAGGAGCCAAGAAGCAGCATCAAATTCTATGTGCCTCAACTATTAAGCCTAAATTTTAATGGGGCGGCATAAATCACTGCTGCCTTTCTTCCCACCCCTACAGACAAAAGAAGTGCACCTATCCCTCTTCCCATCCCCCATGGAAACAAAACAAAAACCTGGGTGGGGGGGCGCTCCACACAGTCGCAGTACCCACCAAGGAAGGATACTGGGGCCAGTGGTGGGTTTGCATTTAGAAAGCTGAAAAGAAAACAAATTTGAAGGGGAAATGGACACACATAGGACAAAAGAAGCATCTAACCCAAGGGTTAGCCAACTGTGGTCGTTCGGCCAGATCTCGCCCACTGCCTCTTTAGGTAAAGGCCCCTGAGCTACAGATAAATTATATGATTGTAAAAATATATTTGAATTATTAAAATAAAGTAAAAAATAAAATAGTATTTCATACATATGAAAATTACATAAAAGCCTAATTTCAGTGTCTTTAAATAAAGTTTTATTGGGGCACCTGGGTGGCTCAGTGGGTTAAACCTCTGCCTTCAGCTCAGGTCATGATCTCAGGGTCCTGGGATCGAGGCCCACATCAGGCTCTATGCTCAGCGGGGAGCCTACTTCCCCCTCTCTCTCTGCCTGCCTCTCTGCCTGCTTGTGATCTCTGTCTGTCAAATAAATAAATATTTAAAAAAGAAAGAAATCACGTTTTAAAAAAATTTTAAAAATAAAGTTTTATTGGAACATATCCTTGTTCATTCATTTACACATTGCATAAGGTTATTTGTGGGCTACAAAGGCTGAGCTGAGTTGCCCTGGAAGAGACCAGATGGCTTGCAAAGGCCATTAACGAATTATTATCGAGTCTTTTATAGAAAAAGTTTGCAGATCCCTTGCCTAACCTAGCCAAAGGGTACGTTCCATCCCAAATCTCTAAAATGAATCTCAAGAAACAGAACAGGTTCTAAACCACCCATTGTCGCTGGGTGGGTAGGGAGGCCATGCATTTGCAGAGAGAGGCAGCTTAGATGGCATTCCTGTTGCAAAGAAGCACAGAAAAGAATCAGACACACCAACTTTACTGGGTTGAGAGTTTCTGCCGACAAACGACTTGTCTCGTTTTATAAATTTGTTTCAAGCAACACAGCTTATCAGTGAACACAAGAACACATTAGCTGCCCACAAATTAGCATTTAGTACAATTATCTACAAAAGGGACAGGGAATCCATTTACATTTCAAATCTTCTTCACTCCATTTAGCCTGAAACTTTTTTCAAGTAACAAACACATTCAGGAACACTAGATAGATAACTACTTCTTATCAATTTGGACGCCATTTTAATCCACCCTTAATAATGCGGCCGTTGTGTGACGGGGGGGGGGGGGGGAGCCACTGGGGAAACAGAATAGTTAGTGAACCAAAATTGGAAGACAGGCAAGGTCTCCACAATAGCCAGCGTTGTGATGTCAAAGTTTCATTAATTGGATGTGTTAATGAACACTCCCTACGTACTCATGTTTCCTTAACTCTGTCCTGCACTTACCAAGGAATGCAGGGCCCTGTCTTTCTCCGGATTCAAAATAACACGCAGGAAAATGTCTGTGACCAAACGGCATAATCTGAACATCAGCTACTTTTTTGTGTGTCTAATAATCAAGCAGATATGTTTCTGTTCTTATGTGGCAATAAAGAAATACCCAAAATGCAAGATTCCAAAGGCACTCAAAATCCTGGAATGGGAATGAAAAGACTTTTCATAGTCGATCTGGTCTTAAAAAGATTCTGTTCCAGAAATCTCAGCTGTACTCTTCAACTTCCCCATGAAATTGCTAATCGGCGGCTTGCCTTCCGTGGCTCATTTATGCACAATAGTAGCATGATGGCCTAATTTTTAATCAAAATTTGTTCGCGCTGAAACCCTTCAGTTCTTTTTTAAATTTTTTTTTAATCATTCAAAGTAAATAAGTAAATACCAACTTGCAGAGAGGCACAGATGGCTGGGCGACCGAGGGGAGGCCCAGATGGTGCACCAACATGCCCGTGAGCCAGTCATCCCGTTCGTGGCTCCCAAACTGGCAGTGGCTGGGATTAACACCACCTTGACAGCCTCCACGCCAGCCGAGGAGCACACAAGACCGGTGCGTGGGCCAGAAAAGATCTGATGCAAGGCATCCGCGTCTCACCTCACTGTCTGTGGCCAATGTGACTCCAAGTTCCATAGGGACTGAAATGGCCCGATCTCCTTTGTGGCTCTTACAGGTCAACCGTGTCTCCAATACCACATGCGTGTTTGTGTGGGGGAATATGTGTGCCCAGATGTGTCCTCCTGTGGAGTCTAACTTCTAATGTTTTCTTGAGGACAATTCCTATCGCATTTGTAATTTGTTTCAGGGGGAAAAATGAACTCCTTTTGAGAAATTAAGCACAGAGGGAAAAATATTCCCTAAGTCCCTAAGGAAATTTTTCACATGACTAAAAAAGTGCAATTATTATTCCCGACATTTTACAAAGGTAGAGTTTATTACAGTCTTCTGAACAAATAATGGGTTTGCAGAACTAGAAAAGATCTACATTTCCCTTTGTTTTTATCAGGGTACAAATCTCTACTTAGGGGGAAATAAAAACAAACATACCAGTGTTCTTAATCAATTTGTAGAAAGGACTAACCGAACACCATGTAAATAGGCTAAAGTGTGCAAACAGAACAGAAATGCTCAGTGTTTGGAAATGAGCTTATTCATGAGGCACCTGGGTGGCTCAGTCTGTTAAGCATCTGCCTTCAGCTCAGCTCATGATCCCAGGGGTCCTGGGATCAAGCCCTACCTGGGCAGGCTCCCCACTCAGCAGGGAGTCTGCTTCTCCCCCCTCCACCAAATAAATTAAAAAAAAAAAAAAAACTTTTAAAAAGAAGATGAGCTTATTCACATTATAAAATAATACAAACTATTTAGGAACACTATGCCAGGAAACAGCAAATCCAAATTTATGAAGTTCTATAACCCCGGGCCTCAGTTTCCCAACAAGGAAAGTGGTGTCAAAGCGTAGACTGTGGTCACAAAATGAGTTAATGCCCTAAAGCTGCTGGCACACTGTAACACTTGAAGGTGTCAGCCATTATTACTTAGTTATTAGAATTATTTCTCAAGTTTCAATCACATTTTCTTCCAAAGGATCTTACTTTTTTTTCATACATCAGGAGAGAAAAGAAAAGCGGTTGCTGAATGAGCATAAAGGCGGGCAAAAAAGAATGGAGAAATTAAATAATCAGCAAAAAGAGGGGAGGAAACAGAAGAATGTGTTAACACTCGGATTTATAATGAAGGAGCAACACACCACGCAACCATTATTTAGAAGAAATCATAGAGGAGCCCAGTTCAACATGGAAAGAAGTGGAGTCTGAAAGTAACCGAGGAAAATAACAATGCTATTAAAAACAAGGTCACACCTTTAGTGGTGCGAACAGCCCATGTGGGAATTCAAGGCATTATGGAAGAATCTTCTGGCTCTTTCATATCTCATTTTAAAGTTTTTCATAATTATTCAAACCTCCTGGCACTGCCACACAGTGGAGACCGTAGGAACTCTGGGATGGTCACCAAGGAACACTCTAGAAGTAGGTAAGTACGCCAAGGCCGAGGAACAGCAATTATATTGAGCTCTTTCCAGGTCAAAGGCAAAGCTGGTAGATCTTTCCTTAAATCGCCCAAGAAAGTGTAGGTTCAGTCCTCCAGGTACAAATAAGATGGATCCTACTAATTTGAATTCAATCACGATCCTTTCTGGGACAAAGAGGGAGACAGAAAAGGAGGAAGTGATCTCTTTTTAACACATTCTATTATTAGCTAGAAGCGGGGTCAAAGACTGGGATGGGTCATTCAGGAGCATTCTAGGAAAACCTGGATTCTAGTTCCCATGACAACCCACCAAGGATGAGTCTAGAAACTGACATGCCAGGAGAGACACTGCTGGGTGGCCTCCACCAGCCACGATACATGAAATTCGGGCTGGGAGGCTGACTGATGAGAAGCTGGGATTCTTCCATGGACAGGACTTCAAACAGCCTGTCTGTTCGCTAAAAATAAAAATCACTTCAAGCAAACGTCCCATAACCAGTTAGGGAACCTAGTGCTTTCACTCTTGGCTGATGTGGGTTTGGTGGAGATTTGCTTCTTCTGTTGCTTATGCTTTTCAACCCCTTTTGTCTTTTCTGGTTTGTTTGCTCATTCACATTGCTCCATTAGTGAGCTGAAGAAGTTACTGCAAGCAGAAGTAAGGTGTTCTAGCTACTGGTCCAGGAAAGCCTCTGGTGAATGTGACAGGACCGTAGTCATCGGCAGGTGAATGCAAGTGACATAATTCAGATTGGGGACGCCACACCCACTGCTCAGCAGACACCAAATCTATCACTTCCCTCAACACCCTCCCATCTTCGGTGTGCTCGCTAGTCCTCTCCCCAGATTTCTTCAAGGTCTTCTTTATTCTTTCTTGATGGACAGTCCATGAGGCACCAGAATATCATAGTTAAGATCCTGGACTCCAAAACCAAGCTACTTAGGTTTGTCTCCAAGCTCCACTAAATAACTATGACTTTGGGAAAATTAATGTCCCTGAACCTTGGTTTTCTTCCCTGCAAGAAAATATTGGCGTCACCCTTTTAATGTCATTTTGAGGACTCAATGAGTTTCTCCCATTAGCATTTCATCTCTTAGCATTATGGGGATATGTGCCAGGGAAGGGAAGCAACTTCCATAAGGGTTCTTCCAAGCAGTGGTCCTGTGCAGTGGTTTTAATGATCTCTGAACCTGAAGACGGTCCAGTCTTTGTCTCCTCCACCATCATTCTCCCATGTTCCTGATTCCCAAGTCCAGCTGCCTGCTCAACCTATCTTCTCAAAATTCTCATGAGCCCTTCTTGAAATTCTCAAGAAATCCTCAAAATTCTCATGAGCCCTTAAACCGAACCAGCTCACTCAAATGGGAACACACTATGTTCCCTCTCATGCCAGTCCCTTTGTTCTCCACCAATTCTTGAAACAGCTGTCATTATTCTGATCTCAGGTCCCATGTCACCTTCTCAGGGAAGCCTCACCTGACCAGCCTCGCCTTCCTCACCCTTGCAAGCCATTTTCTATCTTAGTAGCCTCTTCACAGCCCTGATCACCGTATCTGAGATGACCTTTCTCATTGATTTGTTTACTTATAGACACATGTCTCCTCTGCTAGAATAAAGCTCGATGAGCCCAGCCATCCTGTACTGCTTACTGCCACATCCCCGGAAGCTAAAACAATAGCTTGAGCTCAGTACGTGCCCAGTGTTTACAAAATGAATTTGCTGAATAAATTCCATATCATAAATTTCATGACACTGCATACATTTCAGAAATTTTCTCTCTTATTGATTTGCTTAAGAAATACTTTCATCAATTATGTCTAAAGATGAAAAGCCTTGGCACTTCATCATAGAAGACGCTTCAGCCATCTGAAATATTGAGATAGGAAAGACATGAAGTCTCTCTCTGGGTTTCTTTCTTGTACACTTAATACTTGTGTACTTAACGTAGAAGCTTACGTAAGTTCATTGTAAATGCGTCTTGATGACAATCGTGATCCTACTGTGATTTTAGGTATTTATGTCAAAACAAATGTCCACAAATAGCAAGTAAATCTATTTTGACATAAATGCCTCCTGTCCTTTAACAAACAACTCAATTGTTTTCACTAACAGCTATTCTAAAATGTGTTCTCAAAAAACCCCACAGCTCCTAGCCTTAGGACAAAGAGTAAAAACAAGTCCAATTCATCTCTTAGCCAGTTTCAGTAAATGACAAGTTGATATGCTAACAGCTCCCAGTGAAACTGGCAATCATCTGACAGGTACGTGGATCACTCAGCTAACAGGAGAAAATATTGGTTGACTCCTAATTTGATTATCACTCTTTATATTAGCGGGACTCTATTCATTTTGCTTGAACTCAACCAACATTTATCAAATTTCTACTCTGCGTCCCATCTCTCAGTGAAGTCCTGGACAGAATACAACTGCTAAGACACAGAACGTGCCCTCAGATGAGTTAATATTTGTACATGTTCCTGGCATACAGTGGATGCCCAATGAAAGTATGCTGAAAGCACTAAAGCAGAAAACGACATTAGAAAGATTTACAACATCCCCTGGGGCTTGTGGCATGGAGGGAGAGAAGGAAACTGAGGTCTGGACTCATGGAGCATGTGGGAATCCCAGCTCCGAGACTTCCTAGCTGTGGCATCTCCAGCAAACTTCATAACCCATCAGGTTCAATTTGATCCTATGTAAAATGGGGATCAGAAGTCCTGCTCCATGGGGAGCAGGCTGTGCTCTGAACCAAAGCTGTGACGGGAGAGACAGGTGAAGGCCTTCCAGGTACAGGATGTGCTGTGAGCAGAGCCTGGAGGAGAGCTGTGTGGGCCTTACCTGTCTGAGGGTAGTGAAATTCTCGTCAACCATGTTAGACCAGCCAGAGAAACAAGACAGCAGAATACAAGGTAAGGTACAGGCGTGGGCTGAGGCCTTTGAACCCCAAACCCAGGAGTTTGTAAACCTGCACCGTCAGTTAAGCAGAGATCTGCTGAGAGTCTGGGGCAGGGAGTACAGAAACTGCCAGAAAATCAAACCATGTGTTTAGAAATTCTGCAAAAGCACAGAGTTGGAAGGAACCTGAGGGCTGATCTGGTCCAATGGTCACATTTTTAAAGATCAGGTAACGAATACTCAGAGTGCACAGGAAATATGTTCTGAATCCAAGACAAACTGGCACCAGTGTCCAGACTGGAACCCAAGCCTCCTGTCAACCTAGCACTTTGTCCCCAAGGCCACCAAAATATGGGGTGTATGGCCACCAAAACGCAGCATTTTACTTATGTGTGTGTGCACACACACAACCACATCATGCTTACAGGAAAATACCCATCAGTGTAGTGTAGATACTGTGGTGGCAGGGAACGACTTTCTCTGCGACAGAGAAGCAGACAGCCTCAGGAAGCTCTCCCCAGCCATCAGCCCTCTCTCCAGAAGGGGCCCAACCTCTCCCTTGATCCTGGCTCCTACTCCACTAGCAGACCGGCTCAGCCCCACCCCCGCCCCCACTGCCCTGCCAAGCCTGTATCTTACAAACATTCATCAAAATTAAGTAACATTCTACGGAAGCAAAGAGATAAATCCAGAAAGTGAGGTTTCCTACAGGACGGGCGTGAGAAGCTCGGCAAATCAATGGCATTAGAAATCAAAAGCAGGATTTGCTTTTTATAGGGAAAGAGAGTACGAGGCATACCAACCCAATGTAACACGTGAGCCTTGCTGGGATCTTGAATTCAAAAAAGCATACAGTAGCTATAAAAAGACAGAACGAGACAGAGAAATGCACATGAGGCCTGGAGAGTAGAGGTGCAGGAACGCTGCTAACGGCCTGTGTGACAGTGGCACGGTCGCTATGTAGGAAAATGCCAGTCTTTTTAGAGATGCCTACTAAAATAAAATATGTAGTGGCAAAACAACATGTCTGAGATTCGCTTCAAGGACTTTGGGCAAATAACGAGGGCAGATGAAACGAGCAGGGCACGATCTTAGTAATTGTTGATCATGGGTCATGGGTATATTGTGTTCTATTGTGCTACTCCACTTTGAGTAAGTCTGAACGTTTCTTGATAAAAAAAAAAAAATCAAACCAAGACACAAAGGACACTTCACTAGTCTCATATCCCTTGGCCGGACGTGCTGGTTCAGCCTACTGCACTTGACCGTTGGGATCCTTCCTGAGCCCTCGTCCGTTCTCCCCCTCCTCTGTTTCTCTGAGTCCACTCACCCACACCCAATGCCTCCAGTAAGCACCCAAGGGTACCCATCGCCCCGGCCCTAACCTCTGAGCCGAGCTGCAGCTGGCAATGCTGCTTACTCACCCGTGCGTTCACCCGAGCACACCACACGCACACTCACCAGACCGAACACACCAAACCCCCTTCTCTCCCACGGGTTCCCCCCCTTTATTCCGCATTCTAGGGAAGAGCCCCGCCACCCTTGCCCCCCGCCCCCCGATGTCGATGCCTCACCGTCCCCATTCCCCACTTCTCACTGATGACATGTTCTGTCAGTTCTGTCTGAGAAAGGCACCTCAAGTCGATCCCCGCCGCGTTACCGCACTGCCGGAGACCCTGCCCAGGCCCACGACGCTGTGGGTGCGGGGCGTATAGCCTCGGCTCCTCTCCCGGCCGGCCGGCAGCCAGCCCCGAGCCAGGCCATACTCAGCTCTGCTGCCCCGAGCACTTCCTGAAGTCCGGCTGGCCTTTGCCTGAGCTGCTTCCAGACCTCCCTGCCCACTCCTTCAGAGCCCAACTGGTCTGCCTCCAAATTCCTGTGGCTCTAAGAGCAATAATCCGTATATAAAAACACCAAATATTGACCCCCAAGTCATGCATTCTACTAGGTACTTCATCTGCATTTTATTTAAGCTTTACAACAGATTTTTAAACTTAAATTAAATGACAACAGATTTTTTAGAAACAGCTGTTATTATCCATTCTACAGATAAAGAAACTGAGGCACAGACAGATTATAGTCATTTGCTCAGGGTCACACAACCTGGCAAGGCACAGGTTGTGAACCTAGAGGGTCAGGTTCTCAAGCAGGGGTAAGAAGGCTAACCTCACGGATTCCCTAACATGAGATCCTTTATTGGAGATAGTCTGCGGGCAAGGTAAACATGCAAACACAAAAATTATATCATAGCCAGATAAGGGCTCAATCAGAGGACCGTACCAGGAGAAAAGCAAACGCTGCGAACTGCGTCATGCGCTTTGCCTGGGGGCGGGGGTATCAATGACTCAGCAGAAATCCATCAGGGCACCCAGCAAATACTCATTTATAATGGATTGGCTAGGCTGTTCTTCAATCACATTCCCTTTACAGAATTACTGGGCTTTGCTAAGACCTCAGCTAAATGATCAGAGTTGAGTCTCTCTCTGTGCTCCAGATTATCAAGAAATCTTAACTACAAACCTCAAAGGTCCCATTTACTGAAAGCGACCCAGCAGCTGGAAGAAGAGAATGTAAAATGCATTTCATTTTTAAAAGTTTATATTATTTAATAATTCAAAAACCAGATACTATTTTCTTTTCCTATAAAAACACTGTATACAAATACAGCTATGGCTTTCTGCATATAAACATAGTATTAAAGATTTCCCTCCGCGTGTCTCTTTATTTAGAAAGTGTGCTAGATGTTCCTGTCCACATGACTTAGAAAACACTAGATCACAGCCAGCGTAGCTGTTTCAGAGCCAACAGAAAATATCTGCTTGCTCTCCCTTTAGTCCAGTTCCAATGGCCCAGACACCCCTGCTGTTCTGCTTGCTTCTAGCCCATCGGCCCTGGGCATGGCAGGGTCAGGGCTGAAAGGAGCTGTCCAGTGAATCACGAGCCCTAATTGCTTGTGAAGCATAGGAATGTCACCCAAATGTGGGCCTCCAAGAACCTGTTACCATGGGAGAAACAGGACGTGCACAAATGGGGGTGCAGGGCGGTGTGAGAGCCCTGTCCTGTGTGCGTGAAGATCACACAAGCGCAGCCAAGGAGAGCCACTCCTCGCTCTGACGGCAAGGAAGACGGAGGGGACTGTCTAGCCAGACTCTGAGGATAAAGAGGCCCAGGGCGTGGAGGTGTGTACAGCACCCAAAGCTGAAGATAGCAACACGCATCTCCATCATCCCTGCAAGGATTTCAGCCGACCTATAAGTCTGACTTCCATCTCTGATCAAAATGGTGCCAAACGGGAGGACTTCTCTCCCAACTCTACCACCCAAATCCGTTCAGCCTTTTTTTCCCCTTGATGTTGTCCTTGTTCAAGCTACCCAACTGGTCCACCGCCAGCTACTGGCCCAATGGTCAGCAGCTGAAGCCTTCCTCTCTCCTGTCATCCATCATCTCTCTTTGTTGCTGTAGCTGCTGCTCTAACTGCCTAAGGGGGGCTCTGCTTTTCTCTGTGTCTGAAGGAGCGTGATAGTACTTATCTGCTATGACTGCTTTATCTCTTCCTAAGCCCCGGCAACTGCGGCAGCTTGCAGGTGTGTTTTTGGCAGGGAGGGATCCCCTGCAGAGCCCACAGCACAAGGCCGTTTCCCATTGGCCAGGAGGGCTGTGGAGGGAGGAGGACCAGTGGGAGAACCGCAGGACTTCACGGCCCTCGGCGGTGGGGAGGCCATTGCCTGGCGCCGCCGCCCACCTGCAGGGCACCCTTTACAACCGCCTATTTGCTCCAGTCCATCTGCTTATTTGCTTTTGAGTAAAAGGCTGTGAAACATTCCCTCCCGTCAGAGACGGAATGACTCTGTGTACCTGATTGTGCCAGGCAGATGCTGAGCGAGCGCGCCTCCCTCCCATAAAAGTCAGCCGCTAGCGTCCCTACCTAGAGAAAAGAGACGGGGCGTTTTTCAACTTTCAAAGGGAAGCCTTCCAAAGGCTCGGGAATAAAGACTCTCTCCCCAGCTGTGCTCCATAAGACCATTAATCTTCGGCCGCAGAACCTTCAGCACGGAGCTGCCTAACAGTTACAGGGTGGGAGGGAGGGTCGGAGACCAGGACAGAAACTCAAGTTTCAGAATAAAAGGAGAAAAATGTTCTCCTGTTGCACTTGGTGCAGTGAAAGAGCTAAGATTCTCTGTAGCCCACTGACTGTTTTTTTTTTTTTCTCTCTCTCTGAAACAAGCTTCCCCTGAGTGGGCAGCGCATGGTGGGTTTTCCACGCTGCCCTGTGCCTGCAGCACGAATGAAGGGGCCTCCGTGGGGAAGGCAGGGCGCCCTGGGTTGGCACCAAATCATGCTGATGTGTGTGACGGACGCAAGAGCAAACTGCATGCCTGGCGTCCACGAAGACAACTGGAAGGACCAGGTACTTTCTAAGTACTCTGTATTTGCTATCCATTTGCATTGTCACTTATTAACAAGCCGGGTGCCGAGGGCTTGGGAAGAATTTATAATAAACACTTAAATGAGCCCATTCTATCCACAGAGTCATTTATTGCCAAGTTAAGGTGGTTGTCGGTTTTAGCCTTTAGCCTTTTAGTGCTAGTATCCTGCGGGAGCCTAGTTTGAGAACCAGGCTGTGAACCTGCCAGCTCCCGCTGCCCAACAAAGAAGGGGACTCCCCGGCGACAGTCACAAGGCCTGTTATGTAATGTCACTCCTTTCTTCCAGTAGCCAAGGGTAATGACGGATTTGTTTAAGATGAAAAAGCAGTTTTCCACCTAGACCATAGTGTCTTCATTTTATGCACCATCACTCCCCCGCCCCCACCGCCTCCAACAAACAGGCAGGCAGGGAGGGAGGTGGTCAGACATTTCTGACCCTCCAAGAACCTCCAACTGGTAACTACCTTTGAATTTAAAGACCATCAACAGACTTTTACATTATTGTCATTTTATTTGGAAACTGACTCAGATCTGCCTGGATCCAAATCCCGATTCTACTACTTGGTCGCAGTGTACCACTGGATGTATTAGTTTTATTCCCTGTGCCTCAGTTTCTTCACCTATAGAGTGAAGTCATAGTAACAGCAAGAGTACTTGCCTCCCAGGGCCGTGGTAATGATTCGATTCCCGGCAAAGCACTTGGCACGGTTTTGGTTTTTTTTTTTTTTTTTTTTTAAATTACCCACTAGTCTTTCATTTGAGGAGCAACATGGCTAGCTGGCTTTCTTTCTGTCCTTCCTTCCTTCTTTTAAAGAGTCACTGATTTATTTGAGAGAGCGTGAGAGACAGAGACCATGAGCAGGAGGGCAGAGAGAGATGGAGAGTATGAAGCAGACTCCATGCTAAGCACAGAGTGCCAAGTGGGGCTTGATCCCGTGACCCTGAGATCATGACCAGAGCCCATACCTAGAGTCAAATGCTTAATCGACCGCACCCCCAGGCTCTCGCCACATGGCACTCTGGTGGAAAACTTATTCGATTTAAACCACATCTCTTCCACTTACTTGTGATATCTTGGGAAAGCCCATTTTTCTTTGCCTCAACTTTCTCATCTTTGTAAAATGCGGAAAATCACAGTCCCTACCTCACAGCCACGCGCTATGTTTCAATGAATTAATGTGAGGAATTCAGAACAGTGTCTGGGAAATCATACATTATGAATAGAAGTTAGCTGTCATTGTCCACAAGCTGCAGCTATGAAAGTACTATCAAAGACAATCTGAGAATTGTTAGTTTCCCGTGAGGGGACGACTGTTCCAGAAGGCTTCAGACAAGGGTAGAAATTAATGGTGTTATACCCTATCAATACATCTTGAATCAGAACTCCATTTTTTACTCAAGAAGAATCACTGGAAGATAGCAGAGGATAAGCTGTGTTCTTCTTTCTCATTTCTGTCTCTTTCCTTTTCTAACTTCTTTTTCCAGGAGGTATTGAAAAGGAGCCTCTCTGGCTAGATGGCCTGGGCATGAATCCTTCTCCCACCTTTTGTGATTGTGAGCAAGGCAAGCCACCTCTAATTTTCTGTGAAATGGGGAGCAGAAACCTGTTTCGTCAGACTTGAGGACTGAATGAGATATTGTTGTGTGTTAGAAGGAGCCAGCAGTTCTAATCATTCATGTTCCAGTATTTTCTGATTCATGCCTCATTACAGTCTTCAGTACCAAGCGCGGACACGATCTTGCTGAATGATTATCTCCCATCGCCTCTCCTACAGCTACGCCTTCTAACCTACTTCCTTCCCCCTAACATTCGCATTTCAGCCTCTTTATCCTCTCAGGCATGTCTAACACCCAGTTATTAGGACATCTCTTCCTGAGGATATGACCGCATCAGTGAACTATGCTCTGGCAGAGGAACCAGAGTGGCCTAGAGAAAACATGAGTCCAGTAAAACATCCATGCTACACTGTCCTGAAATCAACCGTTTTGGGCCAAAGATCTGCCTGGCAGAAAGCAACTGAAATGGGACCAGGGAGGGCCCTGAGCTGGGAGGCCATGGGGTATATGATGCAAATGTTTTGGGTGAATGGGTCTGTCTCACCAGTTGGATCTGGGGCAGCTGCTTAACCCTGTTGAGGAACGCTTAGCTTCTAGGTTACAACAGACTTATTCTACATGGTCTATACTAGTGGGGGAGGTTCCCTTAGATGGACTGGATCTTCTAGGACATCAAACTTGTGACAACAACCCAACACTGCCCACCCCACACACGCTCCAAATCATGCCATTCTGCTCCACGCTCTCCCTCTCCACCATCATGAGCCTCGACTACCATGCCATGTAATTGTTTACTTATGCTTATGTTTACTGTCTATCATCTACTTCAGTCCCCCCTAGAATGGGAGCTCGAAAGAAGGAATCTCTGCTGTTCTTTTTGCTGATGTAACCCAAGTACCCAGAACAATACCTGACCCATGGTGTTGCTCAGGGAGCATTTGAAAAGCAAATGAATGAATCACAGTCAAAACAGAACATCAGATACACCATGCCTAGAAGTGTCGACTTTTGGGGAGTCCCGTGTTGGGTAGAATTTAAGTTTCCATCCAAGTTCCCATAATGTCATCAAAAAAAAATTTTTTTTTTGACAGAGAGAGATCACAAGTAGATGGAGAGGCAGGCAGAGAGAGAGAGAGAGAGAGAGAGAGAGAGAGAGAAGTAGTCTCCCTGCCAAGCAGAGAGCCCGACGTGGGACTCGATCCCAGGACTCTGAGACCATGACCAGAGCTGAAGGCAGCAGGCTTTAACTCACTGAGCCACCCAGGCGCCCCAATGTCGTCAAATTTTAATTCAAAATGTTTTTATCTCTTCCTTTTCCCCAGTCCCTTTACTATGTAGGAGCTAGAATTTAGGGCTTTGTAGACATAACTCCCAAGTAAGACATGCAGACTTGACTTTGCCCGGCATGGACCCAGATGGGGTAGCTGTGTGACCCACACTGTGGCCACAGGGCACTGCACAGGTGTCAGGAAGGAGGGGAAAACAGCTGGACAATTATCCCCATCCACTGCTCCCTTGGCCTTCATGCTTCTCGCGTTCCCTACAAGTTCAAGAGTTCATTCGTTGCATTTCACTACAAATCATGTTGCCGAAAGTGACATAATGTGCTGTGTGGTTCTAAATCTTCTTTTCCACAAACTTTGCTGTCTTGCCTTATTGTTCAGTGATGCAAAACTTCTCCTTTACAGAACATGTACTAGTCTTGACCCCATTAATATGGGTCAGTCATATTCTACGTAATAATCCATGCAAGGCGAAGCCATCGCAAATGTTAACTGAAACACACAACCAACAACATTCTTCCCTGCTGGGGTCTTTGAGTTTATCAAGTAATAGTCCATAGCATAATGCAATATAAATGAGCCCAGAGAGAACAGCTAAAAATTACTTTCTCGAAACTACTTATTGAGATTATGAAACGAAAACAATGGGAAACAACACAACTTACAGACAGCCAGAAAAACTCCAATTACTCAAGGCCCATGAACCCCCCATACATTCTAAAGATGTTCTTTTCATCAATATGCATAATAGTACTTTGGATGTTCTGAAAAATCCATTTCTTTTCTTTTTTTCTATATAATAAGAAAGCGTAAGGGACAAGAACCCTGAGAGTTGCTTTGGGGGAAGAAAAATGCATCAGAATCCTTGGTTAGGCTTTCTTGGTCTCAATTAATCAAAACAGCAAGCATTATCTTCTTCCTTTGGAAAAATCTATCTTTTTCATGTTATGATTATCACTGGTAGGTATCTTCATCCCCTCCTTTCAGAAATGCTGCCCCCACTGCTTTTTTATGAAATATGTTCTCTCATCACACAATTACTTTCACTTTCCCAACTCTGCCCACAAGCCAGTTCTGCCGCCCGCTGGATCACATGTGAGTCCACAATCAGCGGGGAGAGGAGAGCGGCTCACTGCCTGTCATGGTCTTGAAACATGCTTGCTCATTTAATAAACTTAAACCTAGTTAACCACCTTTATGCACTAAATTAAAAAAAAAAAAAAAGAAAGAGAAACTTAGTCAACTCTATTTTTTAAACTTTCAAGAGAAGAACCCTCAACCCAATGAATTTTTAAGCCAAAGTGTAGTGTTAATGAAATCCATAGACATGGCACATTCTGATTTCTCAGCTGCTTTGTAAATTGTACATGTTTCATACATACCGGTCCCAGTCACAGCTGCCTTAGTCCAAAACAAGACAAATGAACAACATCCACCATCTCCCCCAATCATGATAAAATCTGATGGACTCACTTTTGCTGTTCTGGTTCCTGTCTTCTCACCCACCTCCCACTGAGGATGAATATCGCTCCTTTGCAACCTGCTCATTTGTCTGTGATCTGGAGCTCAGGACTGGACTTCAATCTACTTACTGTTTGTTTCTTTGTTTTAAAAGATTTATTTATTTGTCAGAGAGCAAGGGAGAGAACAAGTGGGGGTGGGGGTTGGCAGGCAGAGGGGGAAGCAGTCTCCTGGCTGAGCAAGGAGCCTGATGCGGGACTCGATCCCAGGATGCTGAGATTATGACCTGAGCCGAAGGCAGATGCTTAACCCACTGAGCCACCCAGGTGCCTCTACTGTTTGTGTTTAAAGCCCATGCTCTATCTCCCCTTCCGTCTCTGTGTTCACTTTTGATGAAGCCGCCTCAAACACACCAGCCCAAGGCTCACACTAAACTCTGATTCGTCCGTGTGTGGAGCTCCCCCAGAACCACTTATTTTGCCAAAAAAATCGGTTGCAACAGGGGAGAAAAGTCACCATTTGTTAAAGTGGTTAAAGGGAAGTTTTCTTCTCAAATGGCAGAGAAGGCGATTGCCCAGACACCAGAGAAGCAGACCAGACGAAGTACTCCCAGGCTGGCTAGTGATGTGGTGAGGATACACGGCCACATCAGCAGCTACAAAGCCGCCATGTCCTCTGAACTCCGCAGTGCCCATGTCGGTGGCAGGTGCAGAGACCAAGCACCTCAAAGTAGGAGTAAGGCTTTCTGCTGAAAGAGCCATGCACAGACATACATGCACAAATCCATTTCACAATGACAGTAAGTCAAATTAGGCCAGAAAGCCCGTAAGTGATCAGGAACAAACTGAGAGCTGTTCCTGCCTCATGCTCACCCCATCCTGGTGGCCAAGTGCAACAGCTCTGGTGACTGGGGAGTCTGCCCCCTTAAGTCAGCTGCCTGCAGGTGGGGCATTTCCAGGGTTGCTATTGTGTGCTAACGTCAGAAAAGGTCAGGCAAAATGGGGCTGAGTCACAGAACTGCTAAGGTTTGTAATAACTCTGAATCAGAGCAGACAGAATTGTGGATCTAAATGTTCACTTTCAACTGAAAAAGCCAGAACCAAAGTCAGCCCAGGTCATGTGTGGAGTGTACTTCAGGCTCTCTGGCCTCTCCGTCTTCCCACTGCTGGCTCGAAACTGGAACGCTGCGGACGCAGTGACGTGAACAGAGACGGACCTGGAGGCAGATGCACCTGTGACCGGCCCAGCTCCAGTTGCAAAGGAGTGAAGAAAAAGAAAAATCCTCTAACCTCCAAAAAAATGAGTATCTCAGCCTCTTGTATGCACTACCAGCGATGAGCTTAGTGGATTCTGTTTAAGAACAACCATCTCAAGAAAGAACAACTGAAACATAAGTACATGCTTTCTTCTTGGTTAAAATTTGTATTTGTTGGAGTCTTAGAAAAATAGATGCTTCCAAGGTCTCAGTCAAAAAAAATATGCCTGGGGACTTGGGCTAATCCTCAAGGTTGTTGTAGTTTTGTCTACACCCTGTGTTGCTACAAAGTGGGCTTAAGTGTAGTCGACCTATAATCACGCTTGGGAATTCAAGAGAAACTCTTAAATATTCTAACATAAAAATCTTACTTATTTTTCTTCCACTGTATTGGAGTTACGACTGATACTCTAAAAATTTAACACTTCAAACTTTGCGGTTTTGAGCTACCTACTAAAGATTCTACCGGAAGTTGGCAATCTGGCTTTCCCAATGTACTCTGCGCACACCTCTTCACAGCTTCCCAAGCTAGAAACAGTCCCTTTCACCTTGGGTTGAGGTGAAGGACCCTTCTGAATGGGCATGTGTCCCTCAATTTCTGACAGGAAAGAGAGAAAAAAGAAAAAGTTAAGTGTCTTGGTGACAATGAACTGTGAATGCTGTCTTTCTTAACGACGTTAATAAGAACTTGGAAGCAGGATACATTCTTGAGACTCTGAACATTGATTTTACTTCAAAGAAAAATAGCTGTTCGGTCTTAAGGATTGGACGGCGCCATCCTTCGGCTTGTGGCGGCTGATCAGCTGAATGTGTACTGAACAAGGCTGGCGAGTCACATGCGTGGGAAATGTTACCTGAAGACGAGCAGGAAGGCAGAGGGGCCTTTTAGGACGTTCGTCACAAAATGCTCACCGAAAGTGCTCCCTACTTTGTAAATTCTGAAAAACGAGAACTCAGGTCATGTGATCTGTTGGCCGGACAGGGCCAAGGGCCCTTCCGGCCTCCTGTAACCCCCACACTGAGAGCACAGATTTTTTTCTCATGGGAACAGTTGTCAGAGCAACGTGAGTCTGTTCTATGGAATCCACTGTCAAATACAAATCTGTCTGAACTCATCTATTATCATCTGTCAAGGCATACCACCGTTCCTGTTACTGCTGTGTAATGCAGCTTAGAGACACTAGATATAAGTTACTAAACTTTGAGAAAGAGCTTGTCCAGCTTTTAGAAGGCAAGCAATGGGGAGGTTGTCATAACCTCAGACGAGCTACTATCTAGCTACATAGCATATGCGAGCTGGGTGAAATAAATCTATCCCTGCTCCATTCAGAAAGCCCCCAAAGTAGTCACTCAATAAAGTCCTCCTAAGAACAATAAAGGGCTAACACTGGCCGCTGCAGAATGACAAGAAGAGAAAGCCAAGCTCCTTGCTTCAAGGGTGGTCATAAGGAAGCCAGAGCAAGTAAACACAGAAAACAATACAAGGCAAAGCCGGCGGTAATAAATGTTCTAGGAAGGCTACAAAATGCTCTGGGAGCTGTGTGGGAGAAACGGTGTCCTGGTGGGTGAAGAGAGGAAGTTTCTGAAAGGACAGGCTCCTAATCCATGGAGACACGTGAACAGAAGAGGGGAAAGAAAGGGGGTGCCTCTTAAGGATACGTGTGAAGTCCCATAATGTTGTCCATATCTTTTCCATTCAAGATGATTGTATTGGGCAGTCAGAGGACAAATCAAGTAAGAGGGATAGTAGCAGAGCTGGCTGCAGAGAAGGGATAGAACCCCGAAACTGTGCCTCACCTGATCTCCTAACAGACTCCATCCCATAACAACTCCCTGGCTTTGCAGGATTAGAACCAACACAATAACAGGCTTCCCCTAACAGGACAGCACAGAATCTTCACGGAGTTCTCCTGCCACGGCTCTGCAGACAGGCCACTACCTGTATAGGTCACCACAGATCTCTGTCCAGGTACTTTGTGAATAACCTTTATGGAGGGAAATTCTATAGTTTCCCTTGGTTATAAACCTAAATATCGAATCACACTGACGCCCAGAACGCTGTCTGTGGTTTTGTAGACTCTCAGTATGGTTATGTTCACACAGGGTGCCTGGGGGAGCACGTGTGCAGACAGTTCTGGGTCCCGGGGTCACTCCGTTGGGGAGACCGTCATCACAAACCACCACGCGCTTACTGAGGGCTCACTGTGTGCCACGAGTGTTCCAACAGGTTGGGATGCTTTAACACTCTTCACTCTCACAAGGACGCTCTCAGCCTGTTAACATTTCTGTTGTCCTTGTGTTACAAAGCAGTATCTTCAGTGGGCAGAAGTTGTCTACAGTACATGGTAGAAAAGTCTGGTTCTAGAGCCCATGCTCTTAACTACTTTGTTATGCTGCTGCTGAGAGCACCAAGGTAGGGGTGTGGACATCAGGGTAGGAGAACTGAGTCAACCTCAGGATATCTGCATCATAAGGTAATCAGCAGAAGAGTACTGAAGGGGGGAGGCAGGAGGCCAGTTCTCTACTACTGTATTTCATGGTGCACGAGAAACCCATCCATTATAAGGTGTATCATTATCATTTTTCTGTACCACTAAGAAAGGAAAAAATGGTCAGTCGGACTGACACAGTGGTCAATAGCCACCAATTTAAGTCAACCTTGATTCCACAGGCAGGTGTTAAAATGGGGGAAATGGATATTTTAGAATTTATAAAATGCACCACTATATTATATAATGCACGATATTATATTATATAATGCATTATATAATGCACCACTAATTATAATGAACAAATTACATAATCTGGGGCTCAGTTTCTACATCTGTAAAATAGGAAGTTGAGGATGAGTAAGGTCTTTTTCCACCAGACTACTCTAGGGACCATCGATATAAAGAACACAGCTAACGCTAGGGTGAGGAGAGTCACGTTGCTTAGGGCCCCAAATTTAAGGAGGCATTCAACCTCCGGCTGGTGTGAGTCTAGGATGGGTACCTAAGAGGGAGCGCCTCATTAAGTCACGCTCCCTGGCACTTAGCCTGACCCATTCTAAGGGGTCCCGAATGGAGGAAACCATGGGGATTCAGACACTGTGTCTTCTGGGTTTTCCATTCAAGATCTTTTTATAATGATCCGTTCACACTTAAGAGCAACCATTTCCAGTTACATTCACCTCTCCTGTAGAGATGTATTTCCTTGCCTTGGATCCTTTCTTTGCATTTCTATTCCCTCTCCAACTTCTCACCATTTCTATTAAAATGCCTGATTCCAAGTTCTTTCAGTTGGGTCTGCACTGTTTCACTGAAATCAGCTATGTGAGCTCCTCTGGGCTGGCGACTCTGCTGTAACCCCGATTAATACGCGACACCCCATCTCATAAGGAAACCGCTTGCTGATCTCAAGGAATGGCCACAGGCTCGGCCCCTTCGACTCAGTCCATTGGCGCCACACTGCCCAGAAGCAACTGAGAAATGCAGAGCCTCATGCCCCACTTCTGACTTGCAGAATCTCAATTTTAACAAGATTCCCAGGATCCTCGCAGGCACAGTAAGTGTGAGAACCACACAACTAGGCAGCATCGTGCCAGATACACAGGAAAGCATCTCAAGTGATAACAGCTACTAGTTATGTGTCAAATGCTCTCCATACAGCATCTTCACTATGTGCAACAAGGTAGACAAGTGAATGATTCATCTAAATTCAATGACCCACGTGCACGTTCTTCTGGGAGTAGGGTATACTGACCACTGTGGGCCAACAAAGCACCATTTTGGAAACTTCTCCCTGCAAATAGGATCACACTCTCCTCCCACTCTCTCCCTAAAACTGGAAGGACCAAAGCCCAAGACTTTCCATTGGCACAGCCTGAAACCTACCGCGTGCACCTCAGCTAGCGGTGAAAATTATCTCCAATTCCATCTCGTCATCAATAAACTAAGAGAGGATAGAATCTAAGTACATTTGTGCCGTCACCAGTAGCAAAGGCTGGTGAAGGTAAACGAGTATGAATCATTGGCCTACCAATGTGATCCATGCTTCAATTTCCTCAAGAAAAAAAATACGCTCACCGTGTTTTGGAATCATCTGTCTATCTACACAGTGCCTAAGTGATGACAGGCAAAGATATCATTGTCTCTTTGAAAACCCTCTCTTCAGAGTTCAGATATCTGATGTAACTTTAATTGGGACTGAAAAACCCAGCAGCCAAAAACGCCCTCTGCGCATGACTATAGATGTCTGTAATCTGATAGCACGAGGCACCTTGCTCCTTTATAGAACTCCAGGGAGGTAGAGGGTTGCTTTTGACAGAGTTGTTAAGCAAATAAGGATACTCATCACTGCTGAATACATTAAGCTATTCTTATTTGACCTTGCCAAACTAGGTCTGAGTGACCGACATGATCCAGTATTGTCTCTCCTTCCTTTGTATGACATGTCAGACATGCTCACCGTGTCCAGACCCTTCTTGCCTTTGTTGCTTTTATAAAGGATTTCATTGAATTGCTTATTAACACTGCTGTATATAAAACTACTCCTTTGAAAGATTTCTCTGGCTTGGCTCCAGCTCAATTAGCAGACTACTTCCAGCTGATGAAAAGTAACAGTCAATATCAGATTATAGTTAGCAACTATTCACAAGAGTAATCAAATTAGATTTTGGTATCTATGGTGACACAACAAAAATTTCCACTAAGCCCTGTGGTGTTACAATAGCTTTATATTAAATTATTGTTCAAAATATTTGCTCAAAATCCAATCTGCGTCTCAAGAGATACACATTCAAGTCTGTGGGCATATCAAAAAGTATAGAACCAGGGCTTTTCCAATTTAAATACTAAGTAGCCTTAAGAGTATATAGTAACAATGTATATAGATCTTGGTCTGTCTTCTCTTCCAACAAGGTCTTCTTGATTTTCCATTAATGACTGGCCTTTGTCCAGGCCTTCTACTTTGTACCATTAATGACTGGTATCTTTGAAGTACCAACTGGTCTTTTAATAAAATTTACCAAGCCTATAGTTCAAGGCTGGATCAAGTGAGAGAATAATAGGAAAAAAAGAAAAAGCAACCAGTTTTTTATGTGCTTGTACTCTAAATAGGATAATAGGCATACAAATTAAAAGATAAGCTTAATACAGATTTTAATTCATGTGCACACAGGGTAAATATGTATATTTACATATATACACACACACGTATGTGTATATGTATATGACATATAAATTACATACAAATTCAGTATCACTGCAAGTAGGCAGAGTAAAGCCTCCATGGGAATTCGTTGTTTTCTTTCAGTCCATTAAAAACAACAAAACACCACCACCAAAAAATCCTTGGAAGAGACTTTCTTTGTTTAAAAAAAAAAAAAGTCTGGGGTGTCTGGGTTGCTCAGTCAGTTAAGTGTCTGCCTCTGGCAAAGGTCATGATCCTGGGGTCCTGGGATCAAACCCCTGTTGGGCTCCCTGCTCAGTGGGGAGTCTACTTCTCCCACTGCCTTTCCCCCTGCTCTGTCTCTCTCTCTCTCTCTCTCTCTCTCTCTCAAATAAATAAAATCTTTAAAAGATTTTAAAATATCTTGAAAAGATTTTCTTTAAAAGAAAAGTCTCTGATGCTTCGTGAGATAGGGTACATCTTCCGGCAGACCCCTAACCAGAGACATCACACAGCATTTGTGGGAAGGGAGTGCCTCTTTGCCCATCACACTGCGGAAGTCCAGCAAGACTGTAGCTCCCACCATCTGTGGTTCATGTCTAACTCGTGGACCTGCAAGCAGAGGTGGGACCACTCCTGCACATTTCCTGGGAACTGAGGTCTCAAGATGGAAGCTGGGGGGCTTTTCCAGACTTCTTTCCCCACAGACACCCCTTGCCCCCCGCCACATCCCCCCGCCACCATCTCTCCACACGTCCTCTTTGCCCTGCTCTGGCAGCTCTAGAGACAAGAGGGTAAACACTCAGGCTAAGCAATCAGCTCACTGGGGAGCAAAGTGACAGTCTCTCCTTTTATAGGCACCCCCAATCTCTCCCAGGGTAACTTCCAACCTCTGATCGGTTTCTGGAGGTAGAAATCACTACCTTTGAGTGTTGGGAGCATTAAGTGAAATGGCCTACATGACACGTCAAAGAGCACATTTATAAAATGTAAAGGCTAAATAAACATAAGAAATTATTATTGCAAGCCAGTAATGGTTTCTTTTTTTTTTTTCTTTTTAAAGCCCATGTACACTGCCTGTCTTTGCTCAAACGCCAATCATGTTGTTCCGGATCCAAGCAATATGCAAAACAAAGTGGAAAATAATGCAGCAGAAGTCACCCCACTCTGTTCCCTTAATGACTTGCATTTACCTTGGCAACTAGATACACAATGACTCGGCACTTAGGGACCCTCCAACCCGGGGCTAATACAACTCTATTATGATTCTATCTATAGGATCCAATGTTTTGGCAATTTACAGGCACAGCCATGTCTCTTTCCCCCTTGTCACTATGAAAGTACTGTTATAGATCTAGAGCTTTAGAAATTATATCAGTTATAGCCTCCATTCAAACAATTAACTTAATAATCCATGATTACCAATTAGATGCTCAGCTGGACAGATGCTTGCTCTTATATACAAAAGCGGAGCTGCATATGAATACCGCCTCTGTCAAACCTGACTGACAGGTCTCCCCACCCCTCCCCACCCCCCCCTCCAAGTTCAAAAAAAGAGAGAGAGGGAGAGAGAGAGAGAGAGAGAGAGAAGTCTTTCAGAGCATTTCATTTGCAGGGGTTTATGTGTCTGATCTGACAACCTGTATGTAACTTAGACGGAAGATGGTGTATTTTTACTTCGCAAACCTAAATTTTCATCATAAAACAGTATTTCTTTAAGGACATTTTGGGCTTTGGGGAAACATATACGCTTACCGGAGAGACCTCTTTCAAATTACCAGGTAAAGGACATTTCTGTAGTGGGCACTTGAAAATCACACCATATATTACTAACTCAATAGGACGTATCAGCTGCTGGCAGCCTCTCTTTCATTATTCCATACGTGGATGATAGGGAGACAATGACAGTCTCCAGTCCCACACGCCCTACTCAAACCCAAATCGCTTCTCTTTTTCAAGAAACACAATCAGATAGCTGAGCCTGTTCTCTGTAGAATTTCCGGACCTGAATCGCTAGCATTATCCTTGAAGACTTGGTGCCTAAATTCTAATAGGACTGTGATTATTCGTGGGACTTTATGCCTTTATACCCATGGGCAAAGTCTCCCGAAGAACGAAGGCCATTCCTTCAAAAGAAAAAAGTATGCTGAAGAAGGAGCTCATTTCTCCAATGGATCAATGTTGAAATAGTTTTGTCCAAGCCCAGGGGCCACATCCTGCCAGTGAAGGAAAATGGTCTGGAGAAATCATCAAACCAGTGGTCTTAGCATCCGTGAAACAGACGGACAGACTGCCTGATTTAGCCCAAGGTGCTAGAGTGTCGTGGTCTGACATTCATCAAACACAGGCTTTTTTAATTTAAAAAAACTGTCACTGATTTTATTATGCAACAGATAATAGCATCTTGAAAATACCTTGAAAACCATGCGAGGGTCCATGGTTTTTTCCGCAGATTCCCTTAATTTTCACATTAATTAGATAAAGAATAAATCAAGAAGCTTGGCAGAAAAGTTAAAATTTACTCTGTATTTGCTGCATCAGTTTGGCGTCTGTCTCTGGGACACAAGAAACAGCCTCGGATCCCTCTGGAAGAATAAAAAGGAGAACAGCTCTGCCTCCCTTCTTTGCTCACCGAGCGTCTCTGCACCAAAATCAAATGCCATCTCCCAGGTGAAACTTTTGCTGGCTGAGTCCTAGAAAAACCAGCATTCCTCCCTCTGTAACATCACAACCGTACGTTCAATCCTGTATTACGGTGCTAATCGTGCTGACTTGTCACCATTTGCTTCTAAGTCTGCCTCCTCCCCAAACTGTGGGCTCCTAGAAAGAAGGGACTGTGTCTGTTAGATCCTGGAGTCCCTAGTACCTGGCACAAGAGCGGCTCACCGTATTTCTTGAATGAATGAGTCAGAGTTATTTATTCTGAGTCAGGATCCTGTGTTGAAACATGCATAATAATTAAATGTTAAAACATTCTGAGGTCAGATACTTAAGTGGAGTCCTATTCGCAAGTCAGAATGAATCATATTTTTGTAACAAAATAGAAACCTTTTCTGCTCAAGCAGAGCGCAACGCCAAGGCTTCAGCCACCTTCCATACCTAATCAAGAGTGTGGGTGCAAATATATGCGTCAGGTAGCGTGAACGGGATTCAGCCAGAGGTATCAGTTTCAGTCCAGCCGAACAGAATTCCTGGAAATGCTAGAAACAAATCTGCTATCCTCTTCTGTGGAAGAAAATGCCCTTAGAAATGTTTCCCTTTACTAGGTATGTGCATGGAGGGGATATTTCAGATCAGACAGCCCTGTCAACAGGTTGCTATGAGAAGACATGGTTCGGGAATGAGGACTCAAAGAAAGACAAAGTCACTTAACTATGTCGTTCTTCATGTCTACACCCAGGAAATACCCATTTACCTGCACTGAGATAGGGAGCCCGTGCCCCCCGCTCCTTCACAGTTTTTCCTTCTAAGGGCAACGAATTAAGTGTGCTGTTCTGGGCCTACAGGCCGTGTTCCTAGGGAAATTGGCCGGAGGATAACCAGGCAATTCTCACAACTTGCAGAGTAAAAACTGGAATTATGGAAGGGCAGGCATATGGGTTTTTACGTGGCTTGCTGCTGGGGGCAAGGAGGAGAGCTCAGTCTGCAAACTACGGATGGCAAATGGCCCTTCCTTCTCCCCTCAAGTCCAATTCCCTCTGCAGTGGCTTTCTGACCAGAGGCACGTAGTTTGCTGATTCTACCCCAGGACTACCCGTGCTGGAGCCCAGCCCCACTATGTACAAATCACTGCAAAAGAGGACGAGGAAACCTTTGCCCACTGGACATCAGGGCTCTCTCTCTCTGAACAACAGTAAGATTTTCATTGTCCTAGATATGGCCTTTAGTATGTACAATCTTTTTTTTTTTTTTTTTCATTTTAGCTTCCTTTTTACTTGAGGAAGAGTCCAAGCGGACGCACACGAAGAAAACAGTTAAAAGTAGACTATTGTCCAATGATGCTGATAAGCATTTAAACAGCATTTTGAAATTTATATCATTTCATTTGTTATTCTTAACCACACAAGCGAGCAGAACAGTTATTATTATCCCCTTCATGTAGAAGAAACTCACTTTCTGAAGAGCTTATAGGGATTACTCAAGGTCATCCGGCCAGTGTTCACATTTGATGATTGATAAAATTTTTCTTATCAGTGGCATTTCCTTTAATCCACACTAACTTGACCAAGACCCACCTAGGACCTTAAGAAGTTCTCCTGATTTGTCCCTTTTCAGTCTACTACTTGTAGAGGGAGTCAAGACAAGCTGAGAGCCTTACCCTAAAGACCCCTAACTCGTGACTCGAGAACCATCCACCTCAACCTGACCTTCTGCACTTGACCATGGAAATCACTAGTGAGCTCTGAGGATGGCTAAGCGACGTGACTGTTTGGGAAGGAGCCGAGGGATGGAGGCGCAGATCCAACAGGGAGACAGACAAGTTTCCTCATGCCGACTGTTGTGTGAGGAGACAGCCTAAGCAAGAGGGTTGACAGTCACAGATGGGGTGGGAACGGGAGCACAGAGGGAGTCGGAAATTCAGGAAGCTGCGCTCATCTCAGATGCCATTGGCTACACGGGCTATTTTATCGCAATGTGAGTTCATTACATTCCGTGATGTTACAAAGCAGCTCCTCCGGGCCAACTGCCCCTCTCCCAAGTGCTCAGCAGCCCCACGTGGCCAGTGGCTACTGTACTGGACAGCAGAACACATTTCCCTAAGTGCAGAAAGTTCTACTGGACTGGGCTGACCTAGACTGTTTTCCTTTTCCCAATGAGACCCAAGAGTTTTATTTGAGGCATAACTCAGAGACGATGCACATTACTTTAGGTCAATGCCACTGTTGAGGGCAAGCTGAAGAAATGACTGCTTCCCTAGGCGCGCTTCCACCGCCTACCCAGGTCATACAAATCCAGGGGTATCAGGCACAGCATAGAGGATACCAGTCACGTGCCCTAGAGGCATGCCATGCTTGCTCGGCGTCATGGCTGCCAAGGGCAACCCTGATCGCCCCAAATGATCTTCTTCGCATGTTTCATGTCATCCCTCAGTATGCAGGAAAAATAAGGACCTTATACAGCCAAGCTAAAAAACAAAAACAAAAAAACAAAAAAAACCAAAAACAAAACCTGGCAGAAAAGGACCCAGAAGCATCACCAAAAAGGATTTTTAAAATAACGTACCTGAGTCAAGGTGCTCTCTTGTAAAATACTGTTATTACTTCTGCCCTGGCATGTTTCTCCTTCCCAATCTCATTACAAATGCTTCTCCAACACCTACTATTTACTCAACAGTAGAAATCAACTCCCACTCAGAAAACAGCTAGGCATTGCTACTTAAAGACTCATAAATATCCGATGTAGATATTCTGTAAGAATTCAAATTACAGCTGAGAGTTTCCGATTTCCTTCTGCAACTTTCCTTCCAGGGGCATTGCAAATGAAGTGATCAGGAGAGTAACGCACGGCAGGTATGTTCCACACTTCTGACACACGCACACTCCCACTGCCATATCCAATGCGCGGTGAGGGGGGGCGGTATTCTGAAATGTGCTGTGTATATTCAAATGTGTTGTTCAGGGTTCTTTTCTCATTAGCTTAACTTGGAATAAGATGCTTCCATATGGCCCCAGGACATTAAAAAAGTTTGCAAAATTTTTAAAATAACAAAATTAACATAAAAAACCTTACAATTTAAAAAACTGAAGAACACCTTCCAGGATGTCTAGTGCTGCGCTAAAAATACTCTCAGGGCGCAGGAAGGCGGAGTGACTGCGAGAGAGGGGTAAAGAGAGACACATCTTGACAGAGGTGTTCCTGCCAATTGGAAGAAGTGAAAATGTTTTCTAAGCTAAATTTTTGGATATAACTTTTCTACAGACTCCCTGTCTTATCCTTTTGAGTTTGGTGAACACGTCTTTTCAGGTGGACCCACTGTAAAGGAGCTGTGTTTTTTTTGGCGGGGGGGGGGGGTGAGGGGAGAGGCCCTTCTTCTTTCCGTAGAGATGCATTTATACTCAGAGAGAAAAGTAATAGTCTAAAAACAAGGCAAGGGACGCCTGGGTGGCTCAGTGGGTTAAGCAGCTGCCTTCAGCTCAGGTCATGATCCCAGCGTCCTGGGATCGAGTCCCACATCGGGCTCCTTGCTCAGCAGGGAGCCTGCTTCTCCCTCTGCCTCTGCCTGCCACTCTGTCTGCCTGTGCTCGCTTTCTCCCTTTCTCTCTGATAAATAAATAAAAATCTTTAAAATAAATAAATAAATAAATAAATAAATAAAAACAAGGCAAGATGCAAAGTAAAACACTTAGAAATCATGATGATTGGTCCAAAACCTGTGGAATAAAGTTTAGTTTAGCAAGAAAATAAAGAAAGGGGACTCCAGCAACAACGCAACCCATTTGGGAAAGGTGTGACGCGTGCAGTCAGAGTCAGCACACTTGTAAATCAAGACATAAATTATATTTCAAGTATTGTAATAAATGTGCAGTAAATGAGGGTGGTCTCAAAATGTGATCCCCTTACACTGCCTGAGGAATCTATGTGATTAATCAAACATGCTAACTCAATAAAAGGAGTCCAGATTCGGCTTTTTTTTTTCTTTTTTCCTTCTTTTGGCTCCACTCTCCCCAAGAACCATTACAAAGTCTCTGTGAATTGCTCTGCTTCACTGTCCAGGATGTTGACATCGTAAAATGAATGGAGAGGCAATGAAAAATAACCAGTTGCTGAATTCCACTATAATACACTCATCTGAGACTAATCTATCATTGGTTATTTTATTTTTAACTTTTTTGGTTCATTTTTAAATTTTAAATATGGCCATGCCCTTTGTCTTCCCCAAAAGAAGTATCCCTAATTTACTCATCCATGTTAGTCTTTATTAGTAAGTTTAATCAAAATGAATGCAACCATTGGTCATAACAACAAAATCCAACAAAGCTACTAGTATCATCTTCTGGAAGAAGTTAATTATCAATGATGACTTTTAATGACAGATACCAACTACCAATGAAAATCACCAAAAAAAAAAAAAAAAACAACTTCAAATTTTTTTTTTTTTTAAATTGGTAAGAGTTACAAATGAAAACCGAGTCCTGTAGCTTCCCCCCCACCAGCAAAGTATTATAGCCAGACCAGGCACAAAGAGATCCAGGTTTTCAGGACAATGCCTACTAGCAATAAGAAATGCCAAAGGCATTTAGGAAAGGCTGCTCAAATCCAGAGAATACTATTATTCATTCAACAAACCCTCAAATTCCCACGGCTACACCTTGGGCTGTTACTGCTGGGAAGTGTTTCACCTCTGCTTAAATTCATATCCTCTGGTCCCCAACCATAATCCATGACTGTTCCTCCCTTTTCCTGTTCCTGCCGCCGGCCGGGACTGCATCCCTCTGCCGGTCCTTTTTCTTCTACCGAAGAAGCCCCTTCGACTTCACGATCCCCCAACTCAGGGCTCAGTCACCTTCCAGCTTAATTCTCATGCCTCTTCCTTGGACCACACGTGGCCTGCATGTCCTCAGGATAGGTCCAATGCCCACGTGTCCAGGTGACCCTCCAGTTCAAGGTCAGCCAAGAAACCTGAACGATGCAGACAGGACCAGGGACCACTTTGTAGTATCCGGCTCCAGCGTACCCCCAAAATATTCCTGTGAGGGAGGCATCCAGCCAGCACCCTTTGCCGGTTATCCAAATTCCAAGCACCTTCTCAAGCACCCAGCTCCTCCCTCCGCTTCCCTTTCGTATAAATACCCTCATCTCTCTCTTCATGGTCAAAAAGGAGGGCACAGAGCACATTCTACCAGTCTTCAGGCCCTTTTCCCAACTACATCCCTCCGTCTTTCCCACAACTCCTGATTACGAACAAGAAGCTGTACCCTTTCTTCAAGTCTTCCTTCTCCCTTCCTAGGCCCTTGGTTTCCTCCCGTCCCTCCCAGGGGTCTCACGACTGGTCATCCTCTGTCCCCTCTCTGATGGCTCCCAGTCCACTGCCCAGCTCCCCCCCAGTCACTAAAACGCTCATGTCTTCTCGGTGCCCCCAGGGCCTCTGCCAGCTGCCTGGCCTTCTCCTCGCAGGCGCACTTCTCCCAGGAGGGGTGCTTCTTCATTGTCCTTTTAAAGCCCAAGGCACTGCAAAGAAGCCCTTCCCTCCACTCCTCGGCTGGTTATGGTAGCCGGTCTGCCTACTTATCCTCAGGGCCTGTCTCTCCCTGCAAAAGTGGACTTTCTTAGGGTTCCATCAAGCACAGCATACCATCTGTCATCTAACCGAGGACACCCTTAGTGACAGGCAGAGTGCTGGCACCTCGCTCACCCTGCCGATGGCCCTCACACCTGCTCGCTCCTAGCTGGCCTGTGCCACCGTCCCCTCTCACGGGCTTTCCCCCTCCCTAGACGGGCGAACATCCACGCCACCAACGCAGGGCCTCTGGGAGTGCAAAGGCTGTATTTACACTTCCCTCCTGAATCCCTCACAGACACCCCAGATCCAACAGATCCCCACGGGACACATGGCTTTTCTCTCTGGCCACGACATGCCCCGTCTCAGTCAATGGCCTCACTGTTCCTGCAGACATCAAAGCCAGAAACCTCAGAGTCCTCCTTGATGTCCCTCTCCGCTCCTTCCCACACCACCGTCAACAGCCACCACGTTCAGTCAATTCTTGCTTACACATCTTCTCACTTCCCCTTCTCCTAGGCCACTGCCTCATAAATCCCTCTTCATCGACTCAGAACAGTGATCCTGGACTTTTCTGAAACTCACACGTGCCCCCTATTCCAAAACAGAAATATACCTCATCCTGCACCCAGCCCAGTCCTGAATGACTCTTTTCCTTTAGCTGATCTCCCTGAGCCCACTTTGGTTTCTTCTGGGTCCTTCTCCTGATTGAAAGAAATGGAATCATCATGTCACAGTCTCAATGCCTTGCTTGTCACTGATGGCTCATCATGGCCTTCTCCAGCCAACCCTTGCAAGGGCACCCCCTACCGCTCCACCCTGCCCTCCCCCCCACCCCCCGACCTGCCCCTACATCACACCAAACAAACCCAAAACAAAACAAAACACCCAAAGCTCTTCTCCCTCATTAGCTGCATGTCAAATTTCTACTCTACCTTGAAGACATTTCAGCTTCGGTTTGAATGGGACCTCCTCCCCGAAGAACTCTCTGTCCATCCTCAGGACACCTCCTTCCTCTGTTCTTGGATTATTTACACTTAGGACACCCACCACAAGGGGACTTGAAGGCCATGGAGATGAGGGCCCCTCATTACTCATCTTTGCCTCCTTCCACATACCCATAACATAGAAGGCAATTATTAAATATTTGAGAATCAATAAATGAATTAATTAATGAGTACAAATGAAGTACCATGTGCCAGGACATCTGCTAAAGCAGTGCAAATATTAGTCACATATAAACAAAGGACAACCATCAAATGAAGCCAGATACCCCCTTCTGTCCATTGGTGAGCATATATTATGATTTCTTGACAGGACAGGACTGCCCAGTACTCTAAATTTCAGGGGTTCTTAGATAATATCCGAGAGCCGTAACAAGACAACTGAAGAGGTAAGCTACTACTTTTAGGTCCAAATCACCAAGATCTCAGATCTTGTGGCCATAATGTCCCTAAAACAGTCACAGGGGCCAGGTGTAGGAAGGAGATCCTCTTGGCAGAATGTTCCCGACACGCACAGTGAGTGAGTGGTCTTCTTCTGTACGACTGGCATTTATACAAGGGATAGAGGACTAGGACATATCAGACCTATTATCCTGGGCAGCAAACCATGGGAATTTACTCCTGGGCCTCATCTGTAAAACCAGATGGGTCTGATCACAGTTCACCACCTCCAGAACGGTGTTTTGCAGAACTCTAGAACTCTTTTTCTCCAAAATATTAACAATATTACCAGAAACTACCATTTATTAATAAGGACACCCAAGTGCCAGGCACAGTGCCAAGTACTTTATACACAATTAGTTCATTTAATTTCCATTAGTAACTTCTATCATTAGTACAACCACCTTTAAGGAAGTTAAAAACAAACATGGAACTCTCCCGAAGTTCCATAATCCAGACGGCTAGGGCTCTGAAGCCAGGGCCGTAACCACGGTAGCCACCATACTAATAAGCCTGTGTCCAAGCAAGTTTCCGTGCATGAACGCCCTTCCTGGAGGTTGCTGTCAGCATTAACATTATAACGTAAGGACTCTCAGAGGTCTCTCAGTAAAGCAAGCCTTTTAACTTTATTTAACATGCATTCGCCAAGCTTATTTGACTCCAGGAGCCTTTTTTAATGGAGTCATTTGTAACATATCAGGGGGCACATGTTTTGTAGAACACAATTTGGCTTTAGATGATAACCGAAGGAATTATGAACTCACTGAGGCCAAAAGGAGAAAGGAGCTAATTGCAGTATTTGTTACAAGTGATGGAGCTACGGAGGCATTCGTGTCACCGTCTCAAGTGCCAGGTGACATAATAACAGTGACGATATTCGTGAGCCAAATGAAAACTATCTTCCCATTCATGGAATTGGGCAGCAACGTCCTGTGACGCGATCCCATGAATCACAAAACCCAGCGCAAGGAGCCAGTCTGCCAAAGGGGCAGCGGTGGCAAAGGCGGCTTGATGGGTACCACGGTTTGCAAATTTGCAGACCACAAAAGTAATTGCTTGTGCTCTTTTCCAGTCCTGCCACACTTCCTTCTGTCCTCGGACACTCACATCCATGGAGGAACCCCTGAGCTCCCCATGACTGAGATTCTTTGGAAGACTTAACAGGAAGAAGGCTGGAGAACAAGTATTTGCCCTCACTACAGGCACTGGCAATGCTGCGCCATCCTCCATTCCTGAGCCAAATTCCATTTACCGACTACCTACTACGTGTGAAACTCTACACAAAGCAGGAGAGACAAGGCGCTCACAGCCTAGTGGGAAGAAAGCAGCAAGCAGACACGGGGCAGCCGACTCCTTGTGCAAGAGGGTACCGTCCTCTGCAACTCATTCTTCCTGGAGGGAAAGAGGAGCAAGGGGGCCTCCCGGGCCTCATTCTCACCTAAGGACCGACCTTCCGAAATCCTAAAGGAAAAGAGAGGTCAACACTGGGATGGCAAAGCTGATGAAAGGTGTGTGTCATTTCAAAGTCAGCCAATGAGTTCACAGTGGGCAAAGCACAGAAATAGGAACAGAGATGCCTGCGGTCAGGTTTTGATCCCGAGTGACCTCAGCGAACGGTTGGCCTTTGCCTCTTTTCCTCTGTCCTCTGTGGATGCAATGGAGATAAATTAACACAGTGTGATGGGCAAAGCCTTATGTAATGAGTGCAGCCACAGAGAAAGGATGGGAAACAGATCTAAGATCGCTTACCACAACTATTACAGAAAACAAATATATTTCTGTATATAAATAATCTTCATATGTAATCTTTTATGTGGACTTTTACAAGATTGAAGTTAAGTCACAGAGTTACTTCTTGCCTACGGAATTTTTTTTCCCATTGAACTGTTCTTTTTTTTTTTTTAAGATTTTATTTATTTATTTGATAGAGATCACAAGTAGGCAGAGAGGAAGGCAGAGAGAGAGAGAGGAGGAAGCAGGCTCCCTGCAGAGCAGAGAGCCCGATGTGGGGCTCGATCCCAGGACCCTGGGATCATGACCTGAGCCAAAGGCAGAGGCTTAACCCACTGAGCCACCCAGACGCCCTTGAACTGTTCATCTTCCAAAGTTGGATGGGTTCAAAGGGATCTTTCTATGACCTCCTTTGACCAAAATTCCTAGTCTGACAATTCCCAGTCAAGGATATGCTCCCTACATGCTGCACTTGGAGGTTACATGAGATGTGCTATGAAAACGAGGGGACGGAGAACCAAACAACCAGCTTTCTCTCAAGAATCTCATGGAAATGCTCATGTGTTCTGTTTATTACTTTCATCAGTAGACTTTGTATTTTAAAGCAGATTGGGAAATCGTAGAGAGCCCCCACACACTCCGTCACCCTGCTGGAAGTTTCCCCATTGACATCTTACGTCAGGACAGTGTACAATTGTTACGATTAAGGAGCCAATGTTAATGTGTTATCATTAAAGGAAGTCTGCCTTTTATCCAGATTTCCTTAGTTTCTACCTAGTGTCCTTCTTCTGTCCCAGAATCCCACCTTGGAATCAAGTTACACTTAGTTTTCGGTCTCCTTCAGCGACTCAGGGCTGACAGTTTTGAGAGGACTGGTCAGGCACCCTGCTCGGTGCTCCCTCACCTGGAATGTGCTCCTTCTCTCCTGACTAGACTGGTGCCGTGGGTTTGGGGGAGGACGACCACGGGAGGAAGCGGCCATTTTCACTGGGCACCCCAAGGCCTGGCTGAGGAGGGGCTGACCAGGTTTCTCCCCTGTCCCGCTGCTTCTCCCTTTCCACACCTCCAGGAGAAGTCGCCATGCACAGCCGACACTTGGAGGGAGGAGGCACAAGCTCGCCGTCCTCCCGGGGGGAGTATCAACATGACTTACTGAGACCATCTCTCGTGACACTGGTCTCTTCTCCTGCATCTGCTAATCTACTCCATCATCTCGCATTGGCAGGGTCCCTTGCATATTTATTTTGTCCTTGAGGTTACAATTCGACACTACGTCATTTATTTTGTTGCTCGAATTGTTCGAGCGTTGGCTGCTGGGAGCTCCTGACATGTTTCTGGTGTTTGTTCCTGGGACATACCCCCATCAACATGGTTCTTTTCTTCTCTCCTTCTTTTTGAGCCCTTCCTTACTTTCTGGCACAAGAAGCACTAGCCTCAACTCCTATTCCCTGCCCTAGACCTAGAATCAGCCATTTCTCTAAGGAGCCCTGGTTCCTTGCATTGCAGAATGGCCTTGGAAACCAAGATCTGGGTCCCATGTACGCTTGTTCCTAAGAGATGTGTCATTTCTTTTATGCCTGCTCAGCTGACAGCAAAGAAATGTCTCCATGTTTACTAACGTGTATGTAAATGTACCTACAAATATTTCCACAGGCAACCACCTTTAAACTAAGTTAAACATCACAAGGCCCTTAACTGTCCAGAAGGTGGGAACACCTTTAAGTTGTCTCTTTAAAGTGCCTCAGAAGAGGAGCACCTGGGTGGCTCAGTGGGTTAAAGCCTCTGCCTTCAGCTCAGGTCACGATCCTAGGGTCCTGGGATCAAGCCCTGCATTGGGCTCTCTGCTCAGTGGGGAGCCTGCTTCCCCCCTTCTCTCTCTGCCTGCCTCTCTGCCTACTTGTGCTCTCTGTCAAATAAATAAAATATTTTTAAAAAAATAATTTAAAAAAATAAAGTGCCTCAGAAGAAAACTATCATTTTTTTTTTTCCTAAGTATCCTGTGGCACCTCACAGAGGGTTACCAGCGATTTACTGATCTCAAATCCAGAGCTTGAGAATGGGTTCAGATAGGTCTCCTACCAAAGGGGGACAGTAGTCACACCAACCACAAAGTGCTACTGAAGAATTAAGTAAGGCAATGAATGTGTGCAAGTATTTATAACAGAATCTAGCACACTCGAAGCATTTAATAAATAGTAGACACATTTCTAGTTTATGTGAAATATCTTCAAGGGCAAAAGTCCCCATGGTATAATATTTAGCTCAGACTTCTTTATGATTGGTTGTTGTATTCATTTTTGCCAACTGACTTAAAAGTAAGCATGAGTTTAGACATATTATTTTACTCCAAACAGACTCTCTGGAAAGATTAAGCCAGCAATGTCCCTAGTCACATGACTGCTGCCCAAAGACAGTCAAATCCACAAAGAGTGGATTTCCTAACGTACACTATCACAACCTCTTTCAAGACAGTGAATGGGTTAAAAACAGGCATCACTGTGAGGAAGAGAGAAAGGAGACATGGGGTTGCAATTTCTCTATCTCCCCCACTCCATCAGAATGTCCACCACCCAACCCCAGCCACACCATTGATAGAAGAAGGTGGTCAGATTGGGGAAGGTATGTGCTATGGTGAGTGCTGTGAAGTGTGTAAACCTGGTGATTCACAGACCTGTATCCCTGGGGCTAATAATACATTATGTGTTTATAAAAATAAATAAATAAAAAGAAGAAGGTGGTCAAGGTTCCCACAGAAAATAGTTTCAGCTCTTACAGGTGATCAAAACAGGAAGACCTGTCCATCTAAATCAGATAAAATGATCGGAAATAACTTCCATCTCTTAGGAGAAGCCATCTGACTATATCTCGAGAAGCAACCACATTAACGTCTACATGCAGCCAAATGAAACACTAGTCACACACAACAGAGAGTGTGTTTTCTGAGGACTGGTTTCAAGTGAATGCTGGTGTTCTGAAAGATCACTTAACAATTCACTTAAACTAAATCTGATTTTGTATTTTTTTCTACAGGGTCAGAAAGGGCTCAGGTATCATGCTTGCTTAGCGCACAGATCATGAGTGGTCTGAAGTCCTAGCAAAGCAGGCTTCTGGTAAATAAGATGGAAGTGGTTCCTGGGAACTGAACGGGACGTGTGACTCCACCATCTGAGCCACGATGCGAACCATATAGACCCACTCGGTGCCTACCCAGAAGCCACGGTTCTTCTCAAGAGCTCCGCAATACCAGTCTAGATTAGTTAATGCTGAGTGGCCTCCAGAGGCTGAGCAAGGCACTCAGATGGCCGGTGGGTATTCAAGGAGTATTCAGAACGTCAGGTTCAGACCTGGTGCTCAAGATGGAGACTTCCGAGCCCAAGGCTTGACAGTGATGGCAGGACCTGTCTCGACACAGGCACAGAGCAGAATCTAAATCAGAGATTCTGGAGAGCTGGCTCAGAGCTAATGACAGATAGCACCCAGCGGTGGAGTAGAACATGGTCTTGAACCTCTGGTCAGGGCTAGAAAGGCCCAGAGCAGCCCCTGACTGACCAGTCCTGCCCAAATGCTCCACACGGCACCAGGTAAGTGAGTTCATGGTCCTTCTGTACATCCAATACTCCACCTCACAGTGAGATCCAGAGCCCCGCCTGCCTCTCCAGGGTCCCCCTGGCCTCAGCCACACTGACCTTCCAGAGGCTGGAGGACTCTTTCCCACCTTGGAGCTATTACACGAGCTATTCCTTCTCTCTGAACTTCCTTCCCCGCACCCTTCCCAGGCCTGGTTCCTTCGAAACTTCCCATTTTCCACCTAGATGTCATCTCCTGAGAGGGGCCTCCCCTGACCTTTCTCCTAAGTAGCAACCCCCTCCCACGCTCCTTCATTATTTTCTAGCCCAGCGCCCTGTTTGTGTTCTCTATAGCGCTTAGTATATGGCTCAAGATCATTTCATTTACTTACTTGGTTTTGGGTCTGGTCTACCACTCCAGCATGAGATTCCTGAGGGCAGGAACCTCTTGGTTTTGTCTGTCACTACGGATGTGGGGCCTGGCACATGGCACGCATCCAGTAAAAATCGCTCATGTTGAAAACGCTGTGCTCGGTGAAAGAAGCCAGATACAAACCAACACACATCGCAGACTCCACTTCTAGGAAATACGCGAAATAGGCACTCTGTGGAGACAGACCCAGTGAGGTACTGGGAAGAAGGAACACTGGGGGCGGGGGGTGAATGCTTGATGGGCATGGTGCTTGCTTTGGTGTAATAAAATGTTCTAGGCCTATACAGAGGCCATGGTTGCACAGCACTGTAGCGCAATCAACGTTACTAACAGGAAATGTGATTTTATGTGTCTTTTACTGCACTAAAAAACCCCCAGTGGTGTAAACCAATGGTCCATTGTTGCTGGGTGTCCCACGGTCCCTGCTGGGCATTAGGCAGCTTCTCCTCAGGCTGCTACTGGCTCGCTTACCTGCTGGACACAATTGCCACTGACCAGGAGCTTACACTGAACCATCAAGATGGGCTCCCTGGTTTTATCAAGCGACATCACCCAGTGAAAAGCAAATCCCCATTTGGGCTGCACATATGCACAAACACAGAGCCCTGCATAAAGCTTCCTGATGTGAGCGGTCAGAGGACGCAACAGCAAAGCCAGCCCCTTGTGTCTGCTGATGATCAATAGTAACTATCCTGGCCAAATTAAATTTAGGACAAGCTGCACCAATTACTTAGGAGTAGAAAATGAATACATTACCTCTGGTGCAGCTCATTTATCTCATGCATACAGAGAGCAGGACACGAGTTCCATGGATGTGTCCCAGAAACAAGTCAGCCAAGCAGGCCCAGAGGGGGAATGGGAGGTGGGAAATCTCAAAGCAGAAAAAGACCTCTTCTGTGCCTTTTCTGCTTCTGTGAATGCCGGTCCCATTGGCAGTGGTCATGACCAGAGAAGCTCCATGACCATCTAAGACTCCCACTGTATTTGTAATATTTACTTCCATGGTTCACCTACTTTGAGATTACAGGTAAACACAGGTCGGAGGGAGGGCACAGTATTGGGAATAAAATGCACTTGGACTATAAGGTTATGAGGAACCCTCTGGTGAGGGACATCCATTCCTGCTAAGATCATTCAGTCACTTACCCACCATTTCCTTAGATATAAACTTCATTAACTTTCAACACCTGCATCAACACCGTGTGAACTCTTCTACAGTTCCAGGAAAAAAAAAGTCAGACTGACTAATGACAACTGACTAATGGCAAGTCCAAGGGAAATATCAGTCCAAGGGAAATATCAGCATCAGATATGCAAGTGAAGATGCCATCTTGGACGGAGATCCTCCAGGCCCAGCTGCCAAAACCAATGCCATGATGATCAGGCACAAACTGTCCAGCCAAATCCTTCTGTTTTTAGCTATAAACTTGTACGTTTCGGTTTTAAACAAACCTTGGGATTGTTTGTTATACAGCAAGAGATAAGCGCAACACTTTCCCATGGACCCCTTGCTTTTGGAAGGGTTTTAGAGGTGAGGAATATTTAAAGAAATCCTAGTTGAGCTATCTATATTAAGATTTCCAAAATATCTTTTGACATGCAAAAGATAGATCCACATTATCAACCCAAATATTGAAACTTACATATAGGAATTTTAAAAGTAAAATTTTCAGCTCGAAACAGGAGATTTGCTTTTTGGATAGGGAGCAAGGGAACCCTTCTGAGTCTCCCATAGTGTGTGCCCCACATAAAACACATCGTCTTTGTAGTAATAATGTAAACTATTTTAATGAGTTCACAGAAGAATCTTTCTAAAGCAACTTCTAAAACTAAAATTCTTGATAAGCTGAACACAGAAATAGAAAATTTAAAGGAAATACATACTTTCTTTCAATTAGGTCTTCAGTGAGAAAATGGCCGAACCACACACAAATAAATACAAGTATCCAAACTCAGTTCCTAATGCCATAAAAAGGACACGAGTCTTGATTATCCCCTGGAATCAGCCACCACAGTGTCATAAAACATGATGTCTCAACCAGGAGGAGTATGCGGCACAATCATATTGAATCTCTTATCTGAAAACGTTTCCAAATTGCCAATTTTTAAGTGACACACCCCAAATCTCCAAAACCTAAAGACAGATACTTTAAAGTCATGAAAAAATTCATCTTAAAAATATTAAAACCTGTTTTGAAAATCTCCAATTCAGTATTTAATCTTCTATAATATGCTATTATCTATTCTAACACCATTCTCAATCTGGTGAGGAAAGAAGGTCTGGCCGACCATTTCTGTCTGTCCTCTGTCTCTGCAGGATTGCTAATAATGCGTCACTCATATGCACTTACTATTATGCGGAGTGCTTTATATACATTATCCATAAAACCCTTTTTCTCCATTTAATGGGAAGAAATCACTGGCTGTGGCAGAGCATACTTTACAAAATGGCAACAGCAATATCTCCCATCTCCCATGGGACCTTGCCATCAAGAGGGGGACTCTGTGGTGCCCTGACCAACAGAATATGGCAGAAGTAGAACTGTGCCAGTTACACGTGAGACCTTCAATTGGTGGCAGCTTCCACATTCTGCCTCTTGGAAACCAACTGCCACATTAGAAGACATCATCATGAGGCTTCATTGCTGTCACAAGCCCAAGCCACCAGAAGGGGCCCTGGAGGATGAGTGGGCATGTAGCAAGAGACTCCAAGGACAACTGAAGCATCAGATATGCAAGTGAAGATGCCATCTTGGACGGAGATCCTCCAGGCCCAGCTGCCAAAACCAATGCCATGATGATCAGGCACAAACTGTCCAGCCAAATCCTTCTGTTTTTAGCTATAAACTTGTACGTTTCGGTTTTAAACAAACCTTGGGATTGTTTGTTATACAGCAAGAGATAAGCGCAACACTTTCCCATGGACCCCTTGCTTTTGGAAGGGTTTTAGAGGTGAGGAATATTTAAAGAAATCCTAGTTGAGCTATCTATATTAAGATTTCCAAAGTATAAAGACAGAGCAACTGAGGCCCAGAACATTTAAGTGGCTGTCCAAGGTCACAGAGTTTATCAGTCACATTGTCTTAGGCAACCAGAGGAAGAGAACTACAATTCTGTCTCGCTTTTATGGCATCCTCCTGCTTATTTTTTCAAGCTGCTTGACCAGAGCATAAATGTACAATGAACTAAAAGGGAAAAAAAGACTTAACAAGAAAAAAAGATGGCCAATAACAGATGGGCTGTATTTCAGTTCCTCAAGGCCCCAATTCTAATTTATCTGAACCTCTAGAAGTAAGTAATGACTTTCCCCAAATTAGGGTGTCTTTACTGGCCAGGAGAGTCCACTCTGCTCTCAGGGGTGTCAGGGGATGCAGCCGGCCACAGAGGCAGCTGCAGCTAAGCCAGGGGAGTCAGCGTAAGACGTGTGAAGGTGTGAAGAAACAGGAACAGGCTGGTGACCAGACTCTGTTCTTTCCTTCAAAGGTGGACAGAAAGCAACCCGTACCATCTCTACCAAAGAGCTACAAATGAAAGACACTCAAATCTTGAATTTAACAGTAGCGCATTTCACACTGTCCCATTCAATAATCTGGACTCACACTCCTCGCTACAAAGATCCTATAAACACAAGACCCCAGGAAGAGGCCAGTGCTTCGTAGCTTCACTTCTGCATGGAGGAAGGACATATACCGCCTTAGTCAGAAGCCCCTCATTCCCTATGCTGTCACAGTGCCCCTTCTCATTGAAAACATACCACCCTAACCCACTGTATTTTCTAGAACATTCCACAGCTTTTTTTTTCCTCAAAATTTTTATTTAAATTACAATTAGTCTACATGCAGTGTAATACTGATTTCTTTCTTTTTAATTTTTTCAATTTATTTATTTTCAGAAAAACAGTATTATTTTTTCACCACACCCAGTGCTCCATGCAATCCATGCCCTCTATAATACCCACCATCTGGTACCCCAACCTCCCACACCCCCACCACTTCAAACCCCTCAGATTGTTTTTCAGAGTCCATAGTCTCTCATGATTCACCTCCCCTTCCAATTTACCCCAACTCCCTTCTCCTAACACCCCTTGTCCTCCATGATATTTGTTATGCTCCACAAATAAGTGAAACCATATGATAATTGACTCTCTCTGCTTGACTTATTTCACTCAGCATAATCTCTTCCAGTCCCGTCCATGTTGCTACAAAAGTTGGGTATCCGTCCTTTCTGATGGAGGCATAATACTCCATAGTGTATATGGACCACATCTTCCTTATCCATTCGTCCATTGAAGGGCATCTTGGTTCCTTCCACAGTTTGGTGACCATGGTCATTGCTGCTATAAACATTGGGGTACAGATGGCCCTTCTTTTCACGACATCTGTATCTTTGGGGTACATACCCAGGAGTGCAATGGCAGGGTCATAGGGAAGTTCTATTTTTAATTTCTTGAGATCCCTGTATTTTTAAAGCTTAAGCTTCCTCTCCATTCCTCTATCACACCTCCAGTGTAGACATTCGATGGTGTCCTAACTGGCTTAATTTCAACCCAGTCCCCTCAAATTCAGACTCCCAGGCAGCCAGAGATCTCGCTCTGAGTTACACCAAACCTTCATCATTCTGTTTAAATTCCTCTGCCTAGAGGATGAAGCCCGAGCTCCTCGCTACCACGAACAGATCCTCTATTACCAAATCCCCTTTCTTTAGTACAGGATTCTACCTCTTGTTTCCTCACTCTGTGGATTGTGGCTCCTAGAACACACCATGTGGTCTCTTAGATGCCTGCATTCACCAAAGCCGTCCTCTCCCAACCTTCCTTTGTTATCTCCCATCACTGCTCAGATGGTCTGGGTCTCCCTGCTGCTAGAAAGCCATTCCTGATCTCACCCTTCATCTTTCACACTCACAGATTAGGCTCCCTGCCCCTGTTTCTGTGAGAGACCTGGACACCTTCCCTCACTGTGTCTCTAGCCCCATACACAATACTCATGACTAATATAGTTCAAAGAAACGATGATTCACTCATTCTTTTGTTTCTCGAGCACAAAACATGAAGCCTGGCATTGTAGCAGATGCTCAAGAAAATTTCAGTGACCAGATTATTAAAAGGCGAAAGACTTATGCGATCTGAAGAGAAACCAGAGTATAATTATTAAATTATATTATATATATATATATATATAATTTATATACATATATAAATGTATATTTATATATTATATATATATAAATTATATATATATAAATACTTATGCGATCTGAAGAGAAACCAGAGTATGGATTATTAAATTATATTATATATATAATTTATATATGTATATAAATTATATATATAAATATAAATTTATATACGTATATAAATTATATATATATAAATTATTATATGGGCTTATCTCATAAGTCTATCAAAATACATCAGTAATCTACTGTTGTGTAACAACCTTTCAACCAATGGCTCAAAACAACACACATCTGTTGTTTTACAGTTTCTCTGGGTTAGGAATCCAACCACAGCTTGGCTGGGTCTTCTGTCACAAAGTCTCACAAGGTAGCCACTAAGAGGACATAAAGCTGACAGCTGGGGGTCACTCTCAGTCCTTTCCACATGGGCCTTTTCAGCATGGCCAGAAAGGGAAAGAGTCTCTCAGGAAGACAAACATTATCATCCTATGTAATGGAACTATAGAAGCCATATCCCATCACTTTTGCTATATTATACTGGTTAGAAACAAGTCACAAGTATTATGGTGGTTAGAAACAAATCATAGGTCTCACCTGTACTCAAGGGGTGGAGATTACACAAGGGCATGAAAAACAGGTGTTGGGAATCCCAAGGGCCACCTTGGAGTCTGTCTGCCACACAAATACACAGTTTTGAGAGAACTCACCAGAAAGGCTATGTAGCTAAAACAGCCAGGAGAGGACCAATAAGAGCTAAAGTATGTTGAAAATATTAAAAAGGAGTACGCTTCTGTGTGAAACATACCACGCAATCTTAAATACACCTTTTCTTTTTGTGAAAATTACTTTTAGGTTACCAGAGAATTTGACAAATAATTTTTTTTATCCTGTAAAGCATAGCTCAGAGTTTGGGGGCAAATGTTAAATTTAAAAAATTGACCATTTCTTACTTGTGCATTACTTTTAGCATCATTATTTTTGTAGCTGGCTCTTTAGATCAGTGAGAATCTTCTTAAATCATTTATTTTTCATCCATTTTATAGGGTGTTTGGGGCTCAGAAGGCAGAACTTTATTTAATATACCTCAATAATTTATAGCCAACAATACACAAAGGGAAATGTCAACCTCATAAAAATGGAAATCTGAAAAGTGAGAAATGTTCAAATTTTCTTCAGAAAAAGAAAAATTTATGAAAATAAGGCACATCAAGGAAGTATATTAAAACATTTCAAAATATGAAGAATGTGCTTACTGCATCAGCAATTTTTTGATGTATCCCTATAGACTATGTCACATCTATTAACAAACATGGCAGCCTGTGACTAAGTTATGACAAGGCCAGTTGTTCTTCAGACAAATCAGCACTGAATGTTGCCAATGACACAGCAGTCACTTCAAGGCAAAACCGTGTCTCAAGGCCTTCCTGTGCTCTCCCTTGAAAGGGCTTCGGTCCTTTTCATAAATGTCCTGTTTTCCCTGAGAGTGGCTCTCCGCTCCCTCTGACTCAGGGTTAACCACAACAGCATGAAGAAAGCCCCCAAATGCCGTTCAAGTAACATGACAAATAGAGGGGGGGAAGAAAGCTTTGGACTTTCCATCAAAATATAAAGCAATCATTTGCCAAGACTTGGAGAGCAGGTTGAACTGCCCCCTCCCCAAAAGCCAAAGATGTCAAGTTCTCCACAGTGAAGAAGGCCTCTGAGACCTCCCCTTAGTTTCATGCTAAGGGAATAAAGAAAGAATATTCCAGCAAACTTGCAAGCCTCTGTGTAATTTCTGAGGTATAGCCGTTAACTACAGTTAGATTTTTCAAGGTTTACCCAGTGAAACTCAAGCATTCTGAGGACTGCCCTTGGAAAGTACCTTTCCTCAAAGGCAGGACCAGGCTGGAGAGGGTTCAGCTAAAGCCTCCAGTAAGGGTATTTGGTGCTGAGCAGGGACTTTTATATTAAGGCCACAAACCCACCAGAAGTGGGTGCTGGACTGTGTGATACTGAGCTCCAGTTAAGTATCAGGACAAAGGCTCAGGACAAAGGCTTTAGGATCAGAACCATTCTCACTCACTCACTCACTCACAGGGTGGGTTATTTCACGTCTCTGAGCCTTCGCTTACTGTAACACAGGCTCCAGGGAGCACAGAACACCTGGCACCCGGGGAGGCGTTCCAGAAAACTCGGCGAACGGGAACTGAGTGCCGGTCTCCTCTCAAGTATATGGAGACTGCACCTGAGGCAGAAGGCCCCAGGGGCCAAGACAGACATGCAGACTCAAAGGAAGAACAGAGGGGGAGACAGGACAGGAGATAACCCCCTCAGGGACCCTCGGGTGCTGGCGGGGAATTCAGCCATGGGTAAGAGCCCAGAGCGTGGGGAGGGGGGACAGGAGTCACGAGGGTCACTACTATTTGTACGACCCTCACTACGGTCACACAAGCAGGGACAGGCTAGGGAGGTTTGGGTAAAAAGTTTAAAACTGCTTTATAAATCCTGATATCACAAACTTTAAAGCAAACCGGGAGAAGGGGAAGATGTTCCTTCAGTGACGGCGCAGCAAGGAAACGCTTCTGGATCAGACCAAGCTCAAACGTGCTCATTAAACTTCCCTTCGGTGAAAGCTTGGGCATTTTGCCCGCTTCCCTACTCAGGGCTTCGGCATCCGCCCAGGACCCACGCGGACACTGCCTCTCGGGCGCAGGGAAGGGGGCCGCCGCACGGCTTCTGGCCACGCTGGGCACGAGACGGGAAATCAAGTCACACTGCTTAAAAGACAGCTCGTGAGAAACGTCAGTTCTCGCGTCCTGCAGACTCCATTTTAACCGTCAGGGCTGCCGAGGAACCTCCTCCTTCACGCAGGCAGCTCAAGTTTTCTTCCATCTGAAATCAGCTCTGCTGGCTCCACCTGCAGCAATCCCCTTAGGTAGGCCTCACCTGCAGAGGCAGTCCCGCCGAGGCCTGGACTGGATTCCTGCCAGGTAAACAGCTCACTGCCCACACAGACTCGGCCCCAGATAAAATCCCCGTATTACTGGATTGAATACTTCTCTATGAAGGAATACCGAAAAGACCCTCTCGGCAACAGGTGCACCTGGTGCCGTGTCGAAAGTTGCCCGGTCCACGGAGCCGTGTGGACATGACACCTGGAAAGCCGGGGAGGCGCAGGGCCGCAGGCGAGCCCGGCCCTTGTGCTACATTAGAATCACCTTCCAGGAGGACAACCGTACCACGCACCACTGTGTAACAGGTCTCAGGACTGTTTCTACCTCCAGACGTCGCTACTCCATTTGTAGGAATTGGTACCAAGAAGGCAGAGACTGTAGAAAGCTCAATGGTGTTCCCTGTGGTGTTGGGGATGGCATGACAAACCGGTGTGCAATGATAGGAACTGCTTAAATATACTGGCCAGGCAGATACTCGACAGGTGCCTTCAGACACGACAAAATACCATAGTACACACAAACAACGATATACGAACAGGGTTCTGTGTACGCAAAGTGAATAATCAAATAGTTTGTGCCATCATATAAAAATTTTAGGTTATAAATGTATGCATTTGTACACAAAAAAAGACCCAAAGAATAGACATCAAAATGTTAATAGTATTTATTTTTAGGTGGTTATTAATGGGTAATTTCCATTCTTCTCTTCTGTTTCTTAAGGAGGTTCCATGCCCAGTGTGGAGCCCAATGAGAGGCAAGAACTTAGGACCCTGAGACCAAGACCTGAATGCACATCAAGAATGAGACCCGCGGGGCGCCTGGGTGGTTCAGTGGGTTAAGCCGCTGCCTTCGGCTCGGGTCATAATCTCGGGGTCCTGGGATTGAGTCCCGCATCGGGCTCTCTGCTCAGCGGGGAGCCTGCTTCCCTCTCTCTCTCTCTGCCTGCCTCTCCATCTACTTGTGATTTCTCTCTGTCAAATAAATAAATAAAATCTTGGGAAAAAAAAAAAAAAGAATGAGACCCGCAACAGACTCAGCCACCCAGGCTTCCCTCCCCTTCTGATGTCTGAGTTTGTAGATTTGTAGATTTTCAAAAATAAGCACAAATTACCTTTTTAACGCTAAAAAATGAAGTATTAGGTTAAAGTTGGGATTAGAAAAGAAGTGGAGGTAATAATGTCGCCCACTGTTCCATGGTACATACAGTGAGGCTGTAGCTCAGAAAGCTGTCTGGGGAAAAGGGAAATTCTACGACCAGTAAGGGAGAAGACTTTCCTAAATCACTATTCACATTAACGTTTATCTCTAAATTAAATTTGTAATTAAATGAACTACAAACTTATCAAAATCATCTCTCACTTATTTTGAAACAAGAGGCCCTCCAGAAGAGCATTTTTTTTTTTTTTCAGGTTTTCTGGGTCACTTAGACGACTCTGGAAATACATGATGAATGTTATCCATGGAATTCCTGGAAATACGCACCTAAGCGCTAATAAACAAAAATCATTCGGTTTAGGGATTCACAGCGACCCCAAACCAGGGTCCCTCACAATAGTGTGCTCTACAGCGTGCACTGTGATGTGAAAACGTATGACATGGCATAGAAAATGAGGAAGTAAAGAAGAATAAAATAATGTAAACTGTATCTTGCATATACGATGGGTCAGTAATATTTTGTGAAATTTTTGTCTTGTGAAATTATTTATAATATCTAGAAAAATTTAAAGACTATTTGATGATATAAATCACTTGTGTGTATGTGTGTATTATTGATCATGATATAAAATATATTTATCACCAAGGTTTGGGGTTAAACAGCATGAAAGTGACTATCCTAGGAGCCCATTACTCCAGGTTAAAACAAATACCCTGCACTAGAAGGGAAAACGGCATCATGGTGACTTAACCAAGCGTCTAACCACACTTCTCTGAGAAAAGAGGGGAAAGAAGGGTGTTTTCAAACCTTTTATTAAAAACAATCTATTACTATTTAGAAAAAAAATAGGAGCTAAAAATTTGGGTCAGGACCTGAGCAAGTAGCTTTGGATTCTGATCTGGTCTATATCCTATGAGCACGAAAATGCTTTGTTTTAAATTATGATTTACTTACTACCTTCACCTCTTTACTACTTTGATTCTGTGAAAGCAAGTCACATCCTGCCTCACGCAAGCTCCTTTTTCCTCTCAGGCATTCATTCATTCTCTGTCTCATCCATTCCCCACGGCCCGCTCCGCCCCGCAGCTCGCTCAGAACAAAGCAATGGCTAGAAATGGAAAAATTCCACGGACTCGACTGAATCAGAGATACCCACACCAGCCACAAGGAGACAGATGTCTGCTTCGGACTTGTGTCAAATGCCTGAACCACACGGAGCCTCCAGCAGAATGGGGACCCTGACACCTGTTTCGGCAGAGCTGGTGAAAGTCCCTCGAATGCCCCTGCCAACAGGACAGACATGTGGCTCTGTGGTTTTATGTTAGTGACCGTAACTCTTCTCCTTCTGGCTCAGGGGAGGGCAGGGAAAGGTGGAAACTGGAGCCAGCTAGGGGGCCCTCCGTTGGGTGCCCTGCTTTTTTCCACTCCGTCTTGAATTGAGAGCTTCGGCGCCCAGACCAGCAGCATCTGTGGCGGGACAGCTTGTGGAGACCACGGCTGAGGCCAAGCTCCCCCTCAGCGCTTTCAGCGGTCCTGTTCCCAACTTTGCGAGACCTCCAAAGGGCATCTGGGAGAGGGGACATCATCCTGCATGGAAAGAGTAGAACTCCGGGCCTCACTAGGAGACAGAGTTAATTACAACTAACTCGTCACAAGTAAGAAGCCCTCTGCAAGGCACCTGAAGAGTACCATCCGGCCCTGGCCTGGGAGTTTCGAAGGCATTTCCAAATAAAGGAAAGGCATTTTCAGGGAAGAAATGACCTAAGGTCAGTAAGAATCAGGCCCAAAACGAATCATAGTTTGAGGTGAAGGCCAGTGAGCTGATCCTGTGGTCTTCTATTTTGTAATCGAGGTCAAAGTCACATAACAAAAATTAACCATTTTGAAGTGTACGATTCAAGTGGCATTTAGCACAACATTGGGAAACCGCCAGCTCTGTCAAGTTCCAAAGCACCCGCAACGCTCCACCAGAAAACCCTGGTCAGTCCCTGTGTCACGGGACCGAAGGCAGCTTGTTGCCGTGAGGCCTGCTCACCGAGAGCTGGAGCTGAGGGCAGGGTCGAGACCGGACCTGCCCGCTGCCCCCCCATGGCGGTGTCCCCAGCTCCAGAACCACACCTCACTCCCAGGAAAGGCTCAGTAAACGCGTGCTGAAGTGATGCTCAGTGATCGAGAACTCAACCGAGGAGCAGACGACCTTCCTCTGAAGCCAGTGAACCCCTCACCCTCTCGTGCCCCTCCTGACCCTGAGCCAGGCCTTCAGTTCGGGATCCAGAGATCTGGAGGGGGCGGGCACTCGGGTAAGTGTTAACAGGACCAGATTCGAGAACGAGGTTTACTGAGCACTTTCTAAGTGACAGAAACCTTACATTATCCCGTTAATCCCCCACGAGGACACCAGAAATTTAGCAACGCAACTCGTATGAGGTCACTGGCTGGTCAGTGTCAGAGCCTCAGCAGGGACCCAGGCACTATAGCCCCAAGCCCTTGCCTCTTAATATGGCCATTTTACAGACGAGGAGACTAAGGCTCAGAGCACAGTCCTTTGCCAGTTTTGTGAGAGGTGAGAAACCAGGGACTCAGAGAAACTAGAGGGCTCAGGGCACTTCAGGGGCAGGATGGGCAGGAAAAAGACCAACGGGATGGGTGACTTTGCATCCGATTCCAAAAGAGAGAGTCCGTGCTCTTCTGTGATTCGGTCACAGGCCGTTTCTGTTTTCTGGTGATCAGGACAAGGCTGTACAGACTGGACCGTGGGCGGGGAGGCCTCCCTAGAAGGCAAACCTAATCTCTAAGGGACACACAAAACCACTTAGGTAAAGTGGGGAGGAAAAAAATTTCCAATCACCCTCTAACCATTCAGATGCCCAGTGTTAAAAAAACCGCTTGACTGTTTCTGTCAAGAACATTCCTGGAGCACAGGACAGTGCCGATCCGCACAGTGTTCTTCCCTCCTCGAATTCTTAGAGTTCTAAGCATTGTCTCTCTCCTTTCCTTGGGGAAAGCAGAGGGCAGGGCAGTCAGTGTCTGATCATTTCAGACTCCACAAGACTCCTCGGAAGCAGCCACCGCTACCAGACCCACTTTTAGACCAGGAACCTGAAGCCTGGACAGGTGTCCCTGCGGCCAGCTGGTGCCACAGAAGGCAGGAACCAGGAGGATCATACGTGTGAGCATTAGGAGAAAGAGGGCGCAGACTTCCAGGGATGCCAAGCACAATCCAGAATCATTTCACTGCCACAGAGTGAGTGCGATGCGAAATAGTTCTGTGACAACACTTACATCGCAATTTTCACCTTCATCTAGTGTGGCCTGAGATCCGCGCTCACCCAGGAAAGCCCAACACGTTATTAATGACCCCTTTTCTCAGATTATAATCTTATTTGAGAAGATTTTTAAGTGTCATTTTATTTTACCTTTGAAGTATCATTTTACTCTTCATAATGATTTTATTACACATAGGATGAGGAAGTCTTCATGGAAAAAAAAAGTTTCAATGAAATAAATAATAGAATAATGGGAAAACAGGATTCACTCCGCTTGTCTATTATTACTCAGAAAAATGACATGGCACCGTAAAAAAGTCAGCTCCTGCATTATGAGCACTGCAAGGACCCACGTGTCCCACCGTAAGGACCAGGAGTAGAAAGTCTCAATTCTCGCCAGTGCCCCGGCAACTGTCCACATTGGACACAAAGAAACCCAGGGAACACAAAACTCTTAAAAGATGAACATTAACAGCCAGTTTCTGTCCATGTCTATGAACTGTTCTCTGTCTGTCAGTCCATCTGTTCATCCAACCATCCATCCATCATCCACTCTCTTGCTAACATAAAACATTCAAGACTGTGGACAAAAACTGCCTGGCTGAGTATCCTTGGCCCTCCTGTCCATCGATGGCCGTGAAAGCGAAGTTGACAGTCATGTGTCACTACTAAGCAGGTCACAGGCTTGGTGTGCCCTGGGCCAGCGGTGTCTTGGCCATGCCAGCCTGGGCCAACAGGGCGACACAGCACAGCCATGGAGAGTGTGGTCTCCGGGGTCTGGCTGCCTGTGTTCCAAGCATGGCCTCCTCTCTTCCCCGCTCTGTGCTCCTAAGCAAGTTACCTGACCTCTCTGCTCCTCCCTTCGTTCTGCTGTGAAATAAGGCAATCTTAATACCAACCTCCCAGAAGAGGATTAAATAAATCAAATAAGTAAGGTGCTTAAACAGTTCCTGGCACTTCCTGAGCATTCAGGAATGTTACCACTCTGTCTCCTGCAGATGGTTTTCCGTCTGGTCCTTTCACAGCAATCAAATTAGTATGGACTAATGTGTGCCCTTCTGATAAATATAATCAAACAGTGTTATCTCCTTCACATTATTTTCCCCAAACGCCATTAGAAGGGATGGAGTGAGTCTTCAGAAACATACCACAATTCATCTTCTTTTTCATAATTCACCTCCAGCTTTACAGTTTTTCTATTCATCTTACAGCAAGGCTTTAAATGACAGAATTTGTAACATTCCCAAAGCTGATCAGCAGATAACGCAACATAGTTAAAAAGCCAGTTTAAAAAGAGAAACTCTTTTATTCAAAGAAAAATTTCCTTGAGTTGAGCCACTCCACTCACCTCAAAGAGAAAAGCATATTTTTGTAACACGCCGGCCTATTTTAGCGGAGAGGATGAAATAAAATAAAGGAATTTATCCAGTCTGAATCTATCATCAGGGGGAAAAGAAGAAATATTATCTCTCTCATTTAAATTCATTTGTGATATATTTTTTTAGCAAGAGGTATAAATAATGCATGACGGCATTTCAGAACCTCAGATTAATGCCCCAAGTGTGTTCTATTCCCTTCTACTCTGTAGTCACAATGTGGGTGACCCTGCGGTGAGCACAGACAGGGACGGTGGCTCCTGGGGGCTCTATTCCAGGGGGAAGTGGGAAGAGAGCTGCCTCCCCCAGGGCTCACCTGGCTCTCGGAGCACTTCCCTCCTCCGTTACTCTTTCCCCAGGAGGGGTTCCCTCACCTCCTAGCTGCTTAGGCCAGGTTGGGACCCACTGTGCCCTCCCATCCCCTGGAGAGGCTGACAGGGCCCACCCCAGAAAATGGCCACCTGGCCCCCTGCCGGGCACAGTGAGGACAGCAGAGGGAGTAGCTCAAGGCTGGTTTGCCTAGGGGGGGGGGGGGATGAGCTCCTTCCCCAGCTGCTTTTTCCTCTTAAAGACTTACAAAATGCACAAACTGTGATCTCCCTCAGGCTAACCTGCACTCCCTTATTTCACATATATTTAAAGAATACACAAAAGCTAGAGACAGTTTTGCTGGGAAACATACCACCCTGCTGGTCCCCAGAAATTTAAAAAAAAAAAAAGGGAAGAGCTTACAAATGTGTTTTGTCACTGAGCTCTACCAATCTTTACACCGTGTGTGTGTGTGTGTGTGTGTGTGTGTGTGTGTGGTGAAAACTGGCAAAGAAAACACAGCACAACAGAACGACTATAAACAAATTAGTTTATCTTCCCTAAAAAGTGAAATAAAGGTCCATCGTGCTGTGTGACCACGTCCTCGAGAGGTTTCCCAGCCAGAGTTGTTCAGAAAATAGTCCCTAAGGAAAAGCAGGAAACAGAGAGGCTAGAAAGATAGGAACCAGGCAGGGAAGTACTCTCCTTGTCTGGAATCTGGCGGGGAAACCATTCAGACTTGGTGGATCCCTAGTTGATCCGGCAGAGTCCTGATTCATTAGGCTGAACTGATTTCATTGACCGTGGCTAACGAGCATATGCCGGATCGATCAGGGTTCCACCCAGTCTGAAAATATCACTAGAAATAGTGATGTTCAATAAACATGGCAAGTACTTAAAACCATCTCGATCCCATTGAAATTCACACAACTGCTTGCAGGCCACCCACGAGGTGTGGGGCGCAGTGCCAGGCACTGTGTGTGGGGGGGTTGCAAGCTGTGCCCCATGTGCCCTGCAGGTGGTGAGGGAGACAGGCCATGAACACAAGGCACATACCGTAAGACACAAAGCTGAAAGTGCCCCTGGAAACTCGAGGACTTGGAAGGTGTGTTAACAGCCCGAGAGGTCACAGAAGCCTTTTTGGAAAAGGTGGTATTCCAAACCTAGCCTCAATGAAAAGTCGGCTTTCGACAGGCACAGACAGGGGAGGGGATAGCGTGAAGTACAAAAATGAGTGGTCTTGGTTGGTGGTCCACAAGCACGTCATGCCTCTGTTTCAGACCCTTCATGGTGCCCATGGGATGAATTCAAAAGTCTGAGTGAAGGCTCTGCTTTAAATGATCACCCCAGTCTCACCTCCTACTGTTCCCCATTTCCCACCTGGGGAGACAGGACCTGTCGTTCCCCAGGTGCCTGTTCCACTGTCCATCCTCAAGCTTCAGTATACACACTGCTCCTCCTGTGCCGTCCCCCCGCTGCCCAGCTCAACCTGGCTGCTCCAGTCCCCAACGCTGAAGCCCAGGATCTTCAGGGCCAACTTGCTCATAACCCAGGAGAACTGGTCCACTCTCCTCGTGCCACGTGTCCTGCCTCATGGAGAAGCCTCGGCTTGTCAAGGCAGAAAATGAAACCGGTTTCTGTTTTCTAATCACCGCCTTCAAATCCCCCTTCCCAGGCCCTAGCCACATCTGCCATAGATTCCAGAAATTTCCAGGCAGTTCCGATCATTAAAGTCAGTCCACTCTCACGTAAAACTCCATTCCACAACTCCTTGCCTTCCCTTCTTCTGGGCAAGATGGAAAGGGGACAACCTCCTGGGACTGTGGTGGCTGGGGAGGGGGGCTGGCAGAGGATGGGGAAATAGGGGGTCTGCACGAAGGAATTTCTTCTCCTCTCTTCTCTGTCACACCTCTCTAAGGTCAGGGTGAGGAAAGGGAAGACCAAACACAGAGAGGATGGGAAGAGGAGACAGGGAGGTCATGACTGACCACCGTTGCTCGGGAGCGGCAGCCGGATCTCACTGGGCTCCCTCTGTCTCTGTCTGCTGGTGACTTCCAACGATATGATGATTCTCATGTATAGTCTGTCACATCTCCTGGAACAGGGTTCAGCTCCTCCCACAGTCCCTGGAACCGAGTACTATGTCTCTATAGCCCCTCCCTCTCTTGGCCTCCAACCTTCCCCTCCAGCACTGTCTTAATTGGCCACATTTCTTGTCCTCTTTTATATGGAGTCCGGGGGCCCAGGAAGAGTGATTCTGCACCGTCCCTGGACTACAGGGAACCAAGGAGAAGACTCTAAACTTCATCTGCTTCCTCCACACTCAAGGGTACAATCCTTCCCTGTCTTGCCACTGTGGGGATCTTTAAAAGCTTCCCCTACTCAACGATCTCCAGAAGAACAGTGGTACTACTCTCCCTGTTCAGCTGGGCGCGCACTTTCAGGGGATACAGGTCACACTCTGCAAACCCCCCAATGGCCATCCAGTTCATTTTGGTCCACTCTGCCCCACTGGCCATACCCGGGAAGGCTCACATATTCAGAAGCTCAGCACACACATAAACCCGCACAGAACGCAAGGATCCCCTTCTGCAAGCAGACCAATTCCCTGCAGCCTCTGCCATATTGCACTTGGCCTGGGGGTGGAGGAGCAGCACCAGAAGCCCCATATCCCCAAGGCCAAGAGTACCAATAACCCCACGCCCCTACTGGAGCTCTCCTGATGGATGGCAGCCAGGCTGGTTCCCTTGCCTCTTAGCTTTGGGGCAGGGTTAGGGCCCAAGCCCTAGGTAGCTCCACTTTACGATGGAGGGCTCTTAGGGCCTTGGTCCTCACCTTTGTTCCCTAGCCATAATTCCAGAAAAACAGTAAGAAAATCAAAAATTAAAAAGGGCTTGGGGTATCTGGTGGTGCAGCCGGTTAAGCATCCGATTCTTGGTTTCAGCTTAGGTCTTGATCTCAGGGTTGGGGGATTGAGCCCCGTGGCGGGCTCTGGGCTCAGAGTGGAGTCTACTTGAGATTGTCTCTCTCCCTCTCCCAACAGCGCTCGCTCTCTTTCTCTCTCAAATAAATAAATAAACCTTTAAAAAATAAAAAGGGTCACCCAGCAACCCCTTACACCGTATTATAGAATCTCCCATAGCGTTTCTCACTTTCTCACGGTCCCTTCTAGACTGAGGGTCCTGAGGGCAGGAACCATGTCAGTCCTTGATTCACCTCAGGGGGTCATCAGTATGTGGTGGTGGAAGGCAAGGAAAGAAGAGATACAAGTACATAAGGCAACAGCAGAAAGCAAAGAAGGTTGGCCCAGCTCACAGAAGGCTTTAAATGTCTGAATAAGGACTTGAGAACGCAAACAAGGAGCAGGAAGCAGGGGGCAGAGATAACTGGCATTTATCGAGCACCTAACAGTGGGTTAAGTCAGGTTCAAAGTGCTTTACCCTCACTATCAGTCAGGAGGAGGAGTCAAGGAAGATTCTGGAGCCGGAGAGGGATCAGAATCATGTTTTACAAAGATCTGTCAAAAAGTGGCAGATAAAAGGGGCGAGCCAGAGGGAAGGCATGGCAATGACCCCGAGCCAGAGGGAAGGCATGGCAATGACCCTGTAGGGAATGGGCAAGCGAGGGCAGAGGCAGGAGCGAGACCCTACAGAGCAGCAGAGGGGAAGGGACTGCCAGGACAGGGTGCTGCCGGCCCTAAGGGAGGGAGGAAGACGTGGAGGCCTTGGGGCCTGCTGGACTTGGAGCGCTGCTGGTCAACACAGGGAACGTGGGAGCAAAGGAGAGCTCAAAGACGAGCACAGAGCTGACACAGGTCAGGCCCACGGGGCAGACACAACTTCCCATGTCAGCCGGGATGCAGATTCCCACGTCAGCCGGGACACAGGATTCCCAAGGACACAGAGCACAGTCCAGGCCGACAGAGCCTGAGAAGTGCCCACCCGTGCTCAGGGACTGGAGGACCCCCTCGGGGAGTTCAGGGCGGCGCAATTTCAGCAGAAAGGCTGCGGAAGCAGGAGGAAGAAAGGAAGGACAAGGAAGAAAGTGGAGGACAGTCTTCTCCACTCTTCTGGGGCCTGAGCGAAACTCATGACGTAGGAGCGCTGCAGTGGAAGGTCGGCTGGAGGAAAGTGTATTTCAGGCACCAGAGGGAGAGGCTCAACCGGTGAAACAGCCTCCCAGAGGAGTGTGAGAGGATGTCACAGGAGGTAGAAGCGAGGGACAAGTGCAAAATTCTGCTTCGGAAAGACAGTTGTTTTTTCCCTTGAAATGAGAAAGAGGAGGAAAGTGGATTAAGAATAAAGGGGGCATCCGGGGGATGGAGAAGGAAAGGTGAAGATGTTCTTTCCAGGCTGGGGGACTGTCCTTCTTGGTTATGAGGAAGAGGGACAGAGGTATGAAGCAGGTGTTCTTAGGGGCAACAGCAGGGCCGTCAGTCAGTCACTGGCTGGCCCTGCTCCCTAGGGGTGGCGCGACATTGTTTTGAGAACAAATCTTAATTTTTTTTTCCCCAAAGACAAACAAAATGTCACAACAAGAAGAGACCACAAGATGCTTCTCCCTGTTTCACTCTAATGAGCAGGTCTACAACCGTCTCATCTCAAGTGGTCGCAACAGACCTGAAGCTGGCTTTCTCCCCTTCCTGACCAAATGGGCAATTCATCACACAGCCACCATTCCCAGCTTCACAGAATGTACCAGAACATGCCCCGATGCCCAGACACAGAGAAACACCACCTACCACCAGTCCAGAGAAGAGGAACTTCTGAAACATTCTTTTCCTATCATCCTGATAACACACACCAAGGCACGTTCAGGTTTATAATACACTTACATCCAACTTGGGAATGAAAAAATAAGACCGTGTAATCCCGCACCCATCTTTCTTTTTTCTTGGTTATGTCTTCAGCCATGTTTTATGAAATATTTTAAGGGGACATTCCACAGGTGACTGAAATCTTATCTCAGTGATATCTCCTTGCAGCTGAAAACAGTTTAATATCAAGCAAATCTATGGAAACTATTTCATGTTATTTCCCTAAACATTGAAATTAAAGTCAGAACCTTATATATTGATTTTTGTATGATGTTAGGCAGAATCATAATTCAAAAAGGCAGAGAAGGGTCTTACCTGTTGTAACACAATAATAACAGTAGGAATGCCACAGCCAACCCGTCCAGAAATGTTATTCCAGCCAGATGGGAGTAAGGGGGGGGGAGAGAAAAGCCATGATTAATAGTAATAGAAACACATTTCGTTTTCTAAACAAACAAACTGTAACAAAGTAGCATTGACAGTTGCACAAAAGATGCAATAAACTGTAGGACACATTTGCATTTGTTAGCTTCTCAATACAGAGAGGATTATCCAACACAGAGACAATGATTCTGAACAAATTATTTTGATGTTTACGGAAGAACAGTTTAAGTTTTAAAACTAGAACAGGTGGGGTCTGTGGCTTGACTTGAGCTCCGGTCATGATCTCGCGGTCGTGGATTGAGTCCTATATCCTTGGGCTCTGCACTCGGCACGGAATCCACTTCAGATTCTCTCTTCCCCTCCCTCCCACTCTCTCTCTCAAATGAATAAATAAAATCTTAAAAAAAAAAAAAAAAACAAGCAAACAAAAAAACTTGGAACAGGCAAACTACCATCATCGGCAAGCCAAATCTGCCCGTGACTTGTTTTGTACACATAAAGTTTTATTGGAACATTGCCACGCTCATTTGTTTCTGTATTCTCTGTGGCTACTTTAGTGCTATGCAGCCCACAGGACCCTCCAAGCCTAAATATTTACTATCTGTTCCATTACAGAAAGTTTGTTGACTCCTGGTGAAGAGTAACGATAAATGACTCTTTTACCTTTCTGCTTCTCAGACAATCTCATCCCAATCAGTCTAGACATTTACTAAGACGGTAGCCACTTGCCATAGGTGACCAGCCCAGAGTTGAGATGTAGCTAGTCAGAACTGTTGTGGAAAATACACACCAGATTTCAAGGGCTCGGTAACAATAACAAAAAAAGTAAAAATCTCATTAATAATCTTTAAAATATTGATCAATATTGTTGCAATGATAGTATTTTTGATATATTGGGTTAAATAAAATACATCATTAAAATTAGCCCACCGTTCTTTTTTTTTTTAATGTGACTACTAGAAAATTTTTAAATGCACATGAAATATATACATTTTATTTCTATTGGATAGTAGTGGCTTAGAGTCTAGGCCCTGAACAAATATTGCTCTGAGAACTAGGTCTTTCTAGGATCTGACCCTAAAATAACAAATTGAACTTACATCTGTGTCTAAGCTTTACTCCTACCACCTAGTAGCAAATGATAGATAATTGGTTTGGTTTTCGACTCACTTAGCAACTGAATTGTACCACCTGTCTGGATAATCTGGTCTTTGAGGTCCATACAGACAACAGTGCAAGCTGCCAGGATCGAATTGTCCAGGCACAATAAATTCTGGTGAAGGTCAATTACATTCTTTCACCTTCCCTCATTGCATAGATAAGAACAACGCAAGCCCTCACTTCCAGCAAATTCGCTGCAGCGTAGAAGCAAGTAAGGGGAGGTGAGGAGAAGAGCAGAAACCACTCTGGCAGATAAATTCAAGTTCATGTCAGCCCGTATTTGCCAAATGCAAAGAAAATTTGAACAATACAAACTCCCTTGCATAATTTATTAGCTACCATTGCAGCTTCATATGTATTCTGCGTAGTGTGTATCTCACCTCACACCCACATACAGAATATGTGTGTTTACCCTTTGGCAAGCACATTATTTCCATGGAAGTCTTTGTAGCGCAGACGATCTGATGAACATGTCCATAGCCGATTAGATGCTGGCAGCCCTGGGGATGGCTAGTCATGCCCTTACATCTGCAGTATTTGTGGGACATCGCACCCCTCCCCAAGACGTCCACACCCACCCCTCCCAAAGCCACATGGGGCCTGCCACGTAAGGCTTGGCTGAGACGGCAACAGGCTGATTTCACCACTCAGGGAACAGCAGCATTCGGCAAGCAGCTCGCCACTGCCACGGGGACAGAAGAAGTGGGAAGGAAAGCATCTACCACCAACAGCCCGTCAGCACCTCTACCACATCTCTAAAAATTACGCATTTTCAACACAATGGGGGCCAAACACCCAAAGTTCTTTAGGGGATGAACGGAAGCCCAGTGCTCTGATACGCTGATCAGAGCCTTCCCTGACATGGGACACGGTCTCTCTCTCTGTCGCATTTCAACTCTCCAACCATCAAACTGTCACTGACCCCCAAGCCAGCTGCATTCACTTTGCTGATGGCAAGGGATCGGGGTGAAGAGGATTTCGTTTCCTCCTTGCTCTAAAGATGTTTGAATTGGAAAGGAGAAAGATGAACGCAAAGAAAAGCCTGATGGATATGAGGAAGTGGTGACGCAACATGGGGGGTTAAGGGGGGATAGGAGAAAAATCAATGAAACAAGATGGGATCGGGAGGGAGACAAACCGTAAGTGACTCTTAATCTCACAAAACAAACTGAGGGTTGCTGGGGGGAGGGGTTGGGAGAAGGGGGGTGGGGTTATGGACACTGGGGAGGGTATGTGCTATGGTGAGTGCTGTGAAGTGTGTAAACCTGGCGATTCACACACCTGTACCCCTGGGGATAAAAATATATTATATGTTTATAAAAAATTAAAAATTAAAAAAAAGAAAAGAAAAGCCAGACGGAAGGCAGACCAAGGTAAATTCCGAGCAGAGAGGCAAAGCGCGAGGGCCCCGCCCAGGTAGGCAAGTCCCTGCCTTTTCAACTGGAGAAGCAGCGGGGCCACTTTTCGTGGAAAGGATGGCGCGAGATGAAGGGCGACAAAAGGATTCTGTATGGAGGGAATTACCTACAAAAGACAAAGAGGCAAGACAGCAGCGGGCATGTTGAAAGAATGGTAAGCAGCACGTGTTGGCTGGGACACCGATTCAGGGATTAGTGACAGAGACTTCGAATAGCTGGAACTGGGTCATGGGGAGTGTCTCAGCGCCGCACAAAGAGACCCGGACTCCATTTAGCAGGCTGGGGACAGTCACTGAAGACATGATGTAGAATGACAGGGAGTCGAGAGCCCGAACTGAGCATCGGGAAGCCCTGAGATGGGAGGTGGGGGTGACTCGAGTTCTCTGGGGCCATATTATGATTTTTTTTTTCCCCTTGGAGGTGGGCAGGACGAAACAGTCTCTAAAATTCCCTCCTGCCCTAAGAATAAGTCTGCATGCAGGAGGAAGGCTGATGTGGCATCAATGTAGCCCCTGGGAAGAGGATGGGGACCAGGGAGGAGGCGACAGTGACACCACAAGGGTCACGTGGAAGTGAGACCCCCCCCCCCCAGGGTATGTGTTCGAGGCTGAAGGAGAGAATGGCACAGAAATACCTGACGCACTGAGAAAACAAAACTCTATTCGACTTATTTAATGTATTGGCAGAACGGAGGGGGAGGAGTCAGAGGTGATTTTCAGGTTTGGGGTCTGGGTGTGCAAGAGAACAGACGCTTACTAACGAGCCCTTTCTGTGTCTCAGGGATGAGTCGGACAGGCTCCCGCAGCAGAACGGCCCGCATCTGCACTGGTGTGAGGGTGCTGTTGGTCTGTGCTTCGGTGGTATTGTCCTGTTACCATTTGTGGGGAGCACCGAGGGAGACAGGGCAATTTCGGCCCTGGACTGGGGCCCCACAGCAGTCCCAGCAGTCAAAGCACCAGGGATCTGAATTCACAAACCCAGCTCCTTGATTTTCCCCATGTGCCATGCCAAGCAACTCCTGGAACCTTCCAGAGAGCTTCAACTGCCTCATCTGTAAAGAGGCGGCTGATAACTGAACCCCCGTAAACTAGGAAGAGGACCAGATAGGTTTATATATGGGGAGCACCCTGTGAGTCCCCAAATGCTTTACAAATACCATCCAATGTGGTTGTTAATTCTGAGCCACTGGTGTGGCATCCAGCGCCTCAATAAACTAAAGCCATGTCACCTGAGGCGTCCACCTCAAGGGGAGTTGGGAAGTCAAATCAGTTAAGATTGAAGTTCAAGTCATGAGGATAGACGAAAGGGCTGAGGGAACCATGAGGGAAGGAAGCAGACAGATTAACCTCCATGAGTGCCCACGTCCCATGACCAAGAGTCCAGAGAAAACAGGAAGTGTGCTAACTGGGGCGTTAGAAAAAACATGAGGCTTGGAAAGCCAGCTACCAATCCAGGCTCTTTTACTTCTAGTTACCTGGCTTTGGGCATCCTAGAGAAGCCTCTAGTTTTTTAACTTAAACACAGGCACCCCTGGGGCATCAGAAACGTGCAGAAAGGTATGGAAATCTCAGTCTGTTTGTGTAGTATCAATCCCCTCCAGAGACTGGAGGCAGGGGAGCTTAGCAAGGTAAGATGAGAACAAGAATTGTGAGCTTTGTGCTGGAATGCAGGGAACCCTAAGGAAAGAGGGGCTTCTAGAAGGAAAAGGTGGTCAGAAGTTCCAAATCATGTGGTCCATCTAGGAGGATGAACCCTAGGGCAGCTAGAGGATTGAGGAATTGAGAAGTCACCAAGGTCTCTGGAGAAGAGGGGTCTACAAAGTAGGGGGGCAGAGGTGGCAACAAGTGAAGGGGGCAGAGTTCAGATGAGGAAGGCGGTGGAGGATGGCAGAGATAGCAGGAGAGCTGACAAATGGTTCAGGCCTTGGAATGGGGGAGCTGATCCATGTGCATGGTTTAGTGTTGGAAAGGAAGAAGGTGATTCTCCCATTGGGACTGGGAGCAGCAGGGTTTAAGGACATGAGAAATGTGAGGTAGGGAAATAAAAAGTGGGAAGTAGTAAGGTCAACCAGATTACAATTTCCACACGGGAGCCAAGGTCTTTTGCTAAGGGCAGTGGGGCTGGGGTCTAGGGCTGGGAATCTGGGCCTGTGCAAATGGTCTGGAGGGCCCCACTGGGGACCCAGATGGGAAGCCAAGGAGTCATGGCCACAAGGAATCTCTGAGAACTGGCTTCAGATTAGAGGTTCTGCCCCCTCAGAGAGGTGACCGGGCCACCCTGAGGAAGGAATGACAGACCAGGCTCTCATTCAGAGCACTTTGCAGGTACAGGGTTTGTGTTCTTCAGGCGGGCTGGGATATGCCCAATGCTCCTAGATCAGAACTTGTCCCAGGCAGTGGGGGAGACAGTCTTCACTCCTCTCTGCCACTCCTCTGTCTTGGAAATATGATGTGTTAACAGGGAAAATAAAACTAAAGATGAGGGCGCCTGGGTGGCTCAGTGGGTTAAGCCGCTGCCTTTGGCTCAGGTCATGATCTCAGGGTCCTGGGATCGAGTCCCACATCGGGCTCTCTGCTCAGCAGGGGCCTGCTTCCTTCCCTTCCCCTCTCTCTGCCTGCCTCTCTGCCTACTGTGATCTCTCTCTGTCAAATAAATAAATAAAATCTTTAAAAAAAAAAAAAAAACTAAAGATGAGATCACAGTAATCATAAAATAACAGTGGGATACTAATTATTTAGACCAAATGTACTTAATAAATGCAAATATAGGGGATAGGAGCAGTGTTAATTTCAGCTTAAGAGAAATCACCAATGCACCTGTCGTCCTGCTCCGCTAGACGATCCGGGCCCCCATACATGAATTTACCAAACAATTAGGCTTCCTTCCTAGAACACCAGGGCCTTCAAAAATAATTTTAACAGCATGTTCTTAAAGTAGAGCAATACATTTCCCTACTAGGCCGAGCATAATTTAACATCTTCCTGGTGTCTTGGGGTCATCATTAAAAAAATCTGTCACTAGCTGGACTATATATGATAATGCCTTCAGGGGTGCTGAGACGTGCCAAGTACTTGCCCGTTCAGTAAAGGCCCTAGATCTCCGTGTCACTACAGTTAGTGATTTTGCAGCCTCTTTCTTCTCAACAGCTTTGTCTCAGGGTCAGAGATATCTTACAGTGTGTTGTCTGCATCTGTGTGAAAGCACTAAGGGTTCTAGGGAAAAACATACAATCAAATTTATTAGGCCAAGAGCTGTTGTTTTCACAGAAGTATAGCGAAGTGCGCCCTAGTTGAAAGTTCTAGGGTGTCTCCATACATTCCCGACAAAGCAAAGGGCATAGCTTTGGTGACAACTGTTTTACTCATTGTTTAGATATTCCACTGGGTCCCATTTTCTCGTCTCTATGCACTCAAAGTGCATAAAGTCTAACATAAGTGTTAAAAGTCAGACCCCCGGGTAAACAAAAGTATTCATCGTATTGTCCTCTCCATAGGAAAAAACTCTAGAGAGTTTTGGTTTGAGGTTATTCACAGGGTCTTAACATCGACTCCAGAGTATTTTATTATAATAACGGAATATTTCCCATGTGTTCCTAAATGTGCAAAGGGCATGGAAACCATTTTCAAATCTGAGTTTCTCATCCTTAATGGTACCATGATAGCCAACATCACTGGGATTCTGGGTTTGGCAAGTCATGCGGATGCTTTCCAATAATGAATCTCTTATTTAATATTTATGAACCACAAGCTATTTGCGAATCCCTAAAGCTGCTGACAACTAAGGAAAGGGAATATTAAAACAATGTTTCATCTTCATCTTCTGTCGTATCCTACACCACGAAACGTTAAGCCATCGGAGCTGTCACTCAAACACACATCTTTTAGGTCTACAGAAACCAGGGCCATTAGAAAGAAGAAAAACAAGAGGGAGAAGAAATAACCACAAAACCTCATAAGCAATTCATAGGTACAAATAAATAATCTTATGTTTGGAATGTGGCTGGATATTTACACATTGATACAGTTAAAAAAAAAAACAAAAAAAAACAGCTTCCTTTCTTAATAAAAGAAAGAGTCATGGTAAGTACAAAGACTCCCTTCCACTCTTCCACTAGTGTGTTCTATAACTTGAACACTTAGTTTACAAGGCCCTTAAAGGTTTTCTTTGAAATCTATGTCCCACATCCACGGCCCCTCCAGGGTAGGTGAAAGCGAAAAAAAGATGTGCTTTCTGTCTCAAGGACGAATCCCCAACAGACGAGAATTTCTCTGCCTGGATGCTAACATGCCACTCTCCTGTGTATTACTGGACAGACGGCAGAAGAAACTGAACCCCAGGACATGTGGGTGTTAATATGAGCCTAATTACCATGACTGGATTTGAGGTTAATTTTCCTTTTCTGTCAATAGCACAAAATAAAAGACAGCTCATCAATCACATACATTACCATAGCCCTCAGGCCCAAGCCTCAAACAAAACTAGACCAAATCGAAAAGAAATCAGAATAGACTACAAGTCAGAACTTGAACAAAAGCAGATTATAATTCACAGCAATTTTTCCCTCTCTTATGCGTGCTCAGTGATATCAAACAGAGTATGTCCAGAACAAGACTAAGAACAGGACCAAAGTAGGAAAGTGTTGCCACCCAAGAGATGCAAGATAGGCAGGAATGATCAAATTTCTTTAGTGTCATTTCTTTAGTGTCTACGAGGAGTGCTTGGTAAAAGCTGTGAACACAATGGATATTTAGTAACTGCTCATTAATTAAGGACAAGCAGGGGGATAAAAGTGCTTTTTTATAATGGCAAAACCCAAAATTAATAATAAAAAAAAAATCCACAGTGTGCTTCCTAATTCTATTTCCGGGACAAGTTGAACACATGCCTTATTTCTCCATCCCCATCCATCAGCGGTCAGAGGATCACCGGGTGGGTTGGGTAGATGATGAGGAATACGTGTATTCACAGTGGAAGACAGGAAAAGACATGGAGCAAACAGATAACGTCACTTTGACATCATGATGTGTGTCTGGATAAAGCACATATGGCACCTTATCCAGTTAACATTTTTATAAATTTAAAAAATAAAATTTCAAAAGGTTAGTATGCAAACGCCAAGGGGGTGGAGCTCTCAGAGCACACACATCACCAAGATGGGTAAGGAAGTGGGGAAAACGCATCCCTCCGTAAAGACCCGGCTGCCGAAGGAAGACATCAACAGCTGCGTGGCTGTTCGCCTTTAATTCACGGGAGCTTGCGCTTCTCTTTAGAATAACCACTGTTCTCTTTGCAGAGTCGAGGGAAAAAAAATCTGTTTTCCCTTCTGCTGAAGGGAAAATTAAAACTAACCGGGTACCTAATTTAGGAATGAAAGCAAAAGGGAGAAACCTCTGAAAGCTCGTCCCGGTTCTCCAGCCCTCCTCTGTCTGCACACTCGCGCGTCTTGAAGTAGGGGCCCTCCCAACCCCACCCCCATCTGCACATTTCCTGCTCCATTCCCAAAACAACTACTACTACTACCACGACGACTTTCATGCTGGAGTAAGGTAGGAATCTGCTCAGCTCTGCCTCCCAAAGCAGGTCTGATCATATAACCCATCACACTAGAAACACTGCCTATTTCAGACGCACAGTTCATCCCAGAGCTGAAATTACTGGTCGTCATTCTGAAGCCAGAAGCAGTGATGTGTCTGAATTCCAGGGAGATGATTGAATGGAAATGTTCACATCTGATCACCTCTCACATACAAATTACTGTGTATGCCAATCTGGCAATTACCTCAAAAGTAATAGGAAAAGCCATGCAATCAAATTCGTTATTATGGTTGCCTTCAATTATAGGAGGCAAGAACCTGAGTGCGGAAAATTTACTGAGGGGGAAAAATGAGTCTCTGTATCTATTTTAATTTTAAATCAAGTCATTTCATTTGGAAAACTCTTTTAATTTTGGAAAAGACTGTTGAAATACCCGGCTAAGTATAAGGAAATAATCAGCTCATTTTCTCAGACATACAAGGAAACTTTTACTGCACAAGATACAAAAACCTCGACTTCCACGCTTCTTCAATTGAATTCCAACAAAGGGAAGCTCCAAGTCCCCAATACTTCTTAAAGGGACACAGAAAAACTGCATAAAGCCTTTAAGAATGGCACAAAAATATGGTTATGTCCCCCTGTACAATGTTTGACAGAGAAAACACCATATGTTCCACAAACCCTACTCTGTTTCCTGCCTGGCACGTAAGAATACAGCTGGCCCTTGAACAATCTGGGTTTGAACTGGAGGAGTCCACCCATACACACATTTTTCTCGATAAATACAGTAAAGTACCATAAATGCATTTTCTCTTCCTTACGAGTTTAACATTTTCTTTTTTCTAGCTGACTTTCTGGTAAGAATATAGGATATAATGCATGTAACATTCAAATATGTGTTAATGGACTGGTTTATACCATCGGTAAGGCAACAGTAGGCTAGTAGCAGCTAGGTTTTGGGGGAGTCAAAGATTATACTTGGATTTTTGACTGCATGGGGGGTTGGTGCCCCTCATCCCCCACCGCCCCCCCCCCCCGTTGTTCAAGTGTCAACTGTATTTCCCAGCATCCCCTGCAGTTCAGCAGGGCCAGTGTAATGTGGATGAAAGTGAGGCAAACCATATGGAGGCCTTGTCCCCAGAACCTCCCACATGGTCCTCTACGCTCCCATACCCCAACCTGGAGGTTAGCGGACAGGATGCCGGGGGTGGGGGGCCAGGAATTCTGGGAAGAACCAGAAGACAGAGGAGTTCAAATCCTTGGATGACTGTAGGGAGCAAAACCTGCCCCACCGCCACTTCCCGGCTGACTTGTGCCGAGTCCCTGTGATCTCCCCGGTGGGAGAGGCCAGACTGTAGAGGGTATATCCTGCCCGAGCAGGTGCAAAATGCGCTGGAATCACTCAGTGCAAGCTTCAATTTTTAACGTATTTAAAAAAAGATAATGTCGATCCTTATTATTCACACATTCCAAATTCACTGATTTGCCTAGTCAGTAAGATTTATCACTAACCCCCAAATCAATGCTCACAGCACCTTCACGGTCAATCAAGGACATGTGCAGACCCTCACAGGAAACACAGAGTCCCAGCCGAGGTCAAACAAGGCCACGCTCGGCCTTCTTGCTTCAGCTCTTCTACTGTAAACAAGTGTCCTTTTCATGGTCCATTTAGTGCTATGTTTTGCTTCACATTTTTGTTCTTTCTGCTGGTGATTCTGCTGTAGAAAATGGCCCCCAAGGTAGAGCTGCAGAACTGGGCTGTGTTCCTAAGCACAAGAAAGCTGTAATGTGCCCAACACAGAAAATACACGTATTAGATAAGCTTCGCTCAGTCATGAATTAGTCATGCTGGTGGCTGCTCAATGTTAATGAATCAACAATATATGTGAGATACTGTCTTTAAGGAGAAACACACACGAAGCAAGGGGACACGGTAATCAGCTGGCAAAAAGATTGTGACCAGAGGCTCAGAGGAACCTAACCCTGGAATTCCTCCTAGGAGCAATGATCCAATGGTTGCTAATTCAGTGTTCTCTGCAACTCTGTAGAACCAAAACAGTGCAAGTAAGGAAAACTAAGTCTGTTAGTGGCCTTAAGAGTTGTTGTGAGGATTATACAAGATAATGTACGGTAAGTGGTGCATGCATAAGGGAGTATAAAAACGTTGACTACTACCTCCTTTTAAACTTCAGCTGCATGGTAGGCCAATTAAATCACTCTATTTGCTCCCCACCCTACTTCAAATCCCTAGTGAAGCAAAGATTTTCTCTTTTCTTTTCTTTTTTTTAAGATTTTATTTATTTGACAGAGAACCAAGTAGGCAGAGAAGCAGGCAGAGAGAGGAGGAAGCAGGCTACATGCCGAGCAGAGAGCCCGATGTGGGGCTTGATCCCAGGATTCTGGGATCATGACCTGAGCTGAAAGCGGAGGCTTTAACCCACTGAACCACCCAGGCACCCCAGATTCACTCTTTTCAATAGTAAACAGAAAATACATTATAAGAGGGGTGCCTGGGTGGCTCAGCAGGTTAAGCAACTGCCTTATGCTTGGATCATGATCTCAGGGCAGCTCGGGTCATGATCTCAGGGTTCTGGGATCAAGCCCTGAGTAGGGTTCACTGCTCCATGGGGAGCCTGCTTTTCCCTCTCCCTCGTCCCTCCCTGGCTTGTGCTCTCTCTCTCAAATAAAATCTTTTTTTTTTTTTTAAAGAGGATATGTTATGAGTTCAAATACTACCTCATATAACAGAGGATAAAGAGATTTCCTGGTAACTTAACAAGATCTGGAAACCAAGTGATCTGTCTAATGCACAAATGTAATGATTTTAGTGTTTTCATTTCCAAATATCTACGGACCCTTCCTACTTTCCAAGGAGACGGATAACTCCATTGAAAACGAAATAGGGGAAATAAAAAGTATCATATTTATTTGGCAACTGTTCAGTATTAAGCATCACCAAATGTTAGCACCTTAATTCTGGAAGGGAAAGGACTATGCTTGAGATGGCCTCTCTACACCATGTTCTCCCAGAGTTTTTCTGACAGTGTCAAATCCCATCTCACAGACCTGAGAGAACTTCCAATGTACACCACTAAAGCATATTCCAGTACTGGACAGATAGGTAGTCTGGCTTTACTGTTTTTATCGTTTAGAGACAAGAGGAATTAAATCCAACCCCTAATGCATAGCATGGCCAAAACCACACAGTTTAACGACAATAGGGAGACCTGTTCGCTGCCTGTAATGCAGGCAGGGTGCAAGAGGCATCCCTCATCTTCACAACCGCCCCACCCGATAGGCTCTGTTTATACCAGTGGAAGCAAGTAAGGTGCAGAGAGTTCAAATAACTTGCCTGCGGCCCCCAGCTCCTGAGCCTCAGGTGTCGGGTCTAACACCAAGCCCTTAGGTAAACAGTAGATGTGTATGCAATGGCACTGTGGCCATTGTCCAGAGACATGCAGCCGTAAGAGACAGAAGGTGCACTCAACACCAGCCTTTTTGGGTTCCAAGTCTATAGTTTTTGGCCATACTTCCATCCTTCTGAGAAAACAGTGGGGCACAGGCTAACTTTAAGCATGCTTCATCAGACTGGCAAAGTTTTCCTCCACTAGCCTCATGATCTCAGTTTACCTGACACTTTAAAAATTAAAGCATCATTTTTAATGAAATATTCCATTTAATTAATACCTGCGATATGGTTCAAATAGTTGAGCAGAAAGTGCTATACTAAAAAGCAGAAGGCACTTTGCTTTACCCCTCCAAACCTCATAACCACTCCCTTGAAGAAAAAGGAGTCATCAGAGAACTTTCTTCAGGGACTATCTCCCATTTCTAATAAAAAATAAAAATTAAAAAATAAAAAAATAAAAATAAATACTCTATTTAAACAGATAGTTCAATGTATCAATTTCAGATATCTTTTCACTTCTGGCCATGACAGATGGGAGACTTGTTTTTTTACACCACACTCATCTCCTCAATATAACTGTATTCTTAATTTTATTTAAGTCAATAGCAAAGTTCATGTTATGATGAGTGCATGGTAAGAGCTGCACTCTTCAAAGTAAAGCAATATCTTCTGTTAAAAATTAATTTCCTTTATTGTGTAGTTTTTTACATAGCTTCCAGAAGTCTCTAATTGCCTTTTTTTTCGGTTACCTTCCTTTTTTTGGTTACCTTCATGTTACTTGAATTTGTTGCAAGCTCTTTAATCATACCTGATGTTCTGAACTAGAAATACCCTCTCCCCGGCGTCCGCTCACCAAGAGCCCTACATTCTCCTGTTTTCATCTCAACCGGCTCCTCTGAAAATCTCTTGTTACCTGGGTCTTTCTGTCACCTCACCACTGTACAGAGACAGATTTTTCCTGAATTCCTCATCTCCTTACTTGGTTTTCTTCTTCATTTTGCTGAAGCATATCCCCCTCAAATGTCTTCCAAAAAATACCCCCAGGTGTTCGTTCTCAAGCAGTTTTGTGATTATGGTCACCTGTGGGACCTGGCAGCAGGTCAACCACTACCATGCCAGTTTGATTCTGTGCCTGAGAAACACTGACCTATGTGACTTAGGCTCAGCAGAGAAAAGATTAGGCTCACGATGTCTGTGAGCAGGGCTGATTGGTTAACTTTCCGCTCTGCACCACCACACAGCCTGCTGGGATTAGCAGATCCTCTCCTAACTCTGAAGAAATGTGTCTGTAAATTAGATTTAGGAGGTATCACTTTCTAAATTCTAGCGATATTATTATTAGATTATCGCCAAAGGAACTACATTAACATGTTGCTGAGAACAAAAGGAAACATAAAAGTGGATGTAAAGTAACTAATCTGAGTTGTTTCACTGCTTTCCATTTGCTGATGAGTGCACAGAAGAAACAAAATGGCTAGCGATGTAATTGCCCAAATAACTTAGAGAGAAGATTCACCCTCACACTGCATAAACGTTTTGATACTGTATTGCTTAAAATGTGCATATACACTGGTTTGATTTATTAAGTAACTTTTTAATACTACAGTGCAAAGCCAATTCGAGTTATTATATCGATGTCTTTTACCCTCGAGAGATCACTTTCCAGCAATCACTGGTTCATGGATTTGGTTTGGCATGAATCAGATGCACATCTCCAAGTAATTTTGGAATGAACAGTGCATTCCTCCCTCAGAAGAGAACACCCTTTACATGGGTGCGATTCTTGTCTCTGATCCGGTCCTTGAAGGGGCTTCCCTCCTATTCAATATTGAATGTAAACCCTGTCAGGTAGTCAGTTTCTATTAAGTTAACCTCCTTAGGAATGTAAAATTCTGATTTAATTTACTGTAAGTCATAGAATGCTGAACAAATGTGCTTGCAAATGGCTGTATTGCAAATACTGTAAAATTCTGATTTAATTTACTGTAAATTACTGAAACCAGGGGCGCCTGGGTGGCTCAGTGGGTTGGGCCTCTGCCTTTGGCTCGGGTCATGATCTCAGGGTTCTGGGATCAAGTCCCGCATCGGGCTCTCTGCTCATGGAGAGCCTGCTTCCTCCTCTCTCTCTCTCTCTCTGCCTGCCTCTCTGCCTGCTTGTGATCTCTCTCTGTCAAATAGATAAAATCTTTAAAAAAAAAAAAAAATTACTGAAACCAAACCTTATGAAAAGAAACTCAAGTCATTCTTAGGAAAATTACCTCACTGAAGTCCTATGATTGAGGTATTTGGATGTTTGGAGGTGGCTTCTCTTAACTTCCTAGGTTGGACAGTTTGGGCTGAGATAGTTCTATACTTTCACATAAAAACTCACCATAATCATTAAATGTCAAAATAAGTTGCCTGAGACCCACTTTCATGCGGATAACTTATCTACACCAACGGTTTACCATTCAGCAGGTTTTGGGTGGCCGCAGGGCAATGATTCCGAGAACTGAGACCCAGAGGATCATCTTTCAAGGTCTAGGTGAAACACAAAATTAACCCAGTATCGAAGAGCAGCTCTGACATGGAATGGAACGCATCACGCCGGACCACGGCTTCACGTTGCCTGTGACACTGACGTCCACTGGCAAGTGCTAATGCTTTACATTCCTTTACCTCTAGTCGCTTCCACCTACATACTGCCCAATATGTCTTAGGTTATCGTTCACATCCTAGATTGCTTTTTCTCATTAAGGGAACAAATAAACGCACATTTCTGCTTTCTTTTTGGAGGGAACATGAAAGAGGTTGTCAATTGTAAAATTCAATTGTTCTGAAAATTAGCTTTTGTCATGCTGCACTGTTCCTCTGTTCAGGCAGGTCTCAAGAAGACCCAGGTCCTTGGGTGTGGAAGAGGCACTCGCAGAGCACACTTCAGCTCTGCACGCCTCCCCCCTGCACAGAATCTTGTTTCCCCTATGAGCCTTCCTGTGCAAAAAGGCGAGCCCAAGAAGGGCTTTCCGTTAGAGCAAAGCTGAACAGGAGCAAGCTCGCGAGGACCGCTGTCGACAAGAAAAACGGAAGAACAATACAGTCCAAAATATAAATGGGGGAGGAAAAAAAAGTAAGTCTTCAGCTAACAATGTTAGGAGAACTGGCCTTTTGTTCACAAATAGCTTATAATCTACCTGAAGCTTATTCTTTGAGTAGCTTCAGGGTTAGCCGAGATTTGTAACATCAGAGCAGTTTCAATGTCTGGGAATAGTCCAAGGTGTCTGGAGCTGGGTCAGGGCAGTAAGAGTCTCCTGGAGTCCATGACCTTGGAGGTTGGAGAGTGGCCTCCTCCAACAGCCAACCCCCCATCCTACCCGCCCCCCGGCTCCCCACACTAGGACCCGCCCCCAGAAAGTGCAGGTGTGACTCAGAGCCCAGGCTGCTCCTGCACGTCCAGCCCCCAGTCACCCAGCTTGTTGCACACTGACAGTAAATCCTGCTTACGAATTACCTGCTGAAACACCATCTTTAAAAAGACTGGCCACAGCCCCACATCTCTCTCCTCTTGCTTCTCATGTAACCTCTCTAGAATAGCACAGCTTCTATATGGTAAATCTGCCTACTTGATCGAATCAAGGCATGTTCGCAGTTGGCCTACATGCAAGGAATCTCTGCTTTCGCAACAGTGTTACTGGTGTTTTATGGGTGCCCCTTAAAAACCCTCACTCTTGACAACTCCCCCTCCCTCATCATTATCTTCGCTAGCGCTGCTCTGCTACGGCATTCCCTCATCTGCCAGCCTGCTTGCCAGCCTTCTGCATTCACAGTTGATAATCTTTGTAATAAGCCTGCAAGGTAAACTGCGGCAAAGGCAGAAGACCTCGGAGGCCCCGGGGGTCCGGGTGGGAGTCCAGCTCTGCCATGTACTGAACACGTCATGTGGGTAAGTTGCCCACCCATGCTGAGCCTGCTTTGCCAGCAATAACAGAGACTTTAAAAACTTCCAACCTAGCATTGGCTGCCATGTATGTGAAATGCTATGCTAAGCGGGTACTTTATAAATGACAGCTATCATCATTATTCTTACGATCTTAACGGGGAGTAAACTCGGGCTCTGAGATGTGAAGTCATTCATCTAAACCATCTGTCCGGCTCATTTCAGAGCCTGTGCTCTCTCCTATGTGAAATACTGAACCATATAATGGACAGTTCAGAGTGTCTAGCATCTTCTGTGGCCACTGCTTACACCTGACACAGTGTCTGTTTGCTTCTCATTTTTCTAAAATAATATACTGATTATTCCCCACCTGCATCCGCAAAGGAGCCACACCCACAGCAGGAAGTCTGCTGCGACTTGCCCCTTTCTGTGAAGGCTCCTCTGATGTTTCTGTTTCTTGAGGGCACTCAAGAAAATAGGTACTTCTCTACACATCAGATACATTCCATTTCCACAAAAAAACCCTAATCTTAGGGAAGCAAATTAGCCAATAAAAATCTTAACTACGGACGCCTGGGTGGCTCAGTTGGTTAAGCAGCTGCCTTTGGCTCAGGTCATGATCCCAGCGTCCTGGGATCGAGGCCCACATCGGGCTCCCTGCTCAGCGGGGAGCCTGCTTCTCCCTCTGCCTGCCATTCTGTCTGCCTGTGCTCGCTCTCTCTCCCTCTCTCTCTCTGATAAATAAATAAAATCTTAAAGAAAAAAAAATCTTAACTACTAAGTTACTTCCTAGCTGGGTCCAGTATGATTTCATGTAAGTCCTAGCACAAGTCCCTGCCTATCTCTACAGTCTTATTAGTTGGGTAATGGGAAAGAAAATGATCGCCCATCTGGTTTAATCTTTTGGCTTTATATGCAATATCAGGAATGTACAGTGCTTCTTGAAGGTGGCCCGAGAGTTTTTCAAATTAATTTGTAATTCCTTTGAAATATTTCCCTTACGCTGCAGAATCCTATCTTTGGAAAATCCTTGAAACTCATAATTCAGGGCTCTGCACTTAATAAGTGTTCTTGAGCACAGCAGGCTCTCCATAAATATTTGCTGACAATTCAATAAGCATTAGCTGATGATGTAACCCACTCTGAAAACACACACAAACTCTATCGAGATGCATCGTGTGGGCACAACTACATCAGAATTCAGAAAAGTTTCCCTACAGCAGCCAACCCATGCCAATGGTTGATGTTTCTCTCATGCTATGCTTAGATGTTTGCAATTCTCTTTCTCTCCTCTTTGCCCATTGCTGGTTCCTTTACATCATTCAGGTCTCACTTCCATAGTCAGAAGGAGCTTTGACTTCCTCCTCTCTGCCCACTTACTCTCTTTGTCCCGAACATTTTATGTTCTTCACTGGACTTCTTAGCATCGGAAACATCTTACTTATTCATTCTTCTCTGCATTCATTCACCTCCTACCATCCGTCTCCTCTGATCAGAGTGACAGCTCTATGACAGCAGGAGCTCAACCTACAGGTGCCCACTGAACCCCAGCCCCCAAGAGTGGGCGCTACCAAAGAACATGTCAAAGAAGGAAGAGATGAGTAAATCAGTGGTTCTTATGGTTGTTCTCCAGTCGTGTCTCATAAGTGAATCAAACTATAATCCAACACATGGGTAAGAGCCTGTTTCTCTTTATTTTATATCCCTTAAAGTCTTTAGAACAATTTTACCTATACTATTTAACAAAATCTCTGTTGAAAAAAGATTTGGGAAATATCTAAATGGCTCTGTTAAGAATATTATTTGAGACGCCTGGGTGGCTCAGTTGGTTAGGCGGCTGCCTTTGGCTCGGGTCGTGATCCCGGCGTCCTGGGATCGAGTCCCACATCGGGCTCCTTGCTCGGTAGGGAGCCTGCTTCTTCCTCTGCCTCTGCCTGCCATTCTGTCTGCCTGTGCTCACTCTCTCCCCCCCTCTCTCTCTGATAAATAAATAAAATCTTTAAAAAAAAAAAAAAAAAGAATATTATTTGGGATGCCTGGGTGGCTCAGTTGGTTAAGCACCCAGCTCTTGGTTTTGGGTCAGGTCATGTTCTCAGGGTCATGGGATCAATCGCCCTGTTGGCCTCTGTGCTGCGCCTGGAGCCTGGTTTGGATATTCTCTCTGCCCCCCTCCATCTGCCCCTCCTCCCCACCACTCTCCAGCTCAAGCTCACTCTCTCTTCAAAAAAATTTTTTTTTTAAAAAAAGAACATTATTTAATTCCAGGGGTTCACCGGCTAAATGGTCACACATTTTAATGACAAAACCATTATTCTCTGACTACCTCATTTTCTGAAACCATTGATGAAACTAACTGGAAGGATGCTGGTCATTTATTTCCAATGTGATTCTCAATTATTTCAACCTTGGCTCAAACAGTTTTCCCTAATTGGCCATATCTGACAAATGGACACATGGTCCAGATGAAGCAATTACTTCAGGTTTTTGAAAGCACCTACCACTTGTAGCAGTTCACTTACTTTTTTTTTAATGCACCTAGTAAAGATACCCGAGACGACCATCATAGTGCAGGGCACTTTTAGGTTTAAAAAAAAAAGAGGAGAGTAATTTCAAGTTCTCTCTGGTAAGCACTAAGCACAGGCTGTAAATTACCCTTGGGTTCAACTAGTTAATTTTTTTTTACCACATCATATGTCAAAAGGTTTCAGAATTTCCATTTTCCTGCTGAAAATATAAACTTCATGAGATAAAAAATGTATTCTTGTATTATTTGTGCAAACAATTTGTTAGCACATTTTGGGATCCAGAAAACCTTCTACAGAGTATTTATTAGATAAAAAAATTTTTCAACTCATTGGCCCGTACTAATCTTTTTTTCTAGATCATGTTAGACGTAGCAAGAGGTAAACAAATAAACCGGTCCAACAATTACATGAAGAAGAAACTACCAGAAGAAATTACAAAAATGAGTAAATAGTAAACTATTTTCTTGAAGTAATTCCTTGAAACCATAGAATCCTATCTTTTGAAAATCCTTGAAACTACAAAAATGGCTAAGGAGAAACTACAAAGTGGGTAAAATAGTAAACTACAAAGTAAAAAACATTGAAGATATAAAACTTATTAAATGTAAACTGGACATAAAATGGAAATTTGCCTGTTGGCTCCAAACTCCAGCTAAAGGTCAATGGGGGAAAAGTTATTCTGGCCTTAAAGAACTATCCCCTCCAACTCTATTAAGACTTACCTAATGGGGGCGCCTGGGTTGCTCAGTGGGTTAAGCCTCTGCCTTCAGCTCAGGTCATGACCTCAGGGACCTAGGATGGAGCCCTGCATCTGCCTCTCTGCTCAGCAGGGAGCCTGCTCCCCACCCCACCCCCTCTGCCTGCCTCCCTGCCTACTTGTGATCTCTCTCTCTCTCTCTCTCTCTCTGTGTGTCAAATAAATAAATAAAAGACTTACCTAATGGTTTTTGGACCATTCATAACCATCACCTCATTCCTTCCTCTCTTTACAGACTAGGGGTTGCTGGGGAGGAGATTCTCCAGGGTAAAAGCACTCCATCCCCCTGGGAGTGCTCTGACCTTGTGCACTCACCTACCAGAAGCTAAGTAAGGAAAGTGCCCTAAGGCAACCCCTTGGAGTGATAATGGATACTTGCAAGGAGGGGAAATGAACCTAATATTTTAAACACCTGAAAGCAACTTGAAAACTAAGTCTAACAAAGATGTTAAAAACCTGTATTTCAGGTTTACAAAATGTTGTTTTTGGATTTTGTTTTGGTTTGGGGTTTTTTTGCAGGAGATTAAACCAAAATTTTGCCAAAGCACTCAACTGAGTTTACTGACCCTTGATTGGGGGAAATGCATAGTTTGTTGAATGCTGAAAGCCTTTTGATGTTTTGGGCAAGGATATTTTAAAAGAATTTCCTCCTTGTTTCTGTCTTCATTCAACATCATTAAAACAAGAAAAGAGTCCAAGATGCTAATTCTCTAAAATTATTAACTTGATCCTGAATAGGTATGTAAATACTCCAATCATACTGGTGTAGATGCACAAAAACAAGCACACACAATACACAACACACACACACACACACACACACACACACACAGAACACAGAGTCCTAAAATTTCTAATCAAACATAGGTGGCTTTAAGCTATTTCTTTTTTCTTTTCTTTTAAAGGAAAACTCCTCTGTTCATACTCCACAAGTTCTCCAGTGGGTTTTCTTCTTTCAGAATGTTTTTTTTCCTGGAGATGGTCATTGAAATGAATAAAAAATGGACAGACCCAGCCAAGTGAATTCTTGGCTGTAATATCCTTGGGAAGTGCTTTGTGGGTAGGCAGCTGAATGAACCGCTATAAAAGTCACGGAGTTGGCACTTAATCATTTCCGTTTCTCTGTTCCTGGGCCACATCGCTCCTTTTTGCTTGCATAAGAAATGTTGTGCTGCTAACAGGGAATCAATGTTTTAATGTTCAATTTCAACCAAATACTGAATATGTGTTTTCTAATAAGAGTTTCTTCAATAAATTTTCCGGTTTTGTCCATGGTGGGAAAGATAACCCACATCCACAGTGCCAACTTTTATTCAAGTTCTTCCAGATTTGATTTTTGTATCAAGAGTAGAATATCTAGCACTTGTACCAGGGTCTGCTACTTCTTCCTATATTCTCTTGTGTCTTCTGTAGTAATAAGAACTGGATGTTTAGTGAGGTACACTGCCATTCAGCTATAAGTCTACTTTCTCTAGCTTCTTCTGCATTGGGTGTGATCAGGTGACCAAGCCTCAGTCAAAGAAATGCACAACCTCCAAACCTCCAAGTATCTTCCTCATGCGGATGAAAGACTGCCCCATTTGTCACTCCCTCCTTTCAACTGCCTAGAATGCAGATCTGATGTGATGGGTGGAGCTCTAGCAGCCATATTGGACCATCAGGTAGAAGCCTAGTAATCAGGGTTGAGAGTAGAGTAATACAATCTTGGCTCCTGATAGCATGGTGAAGACATCACACTAACCGTGGACTACCTACCTTTGAATTTCTTTTATTTAAAAGAGAAATAGACTTATCTCATTGAAACTACTGTCATTTTAGGCTTTTGGTCACATGTGGCCAAACCTAATCTTAACTGATAGAGCATTCTTCTTGGGTTTTCCCGGCAATCTTTCTACCAAATTCTATTCTCAAACCACTTATATGCAATTCTAAAAATACATGGTCTCCAAATTTCATCAGGAAGATTCATATGAAGCCATTAGCTAAATTTCTTCATTCCACAGGTCTAAATGGCAAGCATAGCATGATCTTGGAATGATACTGGAGATCACCTGTGCAACCCCAGAAGAGATTTGTCCTGCTCAGAATGGAAACAACCTGTTGGAGACTCTGCTGGTCATGTTCTGTAATGTTCTGTCCACTTCATTAGCCTCCTAAGCCAGCAGAGTATCTGCTTCTGAGAACTACATGTGTCTGTCTCACTGAACTATGAACCAGAGAATGAGACTCACTATCTGAAGACAGTGTGTTTGCTTCAAAAGCATTATCTTAAGGGAAGTGAATCAGTCAGAGGTCTGTTGGCTTAAACCGACTTCTTCCAAAATAGGCTTCATCTCAATGCATTTTCGAAACTCAGATTTCAGATTGGAGGACAGGCAGCAGACTTACACGTTGCAAGCTCAGAAAACAACCACTGCTATAGCTGTGGCTTTGTTCAGTTCTCTACCTTTGCGGTTTCGGAGGTTGAGGGCAGCCTAGTCAATGGTGCTATTATCCTGATGGTAAGCCAAGCAAAGCCATGTTATCTTTTTAAAAGCCACAAAGAATTCTTATAATACTGTCACCATGCAAAATGACAATTTGTAAACCTGCATTAGCTACCGACTTATTCGGTGACATGACAATTAGAAAAGCACCATGACACGATTAGTTGCATTTTGTATAAAAGAGAAATTCTTCAGGGATTTAATTGATAATGATATAGAGACGGAAAATATTTTCTTCCCATCCTTAAGCATGGACACAATTCACAGAAATTCCTCAAGCTGGCTGCGTCTGAGGTTTCGGAAAGCTGAAAACATACTCCAGTTTGTCTCTTCAGACCACTTCCCTGAACCAGCTACTGTACGACTTAAGCCCAAATGAATAGTCAAAGAGTGTTAGCACAGTTTAGTTCTGATTCTTATTAGAATAAAGCTTCCAAACATGTCCCCAGACACATTTATGTCATGTCTTCTCTATTCATGGTTAACTTCTTGGACTCCTGACTAGACATTTCGGCAAAGCCATCCTACCAACGGAGGCCCGTCCCCTGCACCCTCCACAATGGAGCTCGGCGCATTTGGACAGATGGAGAAAGGCCCGCAGCGCGCTAACTCAGGACCGTGTGGAGGGACGGTGTGACGCGCTCGGTCCGTTCACACACGCAAACACAAGTCAAGCACTCAGCCTGGCCCCGGGCACGTGCTGGGCTTGGCATCACCCTCATAGCCATCACCACCACTAATTTCTTCTCATAAGTTAGGAGACACCGACTAGTAAAATAACAAACCGCGATACATCACCAATGACCTGATAGGAAATCGTGAATCTAGCAAAATGATGGATATGGAAAGGCTTTTAAAATCATCACTGTGGCTTCATCAGGGGAGGCATAGCCCCCCACCTCCTTCTGAGAGCGATCTGAAGTCACGCTTGCACATCCTTGGCTACTAAAAAGTCTTTAGAGCCTCCAAAATAAAATTTTAAAATGACATTAAAAAGTCCAAGGGACAGTACATAGGTAAGGTGCAAGGGGTTCCTTGGGTCTGAAGGTCTGAAGACCCAAGTCCCCACAGTTAAAAGGGGGGCGGGAGGGCACAGGCGGCCTGGGCGCCACATTCGCAGATGGACCGAGCACTGTAACTGAGCAGTCTCACTGAAACAGCCCTGCCCCGTGCCGGGTCCTCCCCCACACCCCCAGAGTCATAGTCTGTCCCCTCCTGACTGCCAGGTGAGGTGGGGACCAAAGGCGTAGTGCAAGTGCAGTGAAAACCATCACAGAGCTGACAAAGAGGCTGTATCTCATGAAGGCCACGAGCAGTGCCGAACACCTGTTCAGGGCACAGCAAAGCTGTTGACAGGAGAGGGCCGGCCTACACGGACGGGGTTAAAACTGACGCAGACAGTGACAGGAAGGTTGCTTCCATAGAGGATGATCACACTCCCAGAGGATGTAGGGGCCCTCGGGAAACTGCTGGCACCCTCGAATGCTGCTGCAGAAATGAACCCCTTGAGAACCAGGCACTGCAAGGTGAAACACGAAGCAAAAGATGTCGTATCATGTTATTACATCACTGCAGAGGGATCAGAAGGAAAATCAACAAAGCGACTGCCACAGCACTAACCACAGGCCAGGGGACTTCTACAACAGAAACTTACTTGTTCACAGTTCTGGAAGCCACAGCCAAGGGCAGGGTGCTGGCAGCCTTGCTTTCTCCAGAGGCCCCCCTCCCCTCACTGCATCTTCAAGGGGAGCCCTGGTGTCTCTCTGTCTTCTTATATGGACGTCAGTCCTACAGCATTAGGCCCCGAACTTCTGACCTTATTTAACATTAATTACCTCCAAAAGGCCAAATACAATCACGCTGCGGGGAAGGGCTTCAACATATGAATTTTGGGGGACACAATTCATTCCATAACAAACAGCAAACCTAGGGAATAACAGAGATGGAAAAGTCAAGGGTGGCTTCCAGAATCCTGCCTTCACAGAGATCAGGAACGCATGTAAGAACTCGGTGTGTTACACTTTTGTTCGGGAGGAGAAGAGAAGAAAAGCAGATGGATGAATTCTGTATGGGGCATATGAAATTATTACAAATACACAAACTGTGTATATATCTGTATCTGTATAGATACGTGGATTGTTACATCCAAGAGGCAGTTGAATATATGGGACCTAGAACTCAGGTGCAAATGTAGGTAGACAGGTGGGGAGACAGACAGATAGATAGATAGATAAGATGGGTGGATGGATGGATGGACAGACTGAGGGACAGATCCATAAGGAAGATGTTAGTTGTATTTCACACCATGGCCCAAGGAGACGGCCCAAGGAGACTGTGAAAACAGTGATCGTGGCCAAGGCAGGTCCATGTTTACGAGAAAGGCAGAGAAAAGGAGGCAGGGGAGAAAACCAAGAAATAATAGAAAAATAGGAATTATTCAGGAGACAGTGTCTAGTTAACAAGGATAAATGTGAAAAATGAACAAGTCTTCAAAAAGGAGGTAACATCTGCCCAGACTTGGCCCCAACCTACTGAAATCAGGCAAACATCAGAACTATGACCTCCTCAGATGGCTGTTGAAAACAGAGTAGAACTCCAAAACACCTGTGTGATTTAATGACACAGCTGGGCTGTGTTTGTTCTCGCTTGGTAGACAGGTTGGGGGTTAACAGTCCAGGGGTGCGCTCATAGCGAGCTTCCATTTAATGACACGTCAGCCATCTCTTCTCCCCGGCATGACTCACCCCTGCTTCATTTGGGGCATTCCAAGTGGAGGGTCCCTCTCTCACCTTAGGGGCAGAGTACATAGGGGGGTAAAACAACTTCCTAACACTCCTGAAAATCAGAAACGTGTTCTCCATGCTTGTCCATTATAGGAATCTGTAGTGGAGAGTAAGTTTTGTACTGAAAATTCGCTACCAAAAATAATAGTCTAATAAAACCAGACCACTTAGCAATGTTGTAATGACTCTATTAAAACACTGTCTTTCAGAGATGGCAGCTGCACTTGTGGTGACCACAGCAGAACACACACACTCATGGAATCACTACGTTATACATCTGAGACTAATGTAACACTGTGTGTCAACGATATTTCAATTAACAACAACAACAATGGCAGGCCTTTTGGAATAAAGTATTTAAAGCTATGAGTGTTTTAAATGACTCTGAAAGAGGTAAAAACTGAGTGCAACCAAAACCATATTTCAGTTGGTTCACTGACTGGGGCCCACCATCTACACGATTAATGATCACTAATGATCATTAATCATTAATCATTAATGAAAGCCACTAATTCAAGTTCATCTGGCAGTGGCTGATTCAGGTGTAGCAAATGGGCATGGCTGAGGTCCACGTGACTCAAACCAGGTGAATCATCCGGCAATTCTAAGTAGCCCCCCATCCAGGACTCCCATTTTGGGAATCATCAGAAGCAGAAGCAACGTTGACCACTCTGAGCACCGCACTCCTGAAAAAGATTGTCCAAGGGAGGAGCTGTCTGCATAGGTTCACCCACGTGCCCAACTGGGTAAGCTACGGAGGAGTGAATTCTTTGGAATATGCAAGTTCCATCTCCCACCCCCCCCCCCAACAAAATCTCCTTTTTATTCTTCTTCCCTTTTTCTTGGCACACATGCACACACAGAAATAATGATGGTGATGATGATGCCAAAGCAAGAGAACAGCACGGCTCTTGCACAGTAATGTGAATGTGCTCGACGCTACTGAACACTGAAAGATGATTAAGATGGAAAATTTTATGTGGGCTTTTTATTACAATGTTTAAAAGTTTTCAGTAAAATGCAAGGAAGAGAGGTGCCTGGGTGGCTCAGTGGGTTAAAGCCTCTGCCTTCGGCTCAGGTCATGATCCCAGGGTCTTGGGATAGAGCCCCGCATCCAGCTCTCTGCTCAGCGGGGAGCCTGCTTCCCCCTCTCTCTCTGCCTGCCTCTCTGCCTACTTGTGACCTCTCTGTCAAAGAAATAAACAAAATCTTTTTAAAAAAATAAAATAAAATGCAAGGAAGAAGAGAGAGAAAGACAAAGCCATGGACTGCTATTACCCTAGTCATAAGCTCAGCTAAATGATAGGCTAATGGGAAGGTGTAAGAGACAGAAGGTCCAAATCTCAGGAACTTATTCTAAGTATAATGAGTACAAATGGCCACGCATGTGCAAACAGGGGAGTTGGGGGTTAGTTTGACTTCTCTTTTTTGACGTCCCTACTTTACATCCGTCTGATGGAAGGGATCAGAGGAATCCAGTTTAACTTAATTTCACCCTTACTGCCTGCGTTAGAAATGCCAGTGCCACTATTACTTCAAACTTTGTGATCTTGGGCAAGTTTCATTTATTGTGATAAATGGGGATGTTGGCACAATAAAAAGATCTGATACACCTACAGCATACGTAGTATGCCATCACTATACATCAGAAGGGGAAAAGAAAAGCCTTGTGTTTGCTTTGTGTGCATATCTTCTCTTCAGTTCCAAAGCTTCTGCTTGGGCTTCATTCCTGTATCAAGGTGTCGTCAAATTCTGGAGACACACACACACACACACACACACACACACACACGTCATGGCTGATTTCACTATCAACAAAAAGGTCCAACAATCATCTTTTTTGTTTTTAGACACAAGTGAAGGGTGTTTTTGTTTGTGCATCGGATCCACTGGTGAAATCATCGCAGCCCTGGGAATTACTCACTAGCTAAATAAGCTTTCTGTGACACCAGGGGAATATAAACCATTGTTTTTTCCAGGACTCACAGCAACAGACACTATTTCTACTTGTTCCTATTTAAAGGTAAGAGAAGGGTAATCTTGGAAAATAAATTCTAAAGATTTGAAAAGCATAACAACTGCATGTCTGCTTTAACAACACTTTGCACATATGTAAACACAATTAAATTTCTATTCCGGTTCATTACGCAGTATCATCACTGCTTTTTTTCCCGTCTGCCTCACTCACAGCCCTGACACATCCAACAACAAACCTGCTCCCGCTGTAAGAGAAGAAGCTCTCTCAAGTCCTCTGAGAGACGGTGGGGCAATTTCCTCTGCCTCCATGCAAACTGCTTGAGATGCAAAGAAGGAAACAAGTGGGCCTTCCAGGTCCATAGTCCCTGAAATGCACTGGCATAATTCTGAGTTAAGGAAGGACTCATGCTCCAAACTGCGGCTTAACTATGTTAGTATTGTATCTGGACTTGATTCCCTTTAATTAATTAATTAATTAATTGAGAGAGAGAGAGAGCAGTAGGAGGGAGCAGAGGAAGAAAGAGAATCCCAAGGAGGCTCCACACCCAGCCCTCATGATCCTGAGATCATGACCTGAGCTGAAATCTAGAGCCCGAGGCTCCACCGACTGAGCTGACCAGGAGCCCCAATTCCCTTCAACACAACCGTTCGGTGGAAGCACCCTCTCCCAAAAACCTGTGTCACTGGAAAATAAGCAACAAAGATGCAGACTCACCCAGGTGCCACCTGTTTGCCGGGTATGCACCCAAATAATTTGTCATTAAGAAATGGTTGCTTTCACACATGTCCCTGTCTTCTTTCTGATCAAGGTCCTAACCTTTTATTCTTCCAAGTGATCTATAAAGCTTAAGGGTCGACCTGCCCCATCCCATACGGTACATTAGCACACACCCTCCAGACAGTTAGGAAGAAGATAATGGTCCTGTTCATCGTCTCCCTGCTCTAGCTGGGTACTGCTTGTTACCTGCAGGCCCTCAGCAAAGGCTCCCACGAGAGAGTCCTACAATAAGCAATTAGTGCAGCCCACGCAGCTCCCACGTCTGGCCCCCAGTGTCTCCTTCTGTCCCACAGGCTGCTCTTCCCACAAGCTTTCCACGGCAATGGGTATTCCTGCCTAAAACCAGCAGGATCAGAGGGCAAATCATCGTGTCACTACTTAGTAAAAGCTGCTTGGGTTGGGGGAGGTGGCAGTAGGAGAAGCACCTGAAGAGAAGGTCCCAGTGTCCAGAAACAGAGAACCCTATTCAAATCCCCAGCTGGGTGAGTACCTCTGTGACCCAGGGGGAGTTACTTAACCTCCCTAAGGCCTGATTTTTTCCGCTGTGAAACAAACTCGATAAGGACAGGTGTCCTCCAAAGCCTGTCCAGGGGGTTACAGAGGACCACACACGCAAGTTCTAGACCGTACCGGGCTGATCGTGGGGAAGTCCCAATACTGACCCTTGTGGTTTCCATGTGCTCAGACTTCTCAGGAAACTCATGAAAGGGCTTCATCAATGGAACCATTTATGGACATTTCCTTGAGCTCCTCAATTAAAGCTGCTATTGGTTTCTAATCAATTTAAATCAAATATTTAGAACTTGGCCCTGCACCATTCCCCTGGTTTGGCTCTTCTCCTAGGGAGCCCGCTCGGCATCTGATAACCTCAGGCCTTCAAATCAAAGTTCTTTCCTACTATCACCTTTGTCTCAAAGAAAAATGTCCTTCTCTGCCTCCTAACAAACACCCTCCTGACAAACACCCTAAGACAGAGGTACCGACTGCACATTAGAGCTTGCTTCTGGTTACTGTCCAGATGAAATCGGGAGGGACATAACCCAACTATGTGAAAGTGCCCAGGACGGCAGAGGGTCATAATGAAAATATTTGTGCTCTGTGGGTGGGGCCAATTGTCTCCGTCCCCCGTGGCTTCCACACCCACAGCTCTGGAAGGAAGCGGCCTTAGGGGACCAGGTTCTGCTCTACCTGCTAGCCCACCGGGGCCACCCCAGAATCTGAACAAGGAAATCCTGAAAGAGCAGCAAAAGAAGGAACAAAAAGAAAAGCTGCAAGGGTCAGGGGGGCGGGGGCAGGCAGAGGGGCCGCAGTGAACCAGAGACACCGGGAGAATATGGAAAGAACAGGAACCGAGGCGGTGGCACAGAGGCCATGCGGTGGCCGCGCGGTAGCCATGGGGAGAAGGGCAGGAAGCCAGCTGGCAACGTTCACCCAGGCCCCAGGTTGCTGGGTTACATTCCCCCGCAGCCTTCAAGTGAAGATCCAGAAACACCTGCTGCTGCCGGCCCCAGACCAGCAGCTCGGGATTCACAATCACCCCGGAGCTCCCAGCTTTCGGAGGCCCAGCCCCGGCTCCCCGCTCTCGGATTTCCACCGGCTCCTGTTTCCCTCCGCGCCTCATGTGCAGGTTTGCCCGGATGGATTTCTGTCCCACCAGCCAAGAGTCTCCCAGAAATCCTGCTGGTGTTGCCAATGCTATGAAGACACAGCCTTTTACTGCTCTCACTTAGTCCTCCAAACATCTGATAGTAAGGGAGATGTTAGAAAAGGCACCCCAAACAACTTCTATTACCTGTTTTTATAACAGAGAGTTTTGTATTTCATTACAGCATTCTTTCTGCACCACATCACACTGCTCAATAAAACTCCTTCTTTACAACAGCATTCATTCATCTTACAGAAATGAAGGAGCCACACGTCTGTTCTGTTCCCCGCCAGGGGTGACGCTGGGCAGCTGGGAATGAGCTCCATGGGAATAGCTTTACAAGCTGGCTCTCCCACCATCAGATGGAGGCTCTGAGCCCAAACAAGCCCCCTGGCCCTCTGCAGGACGTGGTAGAGGCAGAGCCATCTGCTTCGAAAGCATGCTATTCCCACCTAACGGCCTGCCTTGAGCTAGCATGGGTCTGTATCCAAGGGCTGCGTCACCCTGTATTTTGCACTGTTCTGGTTTACTTATTTCAGGAAATGCCAAGTCCACTGCATTTTATAGTCAAACTGTATTATCAACTAAAAACCAAAACCTACTTGAAAAATGTTCCCCAGGCCTGCACAGAATACCATGTACATGCTATAGTATAAATATACAAACATTCAAATATTAGAAACGTGCAAAATACACACACACAGACACTCACACACATTCCTGCTGCGTGCTTTCCTTCGGGAACAAAAAGACATGAGGGAAAATCTAGACTTCTCTTTGTCTTTAAGAAATGTAGTTTAATCTGGGACACTCAAAGGGACAATTAGGTCAGCTATTATGTACCAAAATCTTGGGCAAAATGCCAAGCAAGCATTTAATTTGAAAAACTGCCTCGGAATTCTGCTAATATTTTTAAACTTTTATACACCTTTTGATTTGCAGCCATATCGATTAAGTGGTTTCAGATGACATTCCAGATATGACACGGTCTAAAGGAAAAAGGTATATGATCTTTTTTGTGTGTTTTTTTTTCTTTTGCTTTAGAAAATTTTTTATTTTGAAAAATTTCAAGCCTCTGTATAATTTCAAAAACCATACAACCCTACGTCCTTCACTCAAATTCATCGATGGTTCACATTATTTCTCATCTTTTTGTGTCCCCCTCCATTATTATTATTATTATTGCAAACCCATTAGAGAGTACGCTGCAGACATCATCATCTTTTACGCCTAAATGCTTCAGTGGTGATCTCCTAAAAACTGGGATGTTCTCATATATAATCTACACTGGGTTGAATAGTGTCTCCCCCCACCAATACGCACACACACACACACACACACACCCTCAAAAAAAATCAGGTCCACCTGGATCCTTAGACTGTGACCTTATTTGGAAACAGGATCTCTGCAGATGCAATTAGTTAAGATGAGGTCATCCTGGGTCAGGGTGGGGCCTAACCCCAATGACTAGTGTCCTTATAAGGCCATGTGAAGACACAGACACACAGGGGAAATGCCACGTGATGCCAGAGGCACTGACAGCCGTGAGGCAACTAAAGGCAAGGCAAGATAAGGACGGCCAGCTACCACCAGGAGCTGCAAGAAGCAAGGAGAGGTGTTTTCCTAGGGCTTCCAGAGGGAGCCCGGCCCTCCTGACTGCCGATTTCAGGCTTCTAGCCTCCAGAACTGGGAGACAAAGTGTACTTCGCATGTTTTAAGCTGCCCAGTTCGGGGAACTTCATTACAATAGTCCTGGGGAACCAATACATAACCACAATCCACTGACAAAGTTATAGGAAATTTAACATGGATACAATGCTAATATCTAATAGATAGCCTGCATTCAAATTTCATAAATTTTCCCAGTAATGTCCTTTATAAAATGTTTTACCCCAAACCGGGCTTGAGTCCAGGATCACAGACTGCACTGAGCAACGCCAAGCCTCCTGAGTCTCCTTCCGCCTCGATCAGCTCTTCTTTTCCTTATCTTTCAACATGGTCATAGTTCTGGTTCGTACACACCAATTGTTTGTGGACCAAGTGGTAGCTTAAGATCCCGAACATACATTTTCTTGTTGTTGCTTTGCTACGTACCCCTACTACCAACATTTTTGTTTTTCCACACATCTCCTCACCCCCTTAAAAGTCCTACCCCTAATTAAAGGCCCAAACTAAGGCCTACTTCCACCATGAACCCTCTACCTACCCCAAGTCGTGTCATTCCTCCCTCTTCCAGAATTCTGTAAGAGTGACTGTCTCAAGAGTTCATTTGACAATGAATGATAACCTGACTTCATTGTCATTTGACTTTTCATACCCATGTGTCCCATCTTATCAAAGACCTCCTTACAACTAGTACTCTGTCAACACATCCATCACTTGAGTTTAATTAAGTTAGTATTCTCAGTAATTTATTACACAATTAAACACTTGGTACTCTCACTCACTGACTTTCCTGCTTGACTTGAATATAACACAGAAGAAAGTAATAAAAAGTGGATCTTTCCATCTTGGAGAAGTCAGTAATTATAAATCAGTAATTACTTCCATAAGAACAATTATTCTGTCAGTTTATAGTGATGTTTGCTCATTAGAAAAATGCACCCCAGCGAACACAATAGGAATCATAAATAATAGCTAAGGTGGTTTATTATCAACTATTGTATAGAAAAGCTATATGATCCTGATATTCATCAGAACAAGGAAAATGAAGCGATTAGAATCAAGCCTCACTCATTTGTGTTTACGTTATTGAAAGCCCATCTGACTAAAATAGAAAAGTCTGATTTATAGAATGTTTTTGAGGAAATGCAGTTTAATTCTTTCAATTATAAAGAGTTATTTTTTAAAACCAATTCATAATGCATTGCTCGAATGAGATCCTGCTTTAATAAATATATAAGAAGGGTCTGTAATTAGCCCTTCACAACCAGAGACATGAGTCAAACAGAAAACTAATTTGCTTTAGGACTGAATCAGAGAATGCTCTGACATCTGGGTTTTTTTCCAATTTCATACTGCCAGAAAATATGAAATCAGCTCATTAGGTGGCTTTGGCTTTCCTTTTTAAAGTGAATTAAAAGTTCAACTTTGTTTCAAAATGTGGTTTAAATTTCTTAAGTCAAAGAAAGCCTCGGCATCCTGGCCTGTCCGTTGGCCTCTGTTTACGCTGGAAACTACAGACTGTGCAACTGAGCCTCAAGCACTTGAAGGGAAATCATTTTGTCCCTTCTGCTTTTGTTCCCTTCATTCCTATCTCAGTGGGTCCCTTTTTCATGGCTATACAGAAGTAAGCATCACTGTAGCCCTTTTTAAATTATCAAGGATAATTCAGTCTTCCAACCTGCTACTGAACGTTTTATCTGCTACAATCCCAAAGCATCTCTAGGACGCTGATCTTACTTTTCAAAGTGTAGATACATCCCATCAATGACACAGTGCTTTCTGATTTATGAGCATATTTTAGTGATGAGTCCTAGAGAGAGAAACACTAAGTCACATTCGGTTACATATTTATTGAGCTTCTATCCTCTTTGGAGGTCTAGTTACGCTTGCCTTCACGTCAACAGCGGTTGTTTAAGACCTTCCAGTTAAGCCCAATGAAGACCTACAGTCCCCGCAATTTCACCGTCTACTCTGACTCAGCAGGTACAATTTTTGCCAATGTTTTAATAATTCTATGGGAGTAGTCTATCTTAAAAAGAGAAAGCAAATCAGAAAGACTAGCATATCAACCATAATGTCTACCACTTTCCACCTTTATGAAGCTTAAGATTGAGTGTCTCAGTCTACCCCAGCCTGTTCATGGATAGCCAAAGTGGGCTACTATCTTCTTCCACTGTGACCACTCCCCTACATTGCCCCATGAGAGACCCGTCAGGACAACATAAGATAGTCTGAAGCTTGTGTTGACCTTTCGTTGATGGGGGCACCCTGTGCACAGGGCTCAGTGGGCCCTCGCCGACCCTGACTGCAACTGTTAGGGGAAATCTGCTGCCTAACATCATCCCCCAAGGAAGACCAGCAAGAATGATCTCCCAGTGGATCAGAAAACATTCCAGTGTGTAAAACTAGAAAGCGTTCTTGCTCTCTTTCTTAACTTCTAACTTACCGATTTAAAATCATGATAGAGAATAGAGAGAGAAGTCATCTCCAGGTGACATGCTCACGGATCACTGCTCAGACAGACAACTGGTATCCTCCAGAACGACCACTGGGAAGAATGGCTTCAGCCTAAACTCTCAACTCAGGATCATAATTTTGGGAAGGAGTCCTCCAATATTAACTGGCTGATAATCAGCAACCTGTTTAGGGATACATTTTGCAACTAATTTGTGGGGAGAGTTTTGCAGGAAATAAAATTAGACACATGAACCAATGAGATATTTTCAGTGGTTGAAGTGAGTGAAGAGACTGTGTTCTGAAACTGTCCTGACTAAACTCATCGCCTTGTGTTCCCACCCCAATGAAACTGCTTTCACTGAGGTGTGCTTTGGAGAAATCCTCTTAGCTTGTACTGAGGGAAACCTACAAGAAATGGCCACATAAAACTTATTCAGTGATTATTCATAAAGCCAGTATCGGGACATCATAGTATGAAGGCCTAACTTTGGATAAGTGTACTGATCCTCCATCAAAAAATGCCTCCCGGGGCGCCTGGGTGGCTCAGTGGATTAAAGCCTCTGCCTTTGGCTCAGGTCATGATCTCAGGGTCCTGGGATCCAGCCCCGCACTGGGCTCTCTGCTCAGTGGGGAGCCTGCTTCCTCCTCTCTCTCTTTGCCTGCCTCTCTGCCTACTTGTGATCTCTGTCTGTCAAATAAATAAATAAAATCTTTAAAAAAAAAAAAAATGCCTCCCTTCACATTCAGAACCCGTGGTGCTGAGGGCATACTGTAATAAGAGTATGAAGAAGGGGCTTTCCTAATCCATGAACTCTAAATCTCCATTATTTCATGTACTAATAAAGAAAGAAAAGTTGTCAAATTATGACCTACAAGTGCCTTACCACTCCAGATCATTATTTTACACCTATTAAGGAAGTTCTTTTATACACAGATTTTAATCATATGTCACCCTTGCACAAGTAAAAAGGAAAATACCTGAACAATAAATGAGTTAAGTATGACTAACAATTTTTCACATTCGGAATCCAGCTCCGAATTCTATTTTGACTCCCAGCCATTGATGCCCGTGTTTTCCCACACACCACCACCTCGGGGACATGGAGAGCACTGACGACTCAGCGTTCTGTGAAAGTGCTCCACTATGGTCCCCAGGATTTCCTTCCAAGCTGCTGACACCCAGACACCATAAACCATTCTGCTGGTGCTTTGGATATTTGCACATGCACGGGCAGTCACAAGGACATCCCAACTGCTGCATGGTGAGAACCCTTACAAGACCCCACAGACCATAAGAAGCAATCCTATTATCAGAACTGGTAAAATGGAAACGTGTGCATCTTGGAATCAATACATCATGGTAGTTTTGTGACCTTGGGCAAGTCCCGTAGTCCGTCTGCTAATCCAAAAGAGTATCCTAGATAAGCAGAAAAAGCTCTTAAGGGCTTTAAGACTGTCTGGCTTTGGGATGCCTGGGTGGCTCAGTCAGTTAAGCATCTGCCTTCTTTAGCTCAGGTCATGATCCTGGGATCCAGGGTCCTGGGATCGAGTCCCACTTCATGCTCTTTGTTCTTCGGGGAGCCTGCTTCTTCCTCTGCCTGATGCTCTCCTGTGCTCACTCTCTGACAAATAAATAAATAAAATCTTTAAAAAAAAAAAAATTCTTTGGATTTTATTTGCACCATTCTGTTTAGGCAGATACATTCCAAAGAATCACAGGATGCTTTTAGATTATTTTATAACAATTTGAGACTACAGAGAGATCTTAAATGCTCCTGCTCCCTAATAAGACTTACAGATTATTTCTAGATACTGTGCCCCAAACCTGAGCAGCACTGCAGAGATTTTTGCTTAAGGATATCTACTGACCTGGTCTCTAAGAAAGCACTGTACCTGATGGGGAGGGATGGGGCACCACAAGGAAAAAGAATCGTTTCCTAGCAGGAAAAGCATATCCTTTGTAACCGAACTGACCTGGGTTCCATTCATGGGTCCACCACTGACCAGCTCCATGAGCTCAGACAATTATGAAACATCTCCATGACTCTCTCAAATGGAGGTAATCCCTGCCTCAGGTTATCTCAAGAAACACACATGGTGCAACATCCATACAGTATACAGCATACAGTATACTCAGTAAATGTTCCCCTTGATGGCATGCATTCTGTGAGATTCTTCCTGAAATCCTAGGTCCTGACCTGAAGTATAATTATTTGAATATAAGAAACAGGGCAGAAGCCCATAGGAAAAGGGAGGGGAAAACAGAACAGGAAGTCATCAGAGAGGGAGAAAAATCATGAGAGACTCTTAACTCTAGGAAACAAACTGAGAGTTGCTGGAGGGGAGGTGGTTGGGGGAATGGGGTAACTGGGTGATGGGCATTAAGGAGGGCACATGATGTGATGAACACTGGGTGTTATATGCAATTGATGAATCACAGGTTGTGAATTTCCGTACTCTTAAATGTTTGTCATGCTCATGAAGGTAAGCAGAATCCATTCTTTTACAGTGGGTAATTTGTTTGAGATCTTTTTGTTTCTTCATGGGAGTCATAAGAGATGGGAAAATTTACTGCCCTGTCAATACCACAGCTGCAGTCCCCTTATAGTGTAAATGGCAGAGTACTTTAGTAAGATTCTATTGTGTAAGAAATCACCAAAGCCAGAACTGCCCGCCAGCCATCCCATGCCGAGAACCTGTGAATGCTCATACTGGCCTCTATAGGGCCAATTTTTTGAAAATTATGTTTGTCTTATCACCTTACAAAGCATTGTGTCTTTTGTTTTTTCACTTCTGACTCTACAACAACCCACTGATTCAACTTTCTGACATAATTGCACTTGATCAAAAGCTCTGTTTACAAACATAAAACTACTCTTCAATTCAACTGTAAAGTAACAAAAACATGGTGTTTTTTCTTTTGTGATCATTACTTATGTACTTGTTTAAAATAAAATGATTTAAAAATTATATTTGCAATCTGGGAATTCCAACTGTGGGCTTGAAACAGGAAATGAGAAATAGAGGTTTTAAAACCATGCAAATGTGCAGTATAATGATTAAAATTAATAACTACCTGAAGTTATTGAGGATTGACACAGACGTGGAAGTCATTGTTCCTGAGGGTCCCCACAATGAGCTGATAGTGACAGGAATCCCCCAACCACCATTCATGACTCCATAGTGAGTAGCAATAGCTAATCAAGAAAGCATAGGCTGTTTCTTTAAAATATGGGTTTATTATATGGAGATGTAAATGAGGCTCAATTTGGTAACTCCTATGAAAACACAGGCAAGAAGTGCACACAATCGTTTCTTTTAGAACGACATTTTTTTCAAACAATCCGACAAAGTCAGAAGGAAACTGCCAGAATTTTTTGAGACCAAGAAGTGACATGTATTAGCCAGGAATAATACAACATGAATCCCAATCTAGCAAACAAATAAAAAGGTTGCTCAAATCTGCCTTATTGGAGAGAAAATTTGTTGAAGCTCTGGACTGCTCAAAACAGGTTCCAGGAAAAAAAAGAAAAAAGAAAAAAAAAGAAGAAAATAAAGAAAGAAAAAATAGGAAAGAAAAAAAAAAGAACCAACTTAGAAAAAAGGCATCATTGTTGACTGACACTGTTAAAGAAGATGTTTTAACATGCTTGAAAGACACTTAACTTCCATATTGAAGATGAGAGTCTGCAACTGAGTCATTAGGCTTCCAGGTCCCCATCCCAACATTTCAGTCAAGCAACCCCTCTTCCCTAACCCCCACAGATTTCAGGTTAGACTCAGTAGAAACTGACCCACCCAGATCTTTTCTCTGGGTGAAAAGATCTTCTCTGGTAAGAAGAGAGCTACAGACTTTCCATCGAAGTCAGGCTGGCAACTCGTATCGCTACAGTAAAGGACAGCACCCATAGCCGTCCACACCCCAAAGCTTTTTCGTACCTCGTATGATGATGAATGGATAGCCAAGATCACTGGAAATGTGAAGAAAGCAAGAAAGCCTCTAATATGAAAGAGAGAAACCAAGCCCACCGAAAGAAAGATGTCTGACAAAGGGAGACCATGTAGGGAGCAGAACAAAATGGAAAAGGAACAATAATTAAAAACCCTAGAAATAAGAAAGGATAGCAAATTCATGAAGTAAGAACTGGGGTGGGGAGCAACATCAAAAAAGAGCTCTGAAGAATTAAAAAAATACAGTAGCAAAAATGAAGACAAATCAATATTGGAGTTGGAAGAAATCTCTTTGAATGTAGAACAGAATAACAAAAAGATAAACAGTTTAAAAAATTAAGAAAATCAGAGGCTCTATCCAAAAGGCTCCAAATCTGAATAACAAGAATGAAAAAAAAAAAAAAAGAGAGAGAGAGAGAGAGACAGAGAAACACACAGACAGAAAGAGAAACAGAGGAGAGAGAGAAAACAAGAAAAAAAAATCCAAGAATTAGCACAAGAAAATTGCACAAAATTATAGTCCTGCATTTCAGACCATAAAGGGCCATAAAGAGTTTAACACAGTCAATGCAAAGAATCCATAGCAAGTCACAGAACTATGGAATTTCAGAACACTGGAAACAGAAATAAGATATTGAAACCCACTTAAAATGGAAAAGTGGGAACATACAAATGAGCAGAGAACAGAATACCACTGAACTTGTTGACATCAATACTGAAAGCCTAAGAACAAAAAAATAGTGCCTTCAAAATTTCAAGTGAAAATTCTCAACCTACAATTCTCAAATGATCCTCATGTTAGGGAATAATAAGAAGAAAAGAAAGAAAGAAAATTGTGTGTGCACGTGTGTAAACAAAAGAGAAAAGGAAAAGGCAGAAAGAACATAAAAATCTTAAGAAGAGAGAGAAAAAATAATTTTAAAGTAGTTAGATATTAAAATTTGTTTCATTGTTTCTCTCAGGGTTGGAAGAAAGCCTACTCAATGATTCTTGGTCACCTTCTTATTTTCTGATGTAGTTACAAAGTGGAGGTCTCTGAAGATAATTATCTTTAAAAATTCTTAAGGTAAACCATCAGATGAAGAAATCTTAAATGAGATGTAGGAGTTTTTACCAAGGCTGACACTGATATGTATCAACATGCAAGCAGATTTGGACAAATTCATGAGAAGAAAAACTTTCTGTGAATACCAGTCAATGCATCATTCACTGGGAGTTCTCCTCCTCAACGAATATGACACCTAATTAGCTCAGCACGTTCAAAGGGACAGTTAAAATTATTTGTCATATATGTATTGTAACTTGAATACTTTAACAGCAAACCTGAAGTGCACAGGTAAGAAGCTTTTATGTTGGCTTGGTAGGGAGGCACTAATCAGGATTTTTGAACCTGGGATCTAATTCTTATTTTCCCTTATATGAAAAAAACCTATAGTCATTATTAAGAATCTGGAGAGGTTGAATGAACACACTCTTCACCTTAACATACAGCAGCTCCCAGAGTTGACTACTGTAATAGACTCATACTCAAGCAACAACTGTAATGTAAAAAAGAACAACAAATCTTTTGTCACATAAGACAGGACAGCAGCAAAAATAAATGAAGTGTGAAGCTGGATGGAAAGTACAAATCATGGGGATTGAATTATTTGGTTCACTTAGTTGATTTACATGTGATAAAACTGAAAACATCAGTGACGAAATTTAAAACATGGTTACCAATAATACTTTGCCGTCAGAAATCCTTTGACCAAGTCTCCCTAAGACAGAGAGAAAAAGAGAGATGAAGGGAGATAGGAAAAAGAGAACTTCTTATCAGACGAGTATCTGAATAATGACTTTTACCCCTTTAACAGGAAGAGATGTGTTCTCACCACCATCCCCTTCAGCAATATTTTAACTTTTCTCCTATGTGATTAAGAAGCTTCTATTTACGTGGATCTGGAAACAGAACCCAAGGAAAAAGGAAAGGCTTGGACCACGAAACTGATTTGTGACATCAACTCTCCACAATCAACCCAATTTTCCAAAATTGGTAGGATTCAATTATATAACATCTATTTAACGATGACCCGCAGGAAACATTTTTTGTTTTGTTTTGTTTTCTTCTCAAGATAATCAAGTTTAAATATTCATTTATTGTTAAAAGGATCATGTAAATACCATAGAGTATAGTCCCCAAATTTGCATAAACCTTAAGATAAAACACAAGACTTCAAAGACCTCCCACTTGGTTATCCTCTCTCAGGAGCCCCCAAGGTATCTGAGTTTCCTCCCTCTGCCACAGGGGACTCTGCTGGAAGGCAACTTAGAAAATGCAATTCCCTCCTACCTTACCTTCCTCTCCCTCCAGATCCCTGCACTTCCCCAATCTCTGAGGGACACAGCAGAAAGTGAAACAGAAATGACTTGACGAAAGCCCCTTCAAACATTCCTGAATCCGAGAAGGGACACGTACTAACTGGCTTCCTCTAGAATACATCTAGATTACATCTTCCCTCACAAGTATCCATTCATTCCTATATCGGTTAAACAAACACGTACTGCAGGCTTACTACAGTTCCCAGTTTGTGACACCTTATTTTTATATACTCTTGTACCCTCTGAAGTCCCCCGAGAACAAAGCAGATAAGTTCTTTCCTTCACTCATTCATTCTTTCCACAAACATTTACTAAATACATTCGGCAAGGAACACAGGTTTTTGCTTGCCCACTGTCTCTGAGGGAACAACCGCTCCCCCAATATCAATTCATGGGGTATAGGGGAGGCTGACCCTCCAACTCCCAAGCCCCAGGGTTAGGAACATCATCTCCCTAGCCTAGTAACTGTCTCAGAAATGGGCATTTGACCCAAACCAAGCCAATTAGAGTCACCCCTAGGGCTTTTGTTAGGACAGTCAGAGAAGACAACCTCTTATTTCTGGGCTCAGTAGTCCAGAGCTGCTGGCTGCTCTAATTGCCTCCCCACGGAGAGTCTGCCTGGGAATGAAGCCAACACCGAGGGAAGCACAGCCAAAAGACCGCAGAAAGAGAGGGGGTCCACCTGTGTCCAGCCAGGTCTGAAGAACTGTACCTCACCACTGGACTTGTATTTATACGAACCAATAAAAAAGCCAGTCGGTTACGCTTACAGAGATTTGAGTTATGTTTCTGTCACTTGCAACCATAAGAGTACTAAGACACCTAAACCAAGGCTGGGCACCCTGCCAACCTATGGGGCTGTAACAGCAAATGTGACAAGTACGTGGGTATTTGTGCCTCTTCCACGATGAGAGAACAAGTGTGGACAACTGAAAATCTGGCGAGAACAACTTCACAATCAGACACACCCAAGTTCAGGACCTAGCTGTGCTATTTACTGGATACATCACCTTGGATCATGCCCGTCTATGAAATGGGCACAACTAGACCTACCTCAGAGGCTCGTCTTAAGAATTACGTGGGATTCTCGATATAAATCACTTTCCTCAGTTACCAGCACATACTAAAACTCCCAATAACATGACTGTTATTAACAAGGGAAACATGGCTGAAATCTACACCTGCCATTCCATGTCACTTGAGCAGAGAATTCCACTCCCTTGAGTACAATGCTTCCCAGCATGGGGTAAACATTCCCAGGATAATGTCTAAGCTCCAGGATACACTGCCATTCATCAGCCAAGAGTCCACACACTTGCTGCCCACAGTGTTTGTGTGGGGTGTACTCTATCGTAATGAGGTCACCACTGCAGACCTAAGAGAACATCTAGGGCACTGTCTCATCCCACCGCCTTGTCACATCAAGAATGAGCAGGCACGTGCATGTACGCGTGCACACGCACAGAACTGCTGTTGTAAAAAGGAAACGGAGGACTCACAAATCCTCTCACCTCTACATGACCTCTTTAGAGAATTTCTATTTTTGGATTTAGGGCAGCCTGCTTCCCAATTTCTGGTTGCAGGCCTAGGAAGATTCCATCTTTCCTACAGTTATTAGCTAAGTATCTAGTTCCTATGGAGGGAGGCATAACCATACACATATACACATGCTTATGCATAGATATATAAATAAAATGAATATAAATATAAATAAATGTAGATGTTTACGTGCATTTGTATGCGTATGTATGGGCTTTGTACACACACACACACACACACACATATATATGTGTATATATATATATATATATATATATATATGAAATTCATATATATACATGAAATTCTGTAGGGTTGGCCCCCAAACAGCTAAGAGCTAAAAATAAAAGCAGTTTTTAAAAGGAAACTACTAGAACACAACCTTCTTGCAGCAATTCAGACCCATCAACCTTCCAGGAACAGAGCATTAACTAGGCAACACTCCAAGATCCATCAAGGTAACACCCACTCTAACACCTAGAAGATGACAACTCTGGTGTGGGAAGACTGCATTTCAATTCACGGAGTCATGCGTTAAACCTCCCAAACCTGGATTCACCACATTTCATTAGCTCATCACATAACCTGCAATGAGTTATCCGCACTGGCCGACCTCGATCACGTTCTGGTGAGGGAGGACATGACGCTAATACCAAGAACATGTCCAACAGTCCTCTGACCATTCACTGTGCTTGCTCTGTGCCAAAGCTCGAGACAGGAGACAATATTATTGCGATTTCAGTACATAGCTCCACAGCCTGTTTGCTATCTCTACACAAAGACACAAAGGCAGGCATATCATTAATACTGAGCTCTCCCACAAAACTGTAAGCTCAGGAGATCAAGAACTGTTTCTTATTTACTCTCTACTTTATCCCCGGCACCTAGCAAAGTGCCTGGTATGTAGTGGAGACGCCATGATTTTTACTGAATAAAGAAAACAATGTCCAGATAGTGATATTAAGTTTTTTTAAATAGTCAAGTAAACTAGCAAAGGCCACACTGCTATTTAACTGTGGCAGGGAATCAGGTTGGCATCCGTGCTACAAGGCTTCCTATTTACCTGAGTCTTCAATTATTTGAATATAATTTAAAGTAGAAAATATATTAACTGCCATAGTGATAAATGGTGTTTTAATTTAAATAAACTTTCTTTAGTCATATGTTGGTGTTTTAATTTAAATAAACTGTCCTTACTTCTTACAGTGAGCAATAATGAAGGTAAAAAGTACACAATAAACACACAATGCATACTATAATTCTGAACCACCACCCCCCCACACCAAGTTCTCGCTGATGACACAGCTGCCGGTGACAGGACAGTCTCAAGGGAAACCTTGCCCAGAATGTGATTACCTGGAAATGACATCATGATTTATGACACAATTTTCTAAATTCTAAAGCTGTAATTTATAATCAATCAGACAATATTCGTATGGGACCTAGTTTCCTCTTAATTGGGGTTATCTGCATTATTCACTTTCTTCTAATTTTTTATGGAAAAAAAAAAAAAAACTCTCTTGCAAAACATGAAATGCAGACCAACTCAAAGCTCGGTAATTTAAAGATGAATACCCAGAGAGTGAAAAAAGAAAAAAGGAAACAAGCAAAGATATTTCATTTCACTTTTTTTTAAAGCATTTTCTAAAATGTACAGTGTATAGATCTTATAAGTATTCCAGAAAATGTGATGTATGTTTTAAACTTTACTGTTACATTTTTGGTGGCACCTTTCTCCTTTGAACATTGTGAAATAAAAGTCACTACAAAAATGACCATTAGCCTCAAAACGAAGAGACCCTATTTTTATTTGTACTGGGGCATGTTTCACTTGGAGGAGGTAAGGCCTTCAGGAGATCCTTTTTAGTACAATTACTAGCACAACATACTCGATGTTCCATAAAAATAGCAGAGGAAGAGGCCTATTAATGGTACCACATATTTTTTAATATTTTGCCTCTATTTTGAATACCTGTTTCATACCAACCTGATGGTTTATCCAAAACGTACCTTTTGAAAGAAGTACCAGAGGAGGTGGGATTTCATCTGTAGTTCAATGAGGACTTAAAATGAAGGGAGTTTATTTTTGTTTTAATTTTTGGCCCAGCCCGCCAAGAATGAAACCATGTTATGGGTTGTTGAGGAGGTTGAGGAGTAGAGAAACCTGTTTAGCTTGGCTTTTAGGACATGGTGTTTTATTTGGCAGACCCCGAATACTCAAAGGCATTTTGACCAATGCGCCATCACCCTCAGAAAGGGAAGTCCTCAGCGAGAAGGCAAAGACCAGACGGGGGCAGGCCCAGTATGTGTGCGTGAGAGGCGTTCAGAATTACCTGCAAGAAGAGAGGACATATTTGTTTTGAGCTTTTGGCTAAAATGTGGTAACCTAAAACTGGGAAAAAATGAAAGCGCCTGAATGTAGAGAAGCGTGTGGAAACTAGGAAACACGGAAGCTCTAAATGGCAGTGAAAACAGCAGGGTCCAGAAGCCAGGGCTGTGAAGGGAGGCGGAGCAAGTATCTGGAGAACTTGAGAGCCACGACTACCTTTGTATCTGGGATTTTTCTTCCCTTCCTTCCTAAGTGGGATTCGCCACAGTTTGTTTGTAGAGCATAAAGTTTAAATATTTATGCTATTAAACCAATAATGAAAGAAAAGAATAATCAGATGAAGAAGTAGGAATCCCCCTTTCTCTCCCATCCATCCTGAAAGAAGTCGAACTGCCGCCAGGCCTCCTCATCAGACACCGCTCATGTCAGTTTCTGGTCCTACCAGGATGTGTCTTGGTGAAGGATCCACGGCTCAGGAGATCCGACCTTGTAATTTCAACCTCTTTTTTGAGGAAAACATGACATGGCAGGGTGAAGAGAGCCTGGGTGTGAATCAGATGACAAGTCAGAGGCTGAGTCGGTTGTGCCACTAATGAACTGCGTACGCTGATGCAAGCATGTGTCCTCCCTTAGCCTCAAGCTCCTCATTCACCCTTAGCACGTGAGGACTCTGGGGCTTGAGGAGGAAATCTGAGCCCAGCTCAGCTCTCTGCTGAGCACCCAAACTGGCCCTTCTTTCTTCGTGACATGCGGGCTAAGGTTAGACAGGCCCACCCACCTCTTAGCGCAAACACTGGAAAGGATCTAGAAGGAGCAGAGTCTTCACAAGAAAAGAATAATTGTTTAAGTCTTCATAAGAATAGAATCAAATATCCACAAAGCTATACTGTTTAAAGCTGAACCATCAATTAGCTACAACCAAAATATACTGCTTTAGACGTGAAAATAATCTTTGATGGGATAACTTCTTTATTACTTAATTTAATTATGGTTCTTATGAGAGACATTCCAGGAATGAACAGCCCTAAATAATTCCTTTATGTCTTAACTCCCTTTTGACTCATTCATTTATTTCCCATTTATCTTCCAGGCACAAAGAAAGAGAGAGTGAAAAAGAGACAGAGAGAGGGAAAGAAAGGGAGAGACTTACATATGTTTACATATCTCTTATTATCTAATAAAATAAATCATATTTTTCAGGAAAAAAAAATCAACTCTCTCCTATCACTGAACTCTGATGACTTTATCACTTGGATCTCCACAGAAAGACAACTGGAAATAATGGGCAATGTTCCAACAGCAATTTTACCAAAGAATGTAAAACCAGTCTTCTTATGACCATTTTACATGGCCTCATTAACCTCTTCTTTGAAAATCTACTCCCTAAAAACCAAGAAGACATGACAACACCTATAAATCTATTTTTGTGGTGAATTAATATACTGTGCAATTAATTAATGTTCCTTCACTTTAATTATCACTGGTTTTCATGTTTGACTTTGGTGGAAATAAAGTAGCCTTTTAATTCTGAATAGCTATTTTCTCAAAATAATCATTTCCGCAACCGAGCCATTGTTCTTTACCACCCGTAGCCCAATTCAGTAATTACCCTTGTTTTCTGATTAACTTCAGCATAAACAGGAGACCAGAGAAAGGTGTGGAATGTGCCTAGTTTACAGCCCCCACCTCTGGTTCTGAGAGCCAACCCAAACCTCTGTGCCCACTCCCACTCCTGCAGACCCTGTCCTGTGTCCTGTTCTTGAGACAGAATGCCCTCAGCTAGCTGTTAGGATTGGACATCAGGCTGATAAACTAATCCTTACTTATCATAGGGTCTGCCGCCAAAAACTCAATCTGAGTTACTCTTACCAGCAATATCTGCACTTTGGCTGGAGAAATCTACTCTGTGTGAAGGGCAGGGCTAGAAATGACTGTGTGTCCTTATGAGATGTTGTGTAATTGGAAATTGCTAAGAAGGTAGGTCCTAAGTGTTCTTACCACCACCAAAAAAAAAAGTGACCATATGAGGTGAAACATATGTTAATTAGCTTGATTGTGGTGTGTTTTTCACAATTTACCTGTATATCATCAAATCATTAAGACGCTCATCTCCCACATTCAAACTCTCTCCCTACAATTAACAAATTCATCTAAAAGTACAGCAGGATGAGCTCTCCCTTTCAAAACAAAGAGAAATAGTAAATCATTACAGGAGAAAATGTCCAGCCTCCCCAGGGCAGAAGTAGAGAAGAAAACAATTGCATGGTCCTGTCTTTCTAGACACCAAAATGTCTCCATAAAGAAGAGGTATAAAACATAAAACCTGATAATCCTGCTTAAAGGATATATGCTAATACAATAAACCAAAAACATAATAGTCTTTTGTGTGAGGGTATCTCTATCAATACTGTTTATGATGGTAAACAATTAAAACACACAGATTCATAACAATGAGAGAAAGGTTAAATATGTTACAGCGTATCAATGTTATGGATACTTTATCACTGTTAAAAATATTACATGTGAAGTTACAGTTGTGCAAGATGAGTAAATTCCAGAGCTCTGCTGTACGACACTGTGCCTGTGGTTAAGAGACTACAGCTTACACTTAAACATTTGTTAAGAAAGTAGATCTCAGGTTAAGTGTTCTTATTATATTAAAAAAAAGAAAGAAAGAAAGAAAGAAACCAGTCCACATGTAAGCACAGAGTTTACAAATTATATTTAACATAGTATTCAGTAGGAAAAGTAGACTACTCTGTGCTTACTTTTTAGAACTACACAAAGTGTACAAATACACACAGATAAAAATTGGGAGTAAATTTAAAGTTATAAATAGATCTGGCCGTCAGGATCCACCACACTTCTACCCAGCCAGGCCAGGCTGATTGATTACTTCAACAGAACTAGCCAAACAGAACCAGATAGGGGTCAGCAGATTTTTGCCTCTGGACTACATTTATATTTGAGAGATGTCCAAAGAGCTTCGTGGCAGCTCAGTCTTTTGCATTTCCCTAAGATAGGTCCACACTAGCCAAATAAATTAGAAAATAATTATACACCATGTAGACTCGTCCCACCTCCCCCATTGCTACTTAAGGTTCACCACCACATATTACAAGATCATCCCTTCACCATTTAAAGCACAAAATAGACATCAGCAACATCCTAAATAATGCCTTTATCCCTGCTCAAAACAGCACAGCTTAAAAAATAATTCTGGATTGGGGCGCCTGGGTGGCTCAGTGGGGTTAAAGCCTCTGCTTTCGGCTCAGGTCATGATCCCAGGGTCCTGGGATCGAGCCCCACATCAGGCTCTCTGCTCAGCAGGGAGCCTGCTTCCTCCTCTCTCTCTGTCTGCCTCTCTGCCTACTTGTGATCTCTGTCTGTCAAATAAATAAATAAATCTTTAAAAAAAAAGATAATAATTCTGGCACTTCTCACATTATAATACCAACAAAAACGCAAACGTGTATAGCACTTTACAGAATATAAAACACTGTTGTAAACGTTAGTTTATGCCACCATAAGATCCTTACGTTAGTTAAAATTCAGCTTAGCTCACATTAAAATGGAGTGTCAAGTTCTAGCAGCCTTCTAATTGCAAGGAAAAACCAGGCAATTAAAAGCCATGTACTTAGAGGAGCCACTTCTCAGCTATGATATGGAAAATGAAATCACTAAAGCCAGCAATTCTTTTAATCCAAAATTAAGTGGGCAGGTATCAAATTCACCATAAAATCTCATTATTTTTCACACATCTTTTTTAATACTTATGGAGTCTGGGGGTTGGGGGTGAGGCACAATTTACTCGTTCTATTAAAAGTCTGTCCAAAGTTGAACATAAAGAGGTCATTTCATCATTCCTGCACATAACAACTCAATTTTCACACCTGTTATAATTCAGCAGACATTTATGCAGGCTTGACTATATGCACCAAGCTCCAGGCTGTATAAAAAGATGAGTAAGACAAGGTCCCTAGCTTTAGGGACTGAGGTAGAGCCCTATTGAGGATGAGCTCCAACTCCGCGTCTGAGCCCTTCTAACTTTGGGATGACGGAAGACACAACTTTATTTCACCTGCCACTCAAGTCTCTATTACTGCAAAGGGATATTCTAATATTCCTTAAAGTTAAAATAAAGGGATAGCAGGAACATGAAAGCACAGGAACAAAGAACAGGAGGGGAGCATCAACAAACAAGGACTGCAACAGAGCTCTACAAAAGCAGGTAGAAAATGGTGCCTAAAGGAGCAAGGAAAAGGAAGTTCTGCAGAAAATACACTTTTGTGGGACCCGCAGCCTAGGAGGGAGCTGACCTGCCCTGCAAAGACCCAGACAGACTATTGGTACAGGACTGCCGGGCACTCTGGAGAAGGAGCATGAGAGGCAGGGCTGACATCAGTGGGGACTAGTGAAGAATCACAGCCCGCACCTCCTTCTCTTCAACATCCTGTCTCTGAGGGCTAGATGTCTGGGTTTCTGGGGATCCCCGGTGGCACAGTCAGATGAGCATCTGACTCTTGATTTCAGCTCAGGTCATGATCTCAGGTATGTGGGATCCAGCCCTGTGTTGCGCTCTGCGCTCAACACAGAATCTACTTGAGATTCTCTTCTCCTCCCTCCCCACTCACACTTGGTCTCTCTCTCTCCTAAATAAATATTCAAAAAATAAAAAATAAATAAATGTTCAGGTTTCTGAACCTAATAATCCTCAATACAAGAGGATTTCCCAAAAATGAGAGATATGTCTTCTTTTTTTTTCTAGAAATCCACTTTTTTTTTCTTTTAAACATTTGCACTTTCCTTTTTTTTTATTAATTTATTTATTTTCAGCATGACAGTATTCATTATTTTTTCACCACACCCAGTGCTCCATGCAATCCGTGCCCTCTATAATACCCACCACCTGCTACCCCGACCTCCCACCCCCCCCCGCCACTTCAAACCCTTCAGATTGTTTTTCACTTATTTGTGGAGCATAACAAATATCATGGAGAACAAGGGGCGTTAGAGAGGAGAAGGGAGTTGGGGTAAATTGGAAGGGGAGGTGAATCATGAGAGACTATGGACTCTGAAAAACACTTTTTTTTTTTTTAAGATTTTATTTATTTATTTGACAGAGAGAGATAGCAAGAGAGGGAACACAAGCACAGGGAGTTGGGGATGGAGAATCAGGCTCTAGGCTGAGCAGGGAGCCAGATCCGAGGCTCAATCTCAGGACACAGGGATCATGACCTGAGCTGAAGGCAGACACTTAACGACTGAGCCACCCAGGCACCCCAGATTTAAGTCTTCTCATTGACATGACCCATCAAGTAATAATGGGAAATGAATTCTGAAGGTCCACACTTAGCTATGTTGTGTTAGAATGTTCATAACAAGGATGAACAGAAGATCCCAGAAGTTTCCAGAGGGGGACAAAATGAAGACACTTTTGCAGAATAAAAAATTAGACTGGCATCAGACTTCTCATGAAAATCATGGAGGCTAAAAGACAATGAGATATGCTTTCTGGTTCTAATGGGAAAAGCATTTTCAGTCTAGAAGTCCTATCTGGTCAATCCTGTAACCCACAGGACAGAACAAAGACATTACCACACACACACATGGGCAGAACACAGATATCATTTTTCTAATGCATGGGCTAACTGACAATGCAGAAAGTTTACCTTTCACTCACCCTTCCTGAGGAAATTATTTGAAAATGTATCAAAAGAAGCTAGATAGTAAACAAAGAAGAACAAAAAAGATATGAAGTTCCAAAATCTGGATTCAGCCAAGAAGACCAAGGAACAGTCATCCTGTAGGTCAGATGTGCAGCCCATCTGGGGTCAATCAACCCAGGGAGGCAGTAGCAGACGGGGGAAACCAGGGATCCCTCCTCAGAGAAGGGGGTTCCACAGAACCCCTGGCCATCTTGGGTGCCAGGACACATGGGATAAGCTTAACACGGTGATAAAGGCAGACAATGCAAAGCCAACGATAAAGGAATACAATGCAAAGCCAACGCCAACATGCTTTAAGAAATGTATGTCGGGGGCGCCTGGGTGGCTCAGAGGGTTAAGCCTCTGTCTTCGGCTCCGGTCAGGATCTCAGGGTCCTGGGATCAAGTCCCGCATCGGGCTCTCTGCTCAGCAGGGAGCCTGCTTCCTCCTCTCTCTCTGCCTGCCTCTCTACCTGCTTGTGATCTCTGTCTGTCAAATAAATAAATAAAATCTTTAAAAAAAAAAAAGAAATGTATGTCGGAAAGGATAGATAATCCCAACACTCCACTTGCCCCTCAGTGAACAATATGTACTTAGTCCGCATAATGTAGAAACTTCGTCTTGATTTTCAACTATTAAAGCTATAAAGAACTCATGGGGTATTTGATTATGGGTTTAAAAAAAAAGAATGTTAAGTGTTAACCTCACTGAGAAGAATATAAAAGGAAAAGGGCAGATTGTAAAGAGAAGAAAGACAACGGGGAGACCTGATTTGGGGTGCCAGTGAGCCCCACCTCACAGAGTGGAGAATCAAGAAAAACCATTCAAAGCTGGCATGACAAAGAGTGTGAAGTGTCAGCTGAACTGCTTAAAGTTCAGGACTCAATACCCAGGAATCAGGGGTAGGGACAGACCTGTTCTGGAAGATGGGAGTTAGGTGAGCTACGCGGTGAGGACAGGTAGATACCCTTATCATAGTGGCAAGTCAATAAACAGTGACTAAAAGTAATCAAGTAATAATAGTGCAAATTTAGATAAAAAGGAAAGGTATATTTTTTATTTGTTTATAAATCAAGATTTTCTAAAAGTGATGAGAGTTAACTGATTTTTTTTTTCTGATTTTTCTCACTGTGGTGATTCTATGGAATAGGACCCAGGTGGTGAGAAGATTTTTCACTACATACATTTCCACACTTTTCATTTTTGAAACATGTCAAGTGAACCACCTTTCAAATCACGAAATATGTTAACATCTAAAACATGAAAATATATTCCTCAGCAACAAGGAGACAAGTACACCAGAGAAACAATTAAAAGATGTACAGAGGGTTCTTCCTACAGATGGTAGAAGTCATTACACAACTAGTACTTTTCATTAAAAACCTATGATTTTTTAACAATTGGGTATATCAATTTTTATTAAAAAGTTGAACACATAAAATAAACAAAAAGCGTCCGATGGAGAGAAAGCCTTCTTTAAGATGCCTTGAGGAGGAAGCAGCTGCCACATGAGGAAACAAAGAACAGACAACCCCTTCTGCAACCCCCCTGCCCCATTTTCTGCAGGGCTCCCTCCCCCTCCCAAGAGCGTCTCATACTAACAATGGAATTTCCAAGGAAAGATGCTCTAACATTAAAAATAACACATAAATATACTTCATGTGTTAAAGACTTAAGAAAAGTTAACTGACATGAGAGAACCTTAAAACTTCTGTGAGACAACAAACAGATGGCAGCCATTGCATTCCTCATCAGTAAAAGAAATTCAAGCCTGACGCTACTTTATCCATTTTTATAGACAATTTATGTGAATCATAATTACTCATAATTACTAACTGATGAAACTTCAAAATATGTCCAAAATAATGACCAAAAATACTTTTTCCTACAAACATGAGCTATGAAACTACTCCTGCTGAGAGCGGAAATCAAGAGCCCCCTCCAGCCCCATGAGCTGCACCAGGCTGGCCAAGTCACTCGTCCTCACTTCTTCATCTGTACAGTAAATTAGATAAACTCAATAATCCCTAAGATCCCTGCCAGCTCCCGCCACTTCGTCCACTTTCCATTTCAGGTCATGCACTAGAGAACATTTAGTAGAAAGGATCACCTAGTCGATATAGCTCATCCATTAACATCCAGATCTGGGAAGGGCTTGACCAGGTATAATCTGTCAATTGCATACGTTGACCTTGAGGGGAGTCGCTAAGCCTCTTTCAAAGTGCAGTCACTGAGTTCTAGTTTACATATTCAAGCAATCATCCGATGTGCAGGAAATACCGCATAACAGTTCCTGTCCTCGGACTGTTCACACTGTAGAAGGGGAAAGTGACCAGTAAATGGGAACAGCACAAGGTGAAAAGGGCTTTGATAGAATTAAGCCTATGGTGCTAATGGCACAGAGAATAATTAGCTCTGCTAAAAGTTGTATAAAGCGGGTAGGGAAGGAGAAAAGAGAATTATGAACTCTGTTTGGGATCCAAGTGTGATAAGTGAAGAAGAGATTCCACGCTAAATTTAGCTCTAGTCAAGTTTACTGAGATAGTGGACTCTGGTCCTAGCAGCCATCCCTGAACTACCTATGCAGCATTTCCATGTCAAATAGTGACTGAAAAGTTGAAGAAGAGGGACAACTCGGCGGCTCAGCTGGTTAAGCATCTGTCTTCAGCTTAGGTCATGATCTTCCAGTCCTAGAATAGAGCCCCAAGCTGGGCTCCCTCCTCAGTGGGGAGTCTGCTTCTCCCTCTGCCATTCTCTCTTCCTCTGCCTCTCCCCCAGCTCATGTTCTATCTCTCTCTCTCTCTCTCTCTCTCTCAAATAAATAAATAAATAAATACATAAAATGTTTTTTAAAAATGTTTTTTAAAAATTTTGAAGAAAGTCCTGCAAATGCAGGACCTAACCTGGACATTCTGTCCAAGCTACTGATGGTGTGGTCATTTGACTAATTCCTTGCTTCTAGCTTCCATTTCTCCATGTGACTCTCATGACAAGCCAATACAAACTCTTACCTGCAATCTAGAAATCCTGCAAGAGAAGGATCTGAGGCCTGACATAATCTGCTCAAAGCAAACCTCCATGAGCTGGTGGCCCTCGTCATTGGGCTCCCATATGCATGCTTGTTTTTGAAATTTTTCATAATCCTTTTTTTTTTTTGAAGATTTTATTTATTTATTTGACAGAGATCACAAGTAGGGAGAGAGGCAGGGATGCAGGCTCCCTGCTGAGCAGAAAACCCGATGCAGGGCTCGACCCCAGGACCCTGGGACCATGATCTGAGCCAAAGGCAGAGGCTTTAACCCACTGAGCCACCCAGGCGCCCCCATAATCCTTTTTTTTTTTTTAAGACTCATTTATTTGAGAAAGAGAGAGAGAATCTCAAGCAGACTCCCCACTGAGCGTGGAGCCTGATGTAGGGCTTAGTCTCACAACCCTGAGATCACGACCTGAGTCAAAAACAAGATTCAGACACTCAACTGACTAAGCCCACCCAGCATCCCTGAAAACTTTCTTAATTCTTAAAAAATCCTTAAAGTGTGTCTAAGGTGGACATTACATTCGTCAGTACATAGAATCTATCTTTTTTCCATTTGGGGGGGAAAAATCAGAATTGTGTTCATTTTCATTATTTCTCAAGGTCATTTCTGGAGCTGTCCAAAAATCTTATTTACAGTATACTTTCCATATCCTGGAATCTAACTTCATTAATGCCAAGGAATTTGAGATCAAGGAAAGCTAAATACTCTCTCATCCATCAGTTATGTTACTCATCACCAACATTAACATCTAAAAATCCCAATGAGAAATTGGTCTGGACTGGAAACCAATTTCTTCATTAAAATGAAGCCAAAGTGAACAGATAAAAAGAAAATAAAAATTCAAGGCAGGAGCTTGATATAAAAATGATAGTTGTGTGGTTAGGTTTTCTGGAAATATACAAAACATATGAAAAATATGTATGTGGTTTTACTTTTTTTGGAAATGTGCAAAAAATATAGTTTGCTTAAATGACTCAGCTACCATTTTTGGGAAACACTATATATAAAATGTGCCCATCCCTAGAGTGTGGGTGTGTCCCTAGACTCTGTCCTTGATCCCCTCTGCTTTTATCTCTAAATGGGCTCCCTCTCAGAGACTCATCTACTATTTAAATGACTACAAATCTGTGTCTCCAACCTCTTAAGAATTCCAGGTCCAGGGGCACCTGGGTGGCTCAGTGGGTTAAGCCTCTGCCTTCGGCCCAAGTCATGATCCCAGGGTCCTGGGATCGAGCCCCGTGTCGGGCTGTCTGCTCAGCAGGGAGCCTGCTTCCCTTCCTCTCTCTCTGCCTGCCTCTCTGCCTACTTGTGATCTGTCTGTCAAATAAATAAATAAAATCTTAAAAAAAAAAAAAAAAAGAATTCCAGGTCCATATTTCCAGCTGTCTGTTCAGCTTTTCTCCGTAGACAGTCCACTTTAACCTCAGGATCAACTTGCTACAAGCCAAACTATCACCTTCTGAAAAAATGCAAATTCCCCTACTTCCCCTTCCGTGCTTCTTTTCCTAGTGCAATTCATTCTTCTTGCTACCCTAAGTCATCACTACTGAAACCTAAATCATGGCCACTCTTCCGTCTTGTCCAAGTGAGTGCCCGAGTTCATCAATCTTCTTGTTATAGTGTCTCTTTTTATTTATTTATTTTAAAATATTTTTTAAGATTTTATTTATTTGACAGAGAGATTGAGATCACAAGTTGGCAGAGAGACAGGCAGAGAGAGAGGAGGAAGTAGGCTCCCTGCTCAGCAGAGAGCCTGACTCGGGACTCCATCCCAGGACCCTAAGATCATGACCTGAGCTGAACGCAGAGGCTTAACCCCCTGAGCCACCCAGGTGCCCCCTGTTGTAGTTTCTCTTGCGCAATCTCTTCTTTTAATTCACACAATCAAAACTCAAATTCAACAAACAACTCAGCACCAGAAAAAAAAAAAAAAACACATAATCCAATTAAAAATAGACAGAGGACCTGAAAAGACATTTTTCTAAGTAGACCTATAGATGGCTGATCGACACAGGAAAAGATAGTCAACATCACTCATTATCAGGGAGATACAAATCAAAACCACAATGAGGTATCACCTTATACCTGTCAGAATGGCTACAGCCAAAAAATAATAACAAGTATTGATGAGGAAGCGGAGAAGAAGGAACCTTCATGTACTGTGTGTAAGAATGCACACTGATGCAGCCACAGTAAATGAAAGTACGGGGGTTCCTCAAAAAATTAAAAACAAAAATACCTGGGGTGCCTGGGGGGCACCGTCGATTGATCATCTGACTCTTGGTTTCGGCTCAGGCCTGATCTCAGGGTGATGAGATCAAGCCTGGTGTGGGGCTCTGTGCTCAGCCCAAAGTCTGCTTATGCTTCTCTCTCCTTTCCTCTCTATCCTTACCCACCCACCCTTATGAAATAAGTCAAATAAATCTCAAAAAAAAGAAAGTTTATATACCATGTTCCCATAATTCCATTACTGGGTATTTACCCAAAGAAAATAAAAACATTAATTTGAAAAGCTCTATGTGCCCCTATGTTAATAGCAGCCTTGTTTACAATAGGCAAGATATGGAAGCAACCCAAGTGTCCATCCATAGATGAATGGATAAAGAAGTGGCATATATATACAACGGAATATTAGCCATAAAAAAAAAAAAAAAAAAAAGGAGATCTTGCCATTCCTGATGACATGGATGGACCTAGAGAGAATTATGCTTTGTGAAATCAGAGAAAGACAAATGCCATATGATTTTATTTATATGTGGACTTTAAAAAAAAAAAAAAACCCAAAACAAAAAAACACAAATGAACAAATAAAAAGCAGAAACAGACCCATAAATACAGAGAACAACTGATAGGTTCCAGTGGGGAGCGGAATGGGGGGGGGTATAGGCAAAATGGGTGAAGGGGAGTGTAAGATACAGGCTTCCAGTTGTGGAAGGAATAAGTCACCAAGAAAAAAGGAACTGCACAGGGAGTGCAGTTCATGGTACTGTAATAATAGCATGGCACTGTGACACATGGTAGCTATCCTTATGGTGGACACAGAGGAACGTATAAACTTGACCAACCATTACGCTGCATACCTGAAACTAATGTAACACTGTGTGTCTACTACACTTTAATGAAAAAATAAAAAACTTGAGAAACTCGAATTCAAACTCCTATCAGCTCGTTCCGCCTCTCCCAACTCTGCTGTCATCTCTCGCAGCTTCCCGGAGAAGGACACCAGATCCATCTCTCTGACACAGGCTCTCATGACGTCATTCCCAGGCTCGAGCTCTTCCAGTGACCTCCCAGCTTCCCCACGGGATGAACAAGGCCACCCACCGTTTAACCTTCCAGACCAGCATTCCTGCTTCCCCGCTGCCATCAAACCTTTGCACACGCACTGCCAGCTGGAATGCTTTCTACGATTCAGTTCGGTAATATCTATTTAAGTCTTTAAATCCTTTGCAGCTTGCCTCTCAGTTGAAGGCATAAATACACGCAGAATGCAGGAATGAATGAGTGCCTCCTACGAGAGACTGGAATGGAAAGGGAGCCAAGTGGGAGCTTACTGGGTACTGCAGAGAATATAAAGATTTGCAGCACGTCCAAACTTCTGAAAAAAAGATGCATCCCAATTTCCAATCAAAATAAGTCATACACCTCTTGGGGAGAAATAACCCTATTAGAGGCTGACTGCTGCCCATATCGTTAAATAAGTATCTCTGAAAAGGCACATAAAACTTCATTGTTTTCTCCATTAAATATTAAACTCACTCTCAAAAATGATGACCACCTAATGGGAGTCAACTCATTTTATTACAGTTCAAATAACCTTTGATCTTTAACCTTTATCTGCATGTCTGTCTGATTTTTAAAGACAGATTCTTATCTGAAATGTTTGGGAATTTCGCTTTAAAGAAGTAACCTAACTAAGATGAACTTTCAAAGATCCTTCAAATTCCTTAATTCCCCCAGGGTTAACTGTCTCACACGGCTCCTCTAGTAATTATGGGAAGGACCGGGCCAAATGCATCTTTACCAAGGCTTCTGGAAGAGGTCCACAAGTTAGTTGAGCAGTTCCAGGTAACTCAAGCTCTCTAGTGAAGACTTCTGCTGCTGCTGCGGAAAGAGCTGTTGTATCAGAATTCTCACCACTGTTCTGGAAGAGCAATGCAATGTTTGCCAAACACGATACAGGCCATCTAAGAATTATTTCACCATCTTCATATTAATCACCACAGCATTCTCTAATTAACATCTTATTTAAGATGAACAAGTACCACATGCCAGGAAATACATCTGAAATTCATCTTAGCCTGGCTTTAAAACGCAACAATATGTGTTGTGTGTTGCTCTGTGATTAACGGGACTAAGAACAAACGAACACCTTTCTTGGCAACCCACGGATGAAAGATTAGAAAATCCTGGAGAACATACCACTCCATTTCCCCCCATACACAAAGAATGGGTAATAAGCCTTGAAATCATCACGGTGCATGGTGGGGGTGGGGGTGGGTGAGAGTCTCCGCATACGGCATAAGACAGTACCACGGCACCACTGTGAAGCTATGAGGTATGGGGCAGAGGTGACCATCTGTCTTCTGCCACCCTGAGTAACAGTTCACAGAATGAGAGGAAAATGTACCCCCATCAATGAAGACACAAAGAGAAGATATGAGTGTTTCTCCTCTCCTCGAAGGCAGACAGACATGGATGTTTTTGGGGGCTAGGTGCGTTTCTCTGTGCCAGGTGTATCCTAGCATGCTCTTTTTTTTTTTTTTTTAAAGATTTTATTTATTTATTTGACAGAGAGAAATCACAAGTAGGCAGAGAGGCAGGCAGAGAGAGAGAGAGAGGAGGAAGCAGGCTCCCTGCTGAGCAGAGAGCCCGATGCGGGACTCGATCCCAGGACCCTGAGATCATGACCTGAGCCGAAGGCAGCGGCTTAACCACTGAGCCACCCAGGCGCCCCTAGCGTGCTCTTAACAGGTAGTCCTTTCAAGAATATCCAAATAAAATTATTTTAACTATTCTCATGGGGATGTAACGCACATAACCTAAACGTTAACAGGAATAAAGGATAAATATGAACAAGTACTAGGATTTACTAGGATTAAATTAAATTTCATGGTTACAAGCAAATAAATGGCTAGGGCGGTTAAGGATCCTCCATCAGACTGTGAGCTCCTTGAGGCCAGAACCCTCCTCCTCATATCTGATCCCCATTTCCTAGCTTGGTGGCGACATGTAGTAGAAGAATAAACAATCTAATGTTCTTCTGAAAATTTTTAGGAGATATCATAAAAGTATTAAATCACTACATCATAAAAGTATTGTATATGCTGCTATTTAAATATTACATAACAGCATTCTGATCATTTTAAAACATCATATGAACTATGTAGAGGATCCAGTGTAGTCTTTTAAGACAGTTAAAAACATCCCCAATCTTCCTTCATTTGTTCATCCAAAAAATATTTACTGAGCACCTACTGTGTATCATGCAATCTGCTACTTTAATAAAAACAACCAAGACTTGTGTGATATTTACCTTCTCAGAATAGTCTGGTGGTTGCTAACAATGAAGCAAATGAACAATCACAGTACAATGGAGAAGTACTATAATAAAGATGACAGGCGGGGCATAGCAGACAGAAAGACATAGCACCTAACCCAGACTTCACAGGTCAGAGAACACTTTCCTCAAAGAAGCCACATTTATAGTAGAGAACCACAGAGGTTAGTGAGGCTTTGCCAGGTAAAGCGGGATCTCCTGTACAGGTGACAGCTCAGAGACAAGGCGTGGAAGTAAGAAGAAACATGGCTATAGGCTACACAGAGCCCGTGGGAGCTGGGGCTGGAGCCGATGGGTGGAGACTGGTAAGGCTGGAAATAGGAAGAGAAATCTGATTATGAAGGACCCTATAAGCTATGGTGGGGGTTGGGTTTTAGCTGTATGCAGCTACTGTAGTTTCTGAGGCCCAGGCAGGGGAGGTCACCTCCTCAGATCACCCCTGTTGTAATATGGTGACTGCATGAGATCAGTGGTTCGCAGAGCCTGGTGCTTGGATCAGCAGCCTCAGGAACCCCTGGGAATATGTTAGAAATAGAAACCCTTGGGCCCGACTGTAAACCTACAGAATCAGAAACTCTGAGGGTAGAGCCCAGAAGTCTGTGTCATTGTGTTGATTTTGAAAATTTTCCTTATTTATTTGAAAGAGAGAGGGTGAGAGAGAAAATGCACGTGGGGGAAGGGACAGAGGGAGAGGAAGCAGACTCCCCGGAGGAGCAGGGAGCCCAAGATGGGGCTCCATCCCAGGACCGCGGGATCATGACCTGAGCGGAAAGGCAGCTACCCAGCCAACTGAGCCACACAGGCACCCCAGAAATCTGCGTTTTAATAAACCTTCCAGGTGATTATTATGCATTGGACAGAGATGGTAGCTGAGAATAGGTGGGATAACCCAGAGAAGGTGTAACAGAGAAGAGAAGAGGACCAAGGAGAGCCCTGGAGAGCACCAGTGTTTAAGAGATGGGCAGAGGTCAGAAGAATGTGGGACTGTGGAAGCCAAAGGCAGGCCCTCGTTGGGTCAAGTCAGTGAAATCAGGTAAGTCTAGGACTGAGAAGCATTTCTCTTGGATTCAGCATGAGAAGGTCATGGGTGACTCTGGTGAGAATAGTCTTATTGGGATGGGGCTTAAAGCCTGACTGTGGTGAGGTCAGAGACCACATAACAGCCCGAAGAGGACAAGCAGCAAGGGAGAGTATTCTTAGGTTGTAGAAGACTTGCCCACGTTCAGATGACCGTGAACAGGAGCCAACAGAGGGAACAGTTGGAGGGTGAACTCTGTAAGGAGGCAGAAGGGAATGTGATCCGGGAACTGGGCGCACGGGGTCAGTCTTGGACAAAACCAGAGTCAGAGCATGAGGAAGGCAAAGATGGGTGTGGGTGTGGGTGCGGGTGTGCTAGGGAGAGAATTCTCATCTGAGTGCCTCTTCCTGTCAAACAAGGGGAAAGGTCCTCTGCTGAGATGGGGGGAGGGAGTGCTCAGAGTCCAGACATGGCTCCATCAGAGGGGGCAACACTGAAAAGTGGGAAATGAGCTGGGAGAGGGAGTCCCTGGTCCCCAGGAGACACGATGGGACATAACCAGTCAGACAGCAGGGGGATAGAGGTAAACATATGGACTAGAGATGTTATGGAAGTAGAATTAGTAAGAACTGTTGATTCGTACGTTACAGGAAGTAAGAGGAATGTATCTAGCTACAGAGGGTTGGTCTACACAAGGTGTAGAAGATGGATGGAAGGTGTCCATTCACGGACACATCAAGCAGGCTTCCTGATCTGTGAAAGGGGTAATACTACTTCTTTCACATATGGCCCCTGGAAATGGCTGATGGGAAAATACCCATAAAGACTGAGTCTGCTATTCAAGAGAGCGCACAGCAAGTGGTAGCCATCGTCATTATTTTGTTCTTACAGAAGAACGCTGCGAATAGAATAAGCACTCATATTTGTTGGACGATGACTGAATGAATGAACAAATGAAAGAAGATGGGTCTGAATAGATTCTAGGACAATGTATGTTCACCAATGAGACTATGATAGTTATCACAGTGGCTTTCTTACTCTGTTTATTTAGTGGAATGGGGGGGGGCTTTTATCTATAAGATAGGTTTGCAGTGTAGACGAGTAGTTAAAGAAATGAATCATGGTATCTCTCCTTTACTTAAATCCTATCTCCTTGCCTAGGGGATACAATATGTAATCCAATGCCATTCCCTCATCCCAATACTCCTGAGACACACCCTGGGCAAGCTGCCCGCACTGCTTCTAGCCCCCTCCTACCCTGCTCCCATCTTCCCCTCTCCCCAGAGCCTTGCCCGCCCGCTTCCTCTTCTTATCTCTCTCCACCTCCCTTCCAGATCCCGTGTCTCTGCTGCACCAGGCACTCACTCATCGCCGGCTTAAACTCCTCCAAGGACTTCCCAGAGCTGCTTTCACTACCACGCGCCCCTTTCCTTTTTCCTTCTTCTTCTTCTTCTTCTTCTTCTTTTTTTTTTTTTTTTTTTGATTGCGGTAAATATATAACATAAAACTTGCTGTTTCAAACATTTCAAGTGTATGATTCAGTGGCATTAATTATATTCAGTGTTGTGCAACCATCACCACTATCTATTTCCAAAATGTTTTCATCACCTCCAAAAGAAGTTCTTTACCCATTAGGCAATAACTCCCTCTAGCCCAGCTTCTTCAATCTGCTATCTGTCAAGGGCAGGGACTACTGTCTGTCTGTATGCATCTGCCTATTCTACAAAGGTCATGTTAAGTGGAATCATAGGGTATTTGTCCTTTTGTGTCTGACCTCCCATTCTTAGCATAACGTTTTCAAAGTTCACCATGTTGTAGCCGCACCAGAACTTCATCTCTTTTTATGGCTAGTATTCCACTGTACGGACGTACCGCGTTTTGTCTACCCATTCATCTGTTGATGGACACTTGGGTTGTTTCCACCTTTTGGTGGGATGGTGAGTAACAGGATGCTATGAACATTGGCATATGTGTATTTGTTTACATTGTTTTCAATCTTTTGTATATGCCTAGTTGTAGAATTACTGGGTCATACCATAATTCTATGTTTAGCCTTTTGTTCTCAAAAATTTCCCACTTACTGGAAGACCCTGATGTGTTACTTGCTCATCTTCCCCCCACTTCCTGCTGGACTCTCTCCCTTGAGAATCACTCCAGGACTTAGCTCACATGTTAAGACCGATTGAGGTCTGGCCCCTCTGTCTCCCATTCCTAACACCTTCCCCTCCTCTCCTATGCTCTGACCACAGAGAATCCATGTGATTTAGTGATGGCTATGCCTCTGCACATGCCAACCCTGCCCTTTCTTTCTCTCTTTTACATACTCTCGCTAGAAGAAACTGTTCAAGTCCCTCTGGTCACCCACAGCACCTGCTATCCACCAAAAGGGCACCAATTATCACCATTCTGAATTGTTCAAAAGGATAAAATCCACTCTGGCTACTCTCACCTCACACGCCCCGCCATCAACCAAGCCTGCACTATATAAAAGCTCAAGAAAGTCTGAAAACAAAACTTCATTGGCATGAAATTTCAAGGCCAAACAGACTAAAGGAAGTTTCATCTAGTTAGTGCAATGAAATTCTAGTGTAAAAATGTGCTTTTCATTATTAAAACATTACAAAACACCATAGTCCACATTTTCTTTCCCTGGGAATGTCTCAAGCAGAGTGATTAAATCTAATTTAAACCTTTTTTTATTATGAAATATAGAATAATGCATAACAGGACCTACATGGCTTAATGAATTAATATGAGAAATGCCAATGACCGACCTCCTAATACAAGAACTAGAATATCGCCAGCCCCCAGAAGCCTTCAATATGACCCTTCCCCTAACAACCTCTTTTTTTCAGGCAACAATATTTAAGAGGGTCTCTATTTCTTTGAAAAATAGAGTTCCATCTTAGGCTAAAAGTTTATCAAAGAATAAAGCGAAGTTCTGGCTGTCATGCATGGGCTCTCACGGCATATCATTAACAAATGTGTTGGGTAGTAGTTGGTGTTAGTGTCACAGATCTCTATTTTACATCCTCTTCTGTTCCACCTACCAAACAGTAACAATTAATTTTAATTAAATGGCATAGTTTAAGTCTTTGGTAATTTCACCTTGGCTTTCATAGATTCCGCTGGGGGAAAAAAAAAAATCTATGGTTTGCTTATTTCTTTCCAAAAGACAAGATATAACAGCTCTGTATGTACACATGTGTGTATGTATGTATATATGTTAGCTCTGTCAAAATATAATTCACATACCATACAATAATTCATTTTAAATATACATTTAAGTATACAATTCAATAATTTCTAGTAAATGCTCAGAATTATGCAACCATCACCACAATCTACTTTTATACATTTCACCACCCCAAAAAGAAACCGCTTACCTATTAATATAGGTCCATCTATAGGTCCTATATAATATAGGTCCCATCTCCCTCCAGTCCCCTAGCCCTAGATAAACACCAGTCTACTTTCTGTCTCTATGGATTTTCCTATTCCACACATTTCACATAGATGGAGTCATACAATACGTGATCTTCTGTGTCTAGCTTCTTTCACTTATAGTGTTTTCAAGGCTCATCCATGTGGTGGCCCATATTGGTTCTCCGTCCTTTTTATTTCTCAATAATACTGCATTGAATGGATATACCACATTTTGTTTATCCATTCATCAGTGAACGGACTGGGTTAACTGTTAACGGTTTGGGTTGGTTCTATTTTCTGATCATTCTTAATGTTGCTATGAACATTCGTGTGCAAGTTTTGTTTTTTTTAAGATTTTATTTATTTATTTGACAGACAAAGATCACAAGTAAGCAGAGAGGCAGGCAGAGAGAGAGGAGGAAGCAGGCTCCCCGCCAAACAGAGATATGGGGCTCGATCCCAGGACCCCAGGATCATGACCCGAGCCTAAGGCAGAGGCTTAACCCAATGAGCCACCCAGGCACCCCCATGTGCAAGTTTTTATACAGATGTGTGTTTTCACACTCTGAAGGAATGAAATTTCAGGTATGTATGGTAACTCTGTTTAAGGTCTGCCAGACTGTTTTCCAAAGGAGCTGAACTATTTTCCATTCCCACCAGTGGCATAGGAGGGTTCCAATTTTTTCACATCATCAGTAACACTTGTTACTATCGGTCTTTTTGATGATAGCCACTGTAGCGAGTTTGAAGTAGTATCTTACTGTGATTTCGATTTACATTTCCCTGGTGGCTGATGATGTCCAACATCTTTTCCTGTACTTTTTGGCCAACTTGCAAAGTCTAACTCCTAACTCTGGGTTTTTCAGAGATTCCCTTTTTCAGATGGAGGAAGTCCTCCCTATCCCTAGTTTATTGAGTATTTTAGCATAGATGAGTATTGCATTTTATCAAATGCTTTTCTGCCTTTATTGAGATGATCATGCAGTTCTTGATACCAGCTGTTTTTGTTGATAAATGATTTTTCATACTTATGAAATCTCTACAATCCAATGAATGTGTAATGCATTTCATATTTTATTAAAGGGCTCAAATTTAAATTATTAACTATAAACTCTAAAAACTATATCTACAACAAAAATTATGGAGAAGCATATCATTAATATATTTATCTTGGAAGAAAATTCACTATGAACTCTATCTAGGTCTTTTTTGAATGGCAGAAACCATGGCGAGTATATGTGTTTTTCTTCTATCAGCCTAACTTCTGTGGTCCTACTTTCTCAAACTACATCTTGGCTACTTCCATTCTTTAGAACAGCAATCCAAATACACACTTAGAGCCTATGGAATGCTCTGCATAAGCCTAAATTACACACAATTTTCTATACATGAATATTTCAGAAAGCAATTCAAATAAAATATAAATGGTTTCAATCAGAGGATGTGTGTGCAACCTTCAGACAACCAAGTCCATACAATATGAAAGAGGGCAACAAAAAGTAGCTACACTGATAGTCACATATACTTCAGCCAAATGGTTTTCAGTAAAAATCTGTGGCTAACCTTTTAAATCAGCTAACTACCTTCTAATATCTAATACAATCATTTAGAGCAGCAGGGGTTGTCTCCATGATGGCCCACAATCATGTTGTCAAAATACGTGTACACAGATAATGACCCATTCCCTCCCCTGTAAAATTCAAGGCTTAACTCTGAATGCCACATACTGTGCAGAAATGTCTGACAGATGCTAAAAACATGAAAAGTATATATACCAGTACAAAGTAACACACCTCCAAACTAACCAATGTACATGCTGAGGTTTTGGAAACTACACTGGCTCGCAGGGCTGCTGCCATCTAGGGAAGTAGCTAGAATTTCAAGATCAGAAAAAGGCTTGGTGAACATGTGTTCTACCATGTCAGAAGAGAAACGTGTTGGAAGGAGCTCTCTCATCCTGTGAGATCTTATGAAAAGAAAGCCTCCATAACATGAAGAACATTTCTGCTGTTTATCCTCAATGTTCATATTCAACCACTGAGTCTTAAAATACAACGAAGCAAAAAAGATACCATGATATTAAGGTAATTTCAACTATATCACCTAAAATCAATTTGGGGGGCAAGTTCTACCTGCAAGGTGTTAACTAAATCACACGTTTTCTCAAAAAAAAAAAAAAAAAAAAAAAAAAAAAAAAAGTTACTACATCATCTACTTAGTTGCATAGTCTGTATCCCCAACATAACCCTAAGACACAAACTACAAAGATTCAGACTTTTTTAGTTCCTATTTAATTATCCTGAGACTTCCCACACCCTGGGTGTCACCAGAATTGGAATTTAACTCTTTTGGATGCAAACAAGCAGAGGTGCTTCCAAGCTTAGAGCTCTCTACAGGAACAGGGTCTGGTCTAGGCAGAGGACACACTTCCTTCTTCAACCCCCGAGATCAGGATCCTGACTCACTGGGATTGCACTACCCGAAATGCAGTGACCAAAAGGGACTCTTCTTCCACAAAACACTGCACTAATTCTCCAGCATTCAGCTTTTCCACTTGAATGGAATAAAAACCCTTTTGAGAACAACAATTACAATCCCCCCATTTTTTTCTCAGGCGCACTATTGGACTTCTTAGTGCATGCACAATGCAAATAAGGCAAGCTTCCTTTCACAGGGTGATTAATATGCAAAGACAGCCTGCTTTTTTAGTAGGATGTGAAGAACCACCAACAAGCCTTTCTAAACCCAGAGGTTTCTACAATTATTTCCACTGTTTATTTTTAAACAGAAGATTACACAATAACGCCAAGCCTTTAGCTCCAGATTGCCAATATTTTGTAAACAATGACAAGTTAGATTTTTAAACCCTTTGTTTCATATTTAAAGCTATGGTCAACTATCGATTCTAATATATTAATTTTTTCCCCAAATTTAAGAAACTCAATTTGTATGAAGCAAGATTCAAGCTTTACATTCTTTTTAAGAAACTACACTTCATTTTTTAAATAGTGAATGATCTGTCTAGCATGTGCCTTTTGAAAGCTTGTAACTTTTAAGATTCACTATAAATTCCAAAATAAGACTAAGAAATTACATCATTATGGTACTTCCTCCAGCTTATGTGCACCTTTATAATTCTTGTGACTTTTCCAAATTATTCTTAAATTCAACATAAGGCTTTGTTTTGATAGAAAATTAAATGAAATCTCTTTAGTAAAGTTTATCAGATGTAATGCTACAAAGAAAGCAGAATCTTTGCACTACAAATTATGTCCATGTGACATCAAATCTCAATAAAATAACTGAAGAAGCATTTCCAATCACACATTTCCATGGTGTTTTTTTGTTAAAATTTCCGAGAAAATGTCAAGTACTGGATATGAGGTTAGACCTGCCTTAATAAACACCTCGCTTGTCACAATATTCTTGTTTTTGCCTATTTCTAGCTACAAAGTCTCACGAACAGGTTCTAATCACATAACTGCCCAATATTTCCCAATGTTTCAAAAAAACAAGAAATCATCAACGATTCAAACATTTTGCTCTGGATATGAACTTTTTTAATCCATGTAATAAATATTAAGATGTAAATTTGACTTTTATGTTCTTCTTAAAGAAATCCTCTATAGCGACAGTTTTAAGATAAGATGTCACATACAGATGAGACTTCAAATTTAATTTTAGTGAAAATATTTCAAGAACAGATGTAGGTCAATAGTGATTATGGTTCACATCAAACCCATCCTCTTGCCAGCAGCCCCTGGTCCCAGCACATATGACTCTGTCTACCAATGAGGAACCAGCCATGACATCTGCGTACCATCAGTTTCTGCCCCCAGGAGAGATACTGCCATCATTTCGGGGACATCAGTAAATCATTCAGGATATTTTTGTTTCCTTGTGAAGTTCTAGGGTCCTACCAGTCCAAGTCACTCACACACCTGGGGTCTCCAGACAGCATGAGATACATAACCAGCCCCAAATGTCAAATTGCATGTTCACTGTAGGCTTACGTTGTTTTCTTTTGTAACAACTTTTAAATTCTAATTGAAAAAATTCACAACAAAAGAGAAAAAGAACTGATTTATTTGTTCTAGTCTATAAATAAGTAAAAGAGATGAAAGTGAAGACCAAATTAACAATGGAACTCATCATTTTAAATTTCTCATGCTGAGTTTGCTAAAAGAATGTAATTTTAAACTCACTTATCACAAACAAAAACTTTAATATTTAGAAATGCATACATAAATTATTGAAATGATTACCCATATTTAAAATTTATGTTTTCTGAAATGTCCCACACTATACATTTATTGTTATTGTATTTAAATAAAGTAATTTAACTGTCTGACTTTGTGATAGCTATTCTCTTAATATTGCACAGGACAGCAGCAATATAACACAGAATAATGTATTGATTTACCTCTCAGTGACTTCAGAAGGATCTACTGTGCATATCTCTAGAAAACCAAATAATAAATGATCATTTGGGTTTCTTATTTATAAATAAAATTACAATTAGATACCCAAATCAATTAATGTGCAAAATGTTTATCTCCTAAAAAAAAAAAAAATCCCCATATCTAACTTAGCGGTGAAGAAGTATTTTAAAAACAATAAAAATATTCTTTTTATGAGAGGGGAGGAAGGAGAATAAACTGTCTGCATGACCAGTTATCTTAATTGAGTCTGACCGATAATTTAAATTCTGATTCCAAAGCCAATTTAGCTCAAAATGACCTCAAATTGTAATCTAGGGCAGTTAACAGACTCATTTTCAATCTCTTATCTTCAAAGAATACCACATGATGTCCCTTTTTTGCTTCATTATGACAGATGGCTTTCTTTAATGAAAATTTTAAATTTTAAACATGTCATGCATAACTTTAACTTACATACACAAAAGGGAAAAACCAGAGAAAGGAATAAATAACTCTTCGTTATCTTTTTCCGACATTTCAAGGTTGTTTTTGGTGTCATTCCAAAGGAATAAATATTGTAAATGTAACCAGAAACAATTTAAAAAGTGATCTAGAATTTTTTACAAAGCTACTGAATGCATTCATCTTGTATCTTCAACTCGCAGCCCAACTACATGGAACACTGGAGTTATTCCATAAATCCTGGAATTAAGTGACTGTTTCTAATAAATGTTCTTGCTACCCAACAAGGCTGGGATGCAGCCATTTGCAAATGTGTTCATGAAACTGCTCTTATTCTAGTTCTCAGCGTCCCTGCCAAGCCCTGTCTTTATATCCAAGAAATGTGGGATCTCAGGCCACCCACCCTGGAATCTTTTGAGGACTTCTTAGTTGAGAAAAGATTCTTCAACACAGAATAGGTTCTTCACAACGGGTCCTAAGTCCCTGAGTTGTCAATTCCCTTGAAGTTAAGGTCTTTTCTTAGGAGGCACCCCTGGGACATTTGCTTTTTCCTTTAAGAATTCTGCAAGCTTCTTTAAATCTCGAAAATTCCATACTGAAACATGTGAGTGAAATGTTTCAAAGATGTGCTCTGGCTCAAAGCAATTATGAACCCTGAGAGAGACGGGCCATCAGAAGGTTCTCACAGCCTCCTTCAGAATGAAAGCTAACAGCCCTTCTATCACCACTCCCTCTCATACCACTAACTTCAACTGAACACACATGCACCCAACTGTAAGCCGCAGGAGGGTGGGGCCATGTATCTCTTCTCCCACCCTGAATTCTTCTTCAATCCAGGAAGAGACTGAATTTTTATTAGCTGGAGAAGTTCAATCACAGGGAATCTGCTCTTGGGGAATGCCCGCCATTGCTGAGGGCAGAAACCCTTCACTGAAAATAGAGGGATCCCATGAAATCTCAACTAATGGATAAAATACTCCCAAACCATTCATCTCAGAGTAAGACAATAGTTTGACTTAGACCCCCCCCCCCCCAGGCTGCAAAATGCTGGCTCCCTTAAACTGACCGGCCCAAGAGAAAATGCAGTTGCTGAGTGAAGGTGGGTGCCCCCCACCCAACGGATCAGCCGCAGTGAGGTCCACCCACACAAAGATTCCCCACAGCTTTCCAGTGCCTCGCTCCCAATTCCTAATAAACAGCTAAGGGCCATTTTAATTTGAGAAATGAAATGATATGAGACACAAGAGGAGATATAAAACAGACAATAAAGGGAAATTCAGAGGATAAAGAGAGAATGCAGCAAGCAAGAAAATTTTTCTAAAATACTTGGAGAAGGGGCACCTGGGTGGCTCGGTGGGTTAAGCCTCTGCCTTCTGCTAGGTCATGATCTCAGGACCCTGGGATTGACCCCCCCGCATCAGGCTCTCTGCTCAGCGGGGAGCCTGTTTCTCCCACCCCTGCCTGCCTCTCTGCCTAATTGTGATCTCTCTCTCTCTCTGTCAAATAAACAAATAAAATCTTTTCTTTTTTTTTTAAAGATTTTATTTGTTTATTTGACAGAGATCACAAGTAGGCAGAGAGGCAGGCGGGGAAAGAGAGGAAGCAGGCTCCCCGCTGAGCAGAGAGCCCAATGCAGGGCTCAATCCCAGGACCCTGGGATCATGACCTGAGCCTAAGGCAGAGGCTTAACCCACTGAGCCACCCAGGTGCCCCTAAACAAATAAAATCTTAAAAAAAAAAAAATACTCAGAGATATAAAAGATGCTCAGACAATAAAACGGAACTCTTAGGCATTAAAAATATGTTAGCAAAATAGAAAATTCAATATAAAATGGGCAAGAAGCCGATAAAACCTCCCAGAAAGTAAAGGGTAAGAGGTTGGAGGAAAAAAGAAATGAACGATAGGAAAGAGAAGACACCCACCCAATAGAGCAATCTAACTTCTGAATAAGAACTCCAGAAAAAAGAGAGAGAAACCAGATATTAATATATCAGATAAATAATGTAGAAACATTTCCTGGCACAGAAAAATGTGAATTTCCACAGCAAAGTGGCCCACTGAGAATCTATCCCCATAAATAAAAAAACAGACCTACAACAAGGCATAGCATTGTGAAATTTCAGAATACTGTAGATAAAGGGAAGATCCTAAGATCTTCTAGAGGAGAAATAAGCAACTTTCATACAAAACATCAGAAATCAGAAGGCACTAGACTTCACAAATGCAACAGTGAAAGGTAGAAAACACAGAGTAACATCTTCAAAATTCTTGGGAGACAAAAATTTTCAATCTAGAGAATTGAATACCAGGCAAATATAAATTAACTGCAGCAAGCCTAGACGACTGAAGAATGAGAGAAAGATCTAGGATATACGTCCCCGGAAGATGAAAGAAAATAGCCATGTTTGAGCACTGTTAGCAGAAATTTACACATTAGTCTGACAATGAATTAGTGATAGGTATATAGAAAACCATGCAAAGGAAAAAACTGATGCCATCATAAACTTCAGGAACGACAGAAAGTTATATAAAAAAGATATATTAAAAAGTTATATAAAAAAAGAAAAGTTATATAAAAGAAAGTTATATAAAAAAGATATAAAAAATTATATAATTGCTCAAGGCTCAGCTGTGAATATTTACATGGTCATAGTAATGTAAACATTAAATATTGTTTAAATCAAAAATAGAAAAATTATTATATGAGGACACCAGGGTAAAGGAAATAAGGAGGTGGGAAGTACGTAAGAGAAAAATCAACAAATAATGCCTGAAACTAAAAAAGTAAGAAAGTAAAAATATGGAGATTCAAAAAATATAGAAACAACTAAATGGGTAGAAAGTGGTTGTTCGGGGGAATGGAAATCAGAGGTGGGAAGAACAAGGGAAGGGTAAGGAGGGGTCCTAAGGGTCAGGGCAGGGGACTAATGCTCTGTGTTTCAAGTTTTATAAAATGATTTAACCTTTTAAACAACGTGGACATGACATTTAAAATTTAAAATGTGAATTTAAATTATAAGAAAAAAACTGAATTTAAGAAAGGGAGGAATGACAACAAATGAATTCCAGTTGCTTGAATAGTTAAGATCTTTAATCTCAATATGTACTTACTATAACTTGGTGGAGAAGAGAGAAATTTGGGGGAGAAGAGAGAAAATGGGTGACACAACTTTTCTCTCTCTTTTTTTAAAGATTTTATTAATTTATTTATTCAACAGAGATCACAAGTAGGCAGAGAGGCAGACAGAGGGATGGAGGGGAGAGGTGGGGGGAAGCAGGCTCCCGGCTGAGCAGAAAGCCCCATGCGGGGCTTGATCCTGGGACTCCAAGATCACGACCTGAGCTGAAGGCAGAGGCCTTAACCCACTGAGCCACCCAGGTGCCCTGACACAACTTCTCTTAATGGTAAATAAATAGCTGTGGAATTCAAACCAAGCTGAGAAGCTATATTTAACAAGGTCATTCTATAAGAATGAAACATTAAATCTCCTTTGTCCTAAATCCTTGGGGATTAGAATGTCTCATGATTGAATTTTCCATATGAGCAACACTATTTATACCACCTCTTTCATTCCAATTTGCCACTGGTGAAGATAATGGTATCTACATTTATTTTGTTTTATGTTTGCAACCATATGGAAACTTCTTGAAATCATACTTCCTTCGGTACCTAGCAAAGTGCTGAACACCAAAGACGTATGCTCCATAAACTAATCCATACAAGTGTTGCCGCTGCTTGAATGGGCCAGAGTTGTCTCTTCCAAATGAGGTTTAATTATGAACACCCACTATTTATGTTACACTGTGTTATAGACAATCCCTTGGCATTTTGGGATATAAAGAGCTAGTTTTTCAGTTGAATACTAAATGGCTGAGACTGACATGTTTTTTGTGTTCTTGAATCTGTTTTTCCTAACTTTTCCATCCATTGAAATTATTATATCTTACTATCAATGTACCTATACCTAGCAGTCATGTTTCTTTGATTCTAATCTAAGAGCCCTTCTAAACGTGGTAGAAGGAAATTGGAAATTAATTGAGAATATATGCACTCTTTCCGGAAAAAAAAAGGGGGTGCTAAAGGGCTTCCCTATCAGTCAAATGCGTACAATTAAATTTGGGATATCTATTTTGGCTATCCAAAGGCGCCTTTCCCTCACTTCTTCATTCTTTCCCCTTATTCTTCATGCTTCATGTTCCAAAGATTTAAGGTTGCCAGCAAATGACTTCCAGATTAATGAAGTGTCACCAATATGATCTTTAGCAGCAACCATTATTTAAGTACACTAAATTTTATGGCTCTACCATTATGGTGAATTGACAGATTTAATATTAACCCTATGCAAATATAAATCTATATAAACCAATTTATTTTTTAAAATTCTCCTTTTTTCAGAACCAAGATCTACTAGACTTTGCTGCCATGGGAGCTGAAACAGCTAAGCCATTGGCTGTGGTGTTTCTAACTCAGCCGCAATTCATGGTGATCCTGAACTGTCAGAGAATGGAAACTAAATGGGAAAAAATGTGATTCTAATTATAATCAATACTTAAATCCAACACTAATTGTACACCCCTTCAACTGTGAACTTTAACAGAAAAAGGGAAAATGGGGAAAAAAATGACTGAGCTTACTGTGTGCCAGACAGTTGCATAAATTACCTCATTTCGTCCTCACAATAACCCTATTAGGGGGGTATTATTATTCCTGTTTCACAGAGAAATGAACTGAGCATAGGAGACATAAAATAACTGGCTCAAGGTCATGGAAAGCACGAGAGCCGCCCTACAAGATGCCAAGTTTGATGCCAAAGGCTCCCGAGTCGCCCCCTACAGAACGCATTGCTCAACAACACCAAAAGGAGACTGTAAATTAAGAAAGGAAGATAAATTGTATTATAACTCAGATCAGAGAGCCTGCACTGGATTCGCATCTTCTCATGTTCCTGACAGCCGTGACCAAGTTGTACCCTGAAACCAGTTCTCATACAGCAATTGCAGCTTAACTAGCGATTGGCAGCATCTCACAGAGACAGAAGGGATACTCGCAGGCAGCACGAGTAAAAGAACATCAGTAGTCAGTCACGCCTGTGTCCACTCTTGTGCCGATCTGGTAAAAACGACCCATCTACACTGTGACAAACTGAACAAACTTCAAAAGATGTTGCTCTCAACAAACTTTTTTAGAGGTGTAGAATGAAAGTATGAATATCATGGGCAGTGATGCAAAGGAAAACAAAACTGTCTATAATGCATCGCCTGCCGTGATGAATGAAATCCCTGGGGAGAAAACCCTCTTAACATTATTCACTTCCTCTCAGATGAGCCCATCTCATTGTCCTTTGCAAGGTTTGTTCATCGCCTGGGTCTTTCCCTTTGTACAGATACATGTGCCCAGATGGCCCCCCGGTGTGAAGCCTTCCCCCAACCCAACACCCCATTCTTCCCTTCTTTGTAGTCAAGTATGCTGAATATCGGCTCCTGTCAGTCTCTGACTCTCAGAACATGCATCCACCATCCAACTAAAATTCTCTAAGATCCCCCTGAAAGATGAAACAAATTCAAAGTTTCTAATTGTGCCTCATGTTCCTGAACGCATAACCCACAGTAACCACTGCCCTCTTTTTAATAGTGTTTGTTTTGTAATGCAAATACAAAGCAAGATATGTTCATTAGAGAAAACTCAGATGGCCTTTAAAAAATGTGTCTTCTTCCAGGCTTAAGAAGTGAAAGGAAAGTTTTAAAAAACAAAATCGGTATTATATATACCATTTGTTTCCAACTTTTGTCCACTTAACATTATTCTTCTCTAACCGAAGCATCCATGCCACTAGGCAGGCTCCGGTTGCCCCCTCCCTGCCTTTTTGTTCAATATTGCCTTCCGAATTATGGACAAGATGCCGTTCTAAATGCTACTTAAATACTGGGACACCTGGGTGGCTCAGTTGGTTAAGCAGCTGCCTTCGGCTCAGGTCATGATCCCAGCGTCCTGGGATCGAGTCCCACATCGGGCTCCTTGCTCAGCAGGGAGCCTACTTCTCCCTCTGCCTCTGCCTGCCATTCTGTCTGCCTGTGCTCACTCTCTCCCCCTCTCTCTCTGATAAATAAATAAAATCTTTAAAAAAAAAAAATGCTACTTAAATACTACCACATGAATACTTCTGGGTGTGATGAAGATTCTACAATGAAGATTCTTTTCTCCACTGAAAAGGGACAAAAATATAGACTACTAATGTCCCTCAGTCTTCCTGGTTTCCCTGCTGGGCTCCCTACAGCTTCCTCCCAACATGCAACAGGTAAACTACCTCATCCAGGCTTCCCCTGTGCACTGTGAAATCCTTTCTACAAAGCCTCCAGCTCTCACCACGCTGGGAAAGGTTCTCCAACCGCCCCTGCTGCCCAGGTAATCTATACTCTGCCTCGGAAATCTCAGCCACGTCTCTGGCTTTAGATGCTACCCGATATTCCCAGTTGTCTTTCCATTCTCCACCAGAATGTAGGCTCCACTAGAGAGTAGGCTTTCCAAGGTCAAGGTATTGTACTACTGAGTTTGGGGGCTTTGTTGTACACCTGCAGCTAACAGACCGCACACATGCTCAGTAAGGATTTCTTCCCTTACTTCTTCTGCCTCTGCCCTACACCTTCTCTGCACCACACAGTGGTTTAGCCTCTGTCTAGTCCCATAATATCTATGACATTATTTTGATCTGAGCCATATAATTAGGCATGTTCACCCTCACAACTGGGTCAATAAAAAGTTCCACAAAATAACACTTACCCTTGCTACATAAGATATACATACTCCCTTTTCCATTCTATTCCATTTCCTCTTTCCTCCATTTCCCCCTTCCTCCTTCCTTTCCTTCTTTTTCCTCTTTTTTAATGCTGGCAGAAGTCTGCTAAATAGATATCACCACCCACCGCTGAAAAATACTGACCTAGAAGGTAAGATACCAAGATGTCCAAATTTTTTCCCCTAAAACTTCATGTGTTTTTACTGAAGTCTATGTTTCATTCAAGGTAACCCCTTTTCTCAGTCTCCCCATCACACTGACTGTTCCATGATTTCATGATTTCATTCCCTTGGGTTTGTGACTTAAAGATTATTCTCTCTCCCCGTCACCTCCCGTGTTGGACCTCTTGTCTATCCCAATTTTTCGCTTTGTCATCTCTGACATGTCAGCCATGTGCATTTTTTAAACCTTATCCAAAACCACTACAAGGGTATCTTTCCAAGATTATCTGTTTTACAAACTATATCACCACTGGAATCCTTTAACAAGCCCCTCTGGAACCATAAAAATTTGATTTTTATAAAATGGTCTAAAATTTTATTTTTGTGAAGCAAAAATCTTTTTCCTGGCCCGGTATTTTGTCCATCCGCTGGCGTGGCTGCTACAGAAACAGACACTCCACTGCACTGACCCCAGCAGTCCGCTCCCACTTCCCTCCCTGGGAATTCGTGGCTAGCATCGCACACACAGCCCAGCACAGCACCTGATCAAGCATTGCCACTGAACATCCTCGCAAATGTTTTAGAAGATTTCTCCAGCATCCCTGTCCCTCGTCTAGCACTTAAGATTTCAGTTCTCCAGCTAGATTCGTCCTGCCCTTCCTCTCCCTAGCTGTCCTTACGCCCCTGGGGGTCCACATCCATCACTAGCTCGTCCACACCTTCTGTACACACCAATAGCACCTGAGACGATTTTTTTGTCGTACTTAATAATGCCTACAATTAATATCTGCCTCCTTCTTTCAGACACTGATTCATATAGTACCTCTCACGGTTTCCTAACCGTCTGAACTAAGTGTTTCCTCTCTACCAATCTGAAAGCCACTGCAGGCCTGGTAGAGCATTCTTCCATTTATTTTATTTTCTCCCTCAGCTTTCAGCACAGAACTTTGTGTGTCATATTCCCAGTACACATATTTTGTAACATCTCAAAGAAAACCTCCACTCAAGATGAACTTTTTTTGAAATAATGTGTAGTCTTTATTTATTTATTTATTTATTTATTGAGAGAGAGAGAGAGAGAGAGAGTGTGTGTGTGTGTGTGTGTGTGAGCGCAAGCAGGGGAGAGGGCAGAAGGAGAGGGAGAGAGAGAATCTTAAGCAAATTCCATGGGGCTCGATCTCACGACCCTGAGATCATGACCTGAGCAGGAATCAAGAATCACACTTAACCGCAGGCCCCCACACACAGTGAGTGGACTCAACCTAGACTACCAGCCCCAGGGCTCTCTGTTCACCCCCCACTGTGTCACTCCTCCCGCACCTGGGCAGACAACAAGCAGATGTGCATCTGATGCTATGTATATTCAAACTATCCTCACTGCAGCCCACCAAAGCAGGTTACAGTCCCAGCCTCACCCCTGTAAGTCACTTAGCCCTTTCTCTGAGCCAGTTCTATATCAAGACCTAACACCATGTGGCCTCACAGGGCATCTCCCCACCACCCCCACAGCCAGTCTCTGGCTGCTTCTCACCACGTCCCCACACCCTGTTCCACGCGCATCAGTGTGGGCATTCCTCTCTCAGACACCCGAGTCTTCCTGCTCCACGGACTGAAGGCCAACTCGTGCCCCACGCCCAGCTCAAGGGAGGCCCACGCAGAATCAACTGCTTCCTTCCTTGGGCTCCGATGGCATTTGATCCACATCTCTATTTCTAGGCAGAGTATATCTGTCTCCCACGTAAACTCTAGAGCCAGAAGCAGAGCTTACTTGACTTTATAATCTGAAACCCAGAACAATTCCTGAAGCAACCTAACCTTCTCAGATTTCAAGAAAGTTTGCTGAATTGAGGAATTCGAGAGTGTTTGCTGTGATTCCCTGTCTGTTGAATCAGGCAATCAACCATGCCTTAAACGCGAATACCATCTGTCCTTCCTATTTCACGGAGTTCTTTAAATGTCACCTCCTCACCCCACCCCGACCACGCAGTCAAAGGTGGTTTTCCCCAATAATCATGGTAGCCTGTTCTTTTCCTGAGTTTCGATCAGGACATGGGGTTATAAATATATGTGCGTGTGACTTGTCTCATGTCTGTGTTCCTCCACACTTAGACTGGTGGCTCTAGGAAGACAGAGATGATATATGCTCCCCCCTGGGTTCTCAGAACACAGAACTCAATAAATGTTTAGTGAACAAATGATATGAAGATTAAATGAGAGAATGCAAATCAAAACTCTGGGATTGGCTAATGATATTCAAGACCCAACTATTGGGATTATCGATGCGGTTTCTCCCCTCCTAGGTAGTTGACCCAAAATCTGAGTCTCCTCTCCAAAACAACATATGCCTTGCAGTTGGCAAAACTACTTCCCGTCCTGCCAGTAGGGCACTTATGTCTGACTCATTTGAATAATAATAGCAATTACTTTATTTTATTCCAGATAGTAATTTACAAAAATATAAGCAGTGAGAAATATTAAATCACCTGAGGCCTTACTTAAGATTTTCTATAAAATAAGGTCAAATGGCTTCTTCTTTCCAAAAATAATTTGGATTTTGATGTATGATTCTGATCTTCAAAGCACAAAGCAACCTTTATGAGATACATGCTTAACAAACCGGAATGATTAGTCTCTATTCTCAAGCAAGTGGACCCAAGCAGACCAACACACGACTGCTAACACTGGGTCAGATCTGCAGGGCTCCACACTGCATGGGCTCCTGCCAAGACTCTGTGGGCTGGGGACCTGCCCATGTGTTCCATGGGCATTTATCTTCTATATTTTCCAGAAGCAAGAATTTTATATTGTCCTTAAGGAGGGCCTTCCAAATTGTACATCCTTCAGGCCCCATGAAACCCACACCAACCCTTGTGCTAATGTCTTCAACCTCATAATGAGATCACTTTTCTAACATATTCAAAACCAAGATGACAATGCAGGCGTATTTAACAAGATTTTTTTTTAAGTCAAGTTCTAATCATTGAAGGAGTCATGTTCTCAGAATATCCTTTTTTATGTCCTCCTGAAAAGAGCACTATGTCAGAGTATCATTTTTTTTTCCTAGATCCAGAATACATCCCTCTTTCTCATTAATAAACAGAGCTTGCATGCACTAAAGGCCTGTGATCTCTAAAACATTCACAGCTCAAAAATGGAGGCATTGCTAATTTTGCCATTTTGCAGAAGGGGAAGTTGAAGCTTAGGGAAACTGAATGACTCGAGCAAGACTGGACAGTAAATAAGGGATACATGCGGCATGGCTGGGCTTTCAACCTGGGGTTGCAGGCCACTCTTAATCTCTCCGCAGTTCTACCCTCCAGCTTCCTTGACAGCAGAAAGTATGTCATCTCAGTATGGCACTCAATAAATACATTTGATCAACCTTTAAGAGAACACCTAACGTAACACAATCCCAAACACTGTGACATTACTAGGGATATTCCTCAACAATGAGGTAATCAGATACCAAAGGCTTCTCGCATGTGATCCCAGGAATGACACAGACAGAAAACAGGGCCAGATGTCGCCAGTGTTTGCAGCTACAAATCGGAAAGTCCCGGGTGAGAAGAGAGTAGAGTACAGGTTACATGGTAGCCTCTCAAGTCCCATCAGTGATGGGAATCAGTCCTTGAATCCAAAGGAAAACGTGTTTATTTCTGTCTGGGGGAAAAGGAATGCACAATAGGTTTATTAAAACCTTTTTTGACCCAAAAAAACACAGGTACCCAAGGACTACATCCTTCGGTGTAGTCCTCTGAGCCTCCCCCAGCACCCGCTCAAGCTTCCTTGTTAGAAGTTACACAAACACCCAAGAAGGGAGAAGTGTGCCATCCTAACTAAAAGCAGTTAACTACGTGGCTGCATGTAGACGCGGCCTAAAGGCATCTTAACCGTAATGTATGGAAACTGCCTGAACAGGTGCCATTTGGCCCCAAGACCGACATCAAAAGGCAACGCCCCGAATGATCATCTTTAGCTGAGAGACAGCATTTCAACACCTTGAAATGAAAGGGCACAATGGCACCAGCGGCAACGCCAAATAATTTACATCCCTTTACATCGGCAAATGGTTTTAAGGTTTGGCACCAAGAGTTAATATTCACAAGGGAAAAGGCTAAAGATTACATGACTGTGACCTTCAGATAGACTTGTGGATTTTACTGCCTTACAGTAGTAAGCACATCTACCTGTACTCTTGATAACAGGCTTGCCAGGGTTGTTTCCTCACAGTAAACACTGGGTCCCTCGTGGACACCAACTCTGTAGGATTCAGAGGGCTCCCTGGCCATCTCCCCCTTGCTAAGAGGCTCTCTCTTACAGTATTGCTCAGAGACCTACTATTTTAGGACATGTATAAAATGTTCTTCTGAATTTTTCTCATTTCTTCTTTTTTAACTAAAGGAACTTAACTACTTAAGTTTTTTTAAATTCAAAAGTCAAGTAGTCATTATGATTACATAGCCAAGTTGATTTGTGGTTCCAATTTTGTCTAATTTGTAACCCATTTTTAAGACTAGTAAAACACTATTTGTAATTTGCTGCCATTTCTTTTAAAGTTCCAGATGTTTCTTAGCCTGTATATTTGTCAGATCCCTAAACTGAGGAATTATCGGTTATGGAAGCTACACTGAAATATTCATCTTGACACCAGAAAACATTTGCGTGCTTAAAACTCAATACTTCAACAGTCCTGGAGAGCCTTTTCCAAATGCCTTTGTCTCCTCTCAAGCTGTCTGTTCCCAGAAGACTGATGACAGCAGGTGCGGTCCCTTCCTCTCCCCTCCTTGCCCATTGGTTCTGCTCTCCATCACCACAAACCCAAGATCGGCAGGGAAAGTTCAAACCGTTCTTTAGCAACAGGTAATGAATCACTTATTTCACACAGAGACAGGACGGACTGTCTGTAAAATCTCTCTGGAGGTCGGCCAGTAGTATTAAAGTCACTTTCTGTCTGGAGAATAGCCACACTTCCTTCATGTTGAAGATGTAAAAATGGGGAACTCATCAAACTCATTTTAAATAGAGACTTTGTCACCTTAAAACATTTAAGTGGTTGGATCAGAAGTTCCAAAGTCCGTATTTCAAGCAACATAAGGTTTACGAGATGCTGTCTATAATTTAAGAAACTGAGTTCCGTAGCAAACAAAAATATCTATCATGCCTAAAGATTAGGTTTTGAATGAGAAAATGGTGCTATTTATTTTGAAAGGCAATTAAGCCCTTGTTCCCTGTGACAGAAAAATATAGATACAGATTACTTACATTAAATTACATATTACCGATCTGAGGTAGTCAATTAATGATGAATGTATTCCAAAGAGAAGTACTATGCAAAACTCTGAATTGTGGGGCTCTGTGAGACTAATTGCTCTCTCTTATCTCTGCCTTGAGTAAGCACCCACAGCCCATGAGAATAGCACATCCACCATAATTTTGGGGCTTGGGAGCATTTTTGCAAACAATTACTGCCTTCATTCTTGAACTATGGTGCTCAAAAAATAGTCACCAGTTAAATCAACAAATCCTTAATCAATTAGCATAGAGACTTGGATGAACCTTCTTCATTGAACAAGAATATACCCTGCAATTTCCTGCTATTCCAGCATTATTTTTAAAAAATAGACCCTGGGTAAATGTCGTCAAGTTCAAGTTGTTGGGGTTAAAAGGGGAAAGTTTCACGAAAAATTGACTTTAAAAGAAATGTAAATTGCCAGACTAACGGAAACAGCGTGATTGGTAGATCCTGGGAACCTCCACAGCAGGGATGGTAACTCAAAAACTATTAAATAAAGGACAGGTCATACTTCCACAATATCTGGCTTATATTCTCTTTGTGTTTAACTGTTGAATTTTAAATAAATTCTGAGTTATTTTTGGTATTTTAATGTTGGCTAATATTTGTTGAAAGAAAATTAGCCTTTGGTTTTGGGATAGAGTCATGAAAGTTATACCACATTCTTGAATATGACTACATTACATTCAGTTACAGCTCTGTTCAGAAACATATTTTTGGTCTTAAAACGAAAATCAACAATGAGAAAAAATACAGCTCAGCATTGCCGTACTTACAGCAAACTTGGCAGAAACACCTCTTGGTAATTCATTTAGTGAATGAATTATATAGGTGTATACTTATATAGGTGCTAGCTGCTTCTGTAAGGCAGCAAAGATGCCCTTTGTTCTTAATCCAGTGCTATCTTATTAGAAAACCAGTCCTCTTCATTCCTTCACTCTGGCAAGTAAAATTGGCAGAGGACTGTAAAATTGTCAAAGAAACATATCACTTAACCATTCCAGATCATTCAAATAACTTTTCCACAAAACATCCAAAATCGTTGTTAGAATAGACTCAAATTTTCTATTCCACAACCAGGCATTTTATTCCTAAACAGCAAAAGACACCAAAATGAGAAAGGCTGCAGACTCGATTTGTTTTGTGTCAATAAGGTCAGCATACCTTGTATCTAAATTTCCATTTGCACTGTGTGGAGTGCAGAGACTGAAGTAGCATTGTCCCTGAAGATGATATAACATTTGAGGCCAAAATAATAATAGTAGTAATAATTACTATTATAATTATAGTAACATCATTATTACATGTATACACAGACACATAGATGTGTGTGTATATAATACCTTTATTTTTCCCCTAACCCTTTGACTAAGGTCTTTGATTTCTTTTTAAACTATAGTATTATCAGTACTTTAACAAAAAATTCTCTTTGGAAAACCGTTCAACTTCTTTCTTTTGTTAAGCAACCATGTATGCGTTTCATGTTCTGCCTTGCCCCATCCTCACGGTCCCAGGGCCAGGTCCACGGTCCCAGACGCCGCTTTCCTTCCAGAGAACACGGCTCAGAATGCCACCCTTGTCTGGGCGGCCATCAGATCCCAATCCTGGACTCCCTGGGCGTGTACCAGCCGGAGCCTGCCTTCAAATCGGAACACCGAAGGTTCCACCCACCACGGTGGCGGAAAGGTAGGCCGGCGATCCCCTAAAGATCAGGTCTCCATGGCCACACCCCCACCTCGAGGGGAGGAGGTCCCAGAAACGCAAGGCCCCTGGAGGGACCCCGCAGGCCCGACAGAAAACCGCAAGCCCGGGGAGGCCCCGGCCAGGTGGCGGCAGGACCCAGCGATCTGCCGACAGGGGCTGGCCGGCAGCTGGGGGCTCTCCCCCCTCCACCCCCGACTAGGTCCCCACCCCCAGCTTCGCCCCCGGCCCGCAGCCGGCCGGTCGGCGCACGCGCGTCGGTGCGCCCAGCCCCGGCGCCCTCCCGGGTGATGCTGTCGGGCCGGGACGACGCGGGCGGAGTGTGCATCCCGGGTGGGGGGCGAGAGGGATGCCTCGGGTCTGCGCGAGAGAGGCGCGAGTGGGCGAGCACGGACGGGACGGACCTCCCGGGGACACCTGGACTCCATCTTCCTTCCTCCAGACTGTAGGGCCGGCCACGGGGCGGGGTTTCTCCTGGCGGGGGTGAGCGAGACCGTTAGGCTGGAACACCGGGAGACGGTCCTGGCAGCTCCGGGCCGCCACCCGCGCCGCAATAAAAGCCTCTCGCGGCTTCCCGCCCAGCCAGCCTCGCTCTGATTGGTCGCCATGGGAGAGGGACCCGAGTTGGCTGGAGGCGGCGGCCGGGGCTGCTCCCGTGCCGCCTGGGGAGGGCACGCCCCGCGCGCTCCCCCACCCGGAATGGGCCGTCTAGGGCAGCACCCGCGGCGGCACCTGGCAGCGGCAGCCGCGACACACGGCCCCCTCCGCCCGGCTTTCCCCGGGCGCTTCCCAGCACACGCCCCCCGCCCGGAATGTCCGCCCATCCCACCCAGCTCTCTGCGGCCCCTGCTCCTTTTCTTACCCCCTTCCCGACCGTCCACGCCAGAGCGCAAATCCCTGGGTGGGGTGGGGTGGGGTGGGGAGAGCAGCTGGAGGGGAGGGTGGGCACGCACTGAAAAATCTTCAGGGAGGCCGGGATAGAAATACACCAAATGAAATGAACCTCCGGAACGCCGAGGATTTCTGGGCGGCGGCGCAGCCCCCGCCACCCGCGGCAGCATCCCTCGGCTGTCTTCCCCTCGGCTCGCTATTGTTCGCACTTTGCAAGGATCAGGAACCTCGCCCAAAGAAAGGAGGCTAGGGCGAGGTGTTGCGGGCGGCTACCTGCCATTCTTCTCGCGCACCGTGCAACACTGGGCTCGCGGTGCGTGTGAAGGCACACGCGCGCACACACACGCGCACACACACCAGGCAGCCCGATCACGCCCTCCTCGCCCTCCGCCCCTCCGCACTTCCTCCTGTCAAAACGCGGCGCTCGGCCCTCCCATCCCTCCGTGCTCCCGGCCGAGAGCAGGCTTTGCAAGTAACCAGCAATTTGGCAAATGAAAAACTAACGTCATATCGACGGGGGTGCAACAACGGCCACACAGTCCTGAGATTCTGCCCATTTCGCCCCATTTTGCAAACCGTTATTCAGTCTGGGCGGGGATGGGGGGCTGGGCGCGAAGGCGGCGAGCCCCACTTTATTAGACCCGGGGAAATAACGATGGGGCGGCTGCCCCGGCCTTATTGTTCACTCGTCGCGGAGCCAGGGCTGACAAGCCCCTTCCCCGCGGAACCCAAGCTCCCCGGCGGCACCGCGGAGCCGCGGCACCCCCGCCCCGCCGCCCGCTTCGGAGAAGGAGCGCTGCCCAGCAGCCGCGCGGCCGTAGCGCTCTCGGGACCGACCCCGGGAGCAGGCGACTCCGCTCCCCGCGCCGCCCGCACACAAAGTGGGAAGGGCGGGCGCGCAGGAGGCGCGGCGGGCGCTCGCGGCGCTCGGAGGCAGCCCCGGTCCGGCGCAGCCCGGGAGAGCGCGGGGTTCCGCGGGGCAGCAAGGGCGAAGCGCTCCTTCCTCAGCTCAACGACAACGACCACCCTTAGCGTTCCACGTAAAGCCACCCCAGATAGCAGTGTCCTCGGGGGAGAAGGAGGGGTAAGGGGGCAATCAGTACATCAGCCTGAGAATAATCATAATTTCGAAATGTACCTGCAGTTCCCAGGAAAAACAAAGTCCAGATGAGATCCTTAGTTTGCAGCATTGTAATCTGCTGGCTGGGAGGGATGTTCTTGCCGCGATAAATTCTGTGCCCCCCCCTTGCAGAGTGTGGACGGCGGCAGAGCAAAAGACCTAGGGGCAGACAATTGCCAGGCTGAGTATGATTATTTTTGCAGAATTGTTTCCTGCCAGCGGCTGCCGAGCTGCGTTCACGCGCTGATCGGAGAATGAGTGACAGTCCCAGCCTCAGCACACTCGCAACTCGGAGATCCTTGCGCTGGCCCGGGTTCGCTTTGATGGAACTGGGGATGGGAGCTGGGGGCGGGGGGCGGGGGTGAGAACCTCACTGTGTCCTTCCACCACGCCGGCCACAAATAGTGCCGAACATCAAGGAGGTAAGAGAGACAGGGGAGGCAGATGCGGCCGCCTGCAAAACGCGGCCTGGAGCCGCCGGAGGAGTCGGGCTCTTTCACACGCAGTCTTCCAGGCAGAGCTGGGATTTCTTCTTTTCACACTTCTCCCCCACGCCTCCGTGGCCCCTCCTGCCATCCAGCCTTCCTTAATAGGGAAGACGGATATTTTAATAACTAGTAAATAAAAGAAACAAAATCTTAGGTTTGGTTAGGTTTTCAAAGTTGTCGAATCTCCATTTAGATCTTAAGATCCTTGAAACACAAGTATAGCCTAGGATATTTCTTTTTTTTTTTAATGCAGGAAATTAAAAATTTGGAGAGGGATGGAGACAGATTGCTGTTGCAGGGTTCTGCTTTGTTTTGTTTTTGTTTGTTTGTTTGTAACTGGTTATGAAGTTTACTCTCCCACAGAGTGGCAACAGATCTCAGGAGAAGGAGGTGGGAAGCTACTTAAGTTCGAAAAAAACGCAGATGTTTAGAAGGGATTTCCAGAAACAACCAAAGGAAATGTTTCCTTGTTTATGAATGCTGAAATCTGTGGTCCCTTTATGAAGATCACTGAGCCTTTTACGTAGGTCTTTATAGGCAAGATATTAGATAATAATTTTTTTTTTAATGGCACATAACCTCAGTTTTTAAAGATATTAATGTAGGATGTCCCTGAGGTACACACAAAGGTTTTCAGTAAATCTTACAGCTGTAAGGGAAGGGATGGGAAACATGTCTCAGCACCTGAGCAAGGCTTGAGTGTTTAAAGAATAAACGCTGAGGAAGAATCAAGGAGCACCAAATGTTCTAGATGCCGGAAGAGCCTATTAGCCCAGCGCAGTGACACCTTCCCAGAGGAAGTCTGCCACAGTCAAAGCACCAATACACCAGTATCACCAAGTACTCCCTTTTTCTTTAAAGGTCAGACTCTCCACTGCTGTACTACTCTTTAAAAATACATCCTCTGCTGGCCAGACAGCCAACCTCCATTACCAGAGAGGCTGGTATCTCCTCCCTGTCTCCTCCCATGTGTTAGACCAAGAGAGCCATTACCTACTCGCTATGACCTCTGGGACCCCTGAAAAATATTCCCCTTCCCAATGTTATTTTTTAAATATTTATTTCATACCAACTATAAGTGATTCAAAAATACAGAAAAGTAGAAATAAGGAACTAAAAACACCCCCAAGCCCCAGATTCCACAGATATCCATGGATTTTCTGTCTTTTCTATATGCATATGATTTTTAGAGTTAACATATAGTAGCAATTGGAATCTTCTTTATTTCCTCTAACATTTCATTATAAGCATTTTCCTAGGCTGTTAAAAGGGCTTCCTGAAATTTTTATAGCTGTGTAATATTTCTAGGTATTAATGGTTCCTCAGTGGTTTCTTCCTTGTTGGGTATTTAAATGGTTTCCAGAGTTTGATTGTATAAATAATGCTTTTTGAACATCTTTCAATAAATATTTATTGAAAAACCACTGTTTTTAGCCCTGTGCTGGATATAGTGGACTATATAGATTTCTTTAATGGTGGCTGCATTTAAGCATCTTTACCTTCAGATATGAGCTTCTACTAACATGTAAAATTACTTCTGTAACATGTAACATTAAGTCCAATGTATTAGACTCTTTCCTAAAAAAGAGATTTTGGTAGTAGGGAAAGATGGAGAGAACAAGCCTGAGGAGAAAAAGGAAAAACGTGAAGGCTGGGATAACCCAAAATAAAATTTTCCTAATTCTAATTTTACCAAGAGTGAGAGACACACCCTTCTCAGCAAACCTCCCTTCTTATAGCCCATGTCAGTAGAATGAAAAGATTCCTCACTATTTTTTCTCCCCAAATGTCCCTATTTTTAGCTTTTAAACGTAGGCAGGTGTGGAAATCCTATCTGACTTCAGCATGATTTTCTTTCTTTCTTTCTTTCTTTCTTTCTTTTTTTTTTTCCTCTCTCTCTCTCTCCAGCCCCTCCCTGCCGTGTGGCTGTTGATCTCTGTTGTAATGACTCATTCTAGAATTCTAGCCCACAGTCCACACGGCATGTGTCTCTCCTGTGTTCTTTTCACAGGATCTATCACTTGTCTCCAGTTTGTCCTCTTCTACCCATCAGTGCCTACCCCAGTGAGCTCTGTATGTCAGTTCCTCCCTGAAACTCACTATGAAATGGGACAAAATTGTGGAGCTCCCCTGACGTCTTTTCCCGGAGGGAGTCCCAGGTGTCCCAGACTGTCAGACACACAGTAATGAGCGTCCGTCGTGTGCACATCCAGCAAGGGAAGCCGAGGAAGGAGCCACTGGGGACTGTGCTTTAGAGAGCCACCTCCATGGTAAAGCAGAAAATGGGCTACAGTGGCAGGCTAGGAAGGGATCACAGGTCCTAATCTAAGTAGTGTGGTAGGAAAGAAAGGGGAAAAAAAGCCCAACATGAGCCCAGATTGGAGGAACATTTCTAAGGCAAAAACAGCAGAACTAAAGAACTTTCTGGAGGTTGGGTTCTGAGACAGAGGAAGATGTCAAAGTGCTTTCATTCATTCAACAAATACTATCAGCTAAGTGCCTGCATCACTGTAGACACAGGATAGAGCAGTGGGCAAAACAGAATGTTCACCTCCGTTCTTCCATTCTTATGGGAAAGATAGAAACAGACAGATAAACAGCTAGTATGCTTGTGATGATGTGTGCTAAAGGAAAGACACAAGCTGAAGAGAAGTGTAAGTGCGGTCAGAGAGAGAGAGAACTGAAATAAATAAGATGACAGTTTAGAATTTGGATTTGACTCTTGGAATGTCATCAGCAGTCTCTGAGAGAGCCCCGTGGAACTGTGGGAAGGAGGACGTGACTGTCCCAGGAAGACAGGGTGGCTTGTCCAGGAAGGAGAAGCATGGAGTGTAGACACTCATCTGAGGAGTGGTGTGATAATGGGATAAGGACAGGAAGGCAGGCTTGGGGGGAAAGGAGGCTTGAAAGAAGATTTTCTTTTTTTCTCTTTCAGTATGAGGACTTTCGTGTTAGGTGATAAAGTACATGACATGCATTGCTAACCCCCTCTCACTACCACCACAACTTTGGGGTTTAAATTAGACTATTTGAAAGATGAAGTAGGTCTACAGCAAAGTGCTCCCCCTATGTTCTTCCCCATGTAGGGTTTCTTCCTTGTTGGTGCTGAGAAGGAGACCCCAAGCATGATCGCAGGGCCCACAGATATCCCAGGAGCTGTATCTCTCATTTGGCACAGGCAAAATGCATTCTGGGAAAAAAAAAATTCTGCCCCCAAATCACTTGATCATACATGCAAGAGCATACTTATGGTTTCTCCAGTCTATTCCATTGGTCTATAGTGTGTCTTTATGCCAATATCACACTGTTTTGATTATCATAGCTTTGCAGCAAGTTTTTAAATCAGGAAATGTGAGACCACCAACTTTATTCTTCTTTTTCAAGATTATTTTAGCTACTCAGGATCCCTTGAGAATCCATATGAATTTTAGGAATGACTTTTCCTATTTCTACAATAAGAAGATCATTGGCATTTGGGTAGAAACTGAGGGGTGCCATTTTCTAATACGCCCAGAGTTGTTCTTTGGGCTAGAATTGGAGCCAAGCAGACATCTTGGAGGTAAATATGCTTTAGGCATCTCACTCCGCAGCTGTGGGACACTGAGTCACAAGGAACCACCTATTATAGAGTGCCCTTTGGGTGAGCAGTTCTTTTCAATGGACACAGAGAGAGATGAAACAGAATCCAATCACAAGAACCAGGCTGGAAAATGTGTGGTCAGCTCAGAGGACTTAGGGTGAGCTAGAAAAGGCAAGTTGGGTTTAAATGGTTTCTTGGCTCCAAACTGAACTCCCTTTTGTGGATTTAAAAAAGAAAAGAAAAGAAAAGAAAAATCTACTAACCAGGCGATTTAGCAGATTGGAGAAAGGAGCCAAGATCTCTATGTCAGGATCTTCTACATCAGAGTATGACTGAGCTGATGTTGGAGACCTAACAACTTCCTTTCTCCCTCTTACACAACCCACACACCCCAGTGGCGATGAAGTGAGGGGGATGAGCACTCGGGTCCTGTACTTTGAACATTCCAAGTTCAAATCCTAGCTTCTTCACCTATAGATAGGCTCTGTGGATTTGGGAAAATTATTTCACACCTGTAACCTTTGTTTTTCTTGTTTGTAAAATGGGACTAGAACAGCATCTATCTTTCAGACTTCTTGTGAACTTTAATTACAATAGCGTACATAGAGGGCTTAGTGCAGGCGTGACACTCTTCCATTCAACGTATATTGAGCACTGATCACATGTACTGTGTTAGCAGTAGGGAATTAAAGAAAAGGTGAACAGAATAACCTTGCTTACAAGGCTTATCAAGAAGACAATTAACCAGAGAGACGAACACCATTCTGAACTGTAATTAGAATCATGAAAGAAATAAACAGGATTCTTTGGTAAAGAATGACAGCAGCGATCTACTTTAGATGAAGGAAGCCTTCCCTAAGGACAGGTGACAGGTAAGTTGCCACCTAAAACATGAGAAGTACCCAAGGCATGGGAAGAACAGGTGGAGGTGCATTCCAGGAATGTGCAAAGACCCTGAGGTCAGGAAAAATGGCTACTTCTAGCAACGAATCGCATGTGAGCGGCTGGTACAGAAGGAGCAGAGAGGAGGAGGGACAGAAGAGAAGAGGCACACATGAGCCCCTCTGAAGGCTAAAGGAAGGAGTTCGTATTTTATTTTAAGTTCAAAGAAAGCCCCTGGAGGACTTTCAGCAGCAGAGTGACATGAGTTGTTTTACACATTTTAATAACCACTCCGACTGCTGGGTGGAGAATGGCCGATAGGGAGACAGGGATGGGTGCGGGGAGCTCAGAAACCACTGCGGAAGTCCAGGGAAGAGATGATGGAGGCAGGGAAGGGATGGGGTGGGAGATGGAGAAGAATGGAGATGAAATCGGCCAGACATGCTGACGGATGTGCGGAGCAGAGAGAAGGCAAGATGCTGCCCACGCTGGGAGAACTTGTCTGAAGACAGGGGGAAATCAAGAGTTGAATTTTGGACAAGTAACATCCACCAGGGAGACACCTGCGTGGAGACATCAAGTTGGTGCTCAGACGTCACTATGGAAGTCAGAAGAGAGAGATCTTAGCAAGACATCCAAATTCTGGAGCCATCCACACTCACATCATCTAAAACCATGAGAAAGGAATGACATCGCCTAGCAAAAAAAAAAAAAAAAAAAAAAAAAAAAAATGGGGCAAAAAGACAGGGAGTTTCAGGAGTTTGGGTACAGAAAGCAAAACAAGCAAATGGACTGAGAGGAGGCACGAGGGTGAGGAGAGAGCCGAGCCTCAGGACGCAGACAGGAGAGACTTGTCAAAAGGCAGGACGCGTCACTGACAAGTGCTGCTGAGAAGCTAAGTGACATGAAGACGGAGAAAGGTGTCCACCAGCTCTGGGCACAGGAGGGTCATTAGCAGCACTGACAGGAACAGATTCATATGCGGGGCTCCCAGTGAGTGGCTAGTGAATGTGGGCTCTAACAATAATAAGAGACTCTCTACTCATTCCTTCTTTGAGCTTCTGTGATAATAGAAAGACATTTGGGAACGGTTCAGGGCACAGAAGTGCAGCATTCAGTGATTAGCTACTCACAAGGAGAAACTGATCTTATTTTAAGGTGTGAGCTAGAACAGCATGACACTTCCTGAGTGACTGCCTGGGTAGCTGTCGCCAACTAGGCCCCCAGAAGATTCCATAGATCCATGCTTGTGGGAGAGGGAAGAAACATTTTCCTTCTCCCCTTACTACATTTACTTCTCTGGTTTAATTCTGCTCCTCTCCCCACCCCACACACCTCTGTGTGTTCTGCGGTAGTACCGCTTCCCTTGATCGCACCCCAAAATGAATTCAGGGACCAACCCCAGCACCAAGGAACAGAGCCTACTGGGCAGAGCCGACACTAAATGTAGGTACTGCCAGGCTCACGTGTACATTGGAGCCAGAGGGGCCCGTCCATGGAGCCTGTGCCCACTGGTGGCGCCTTCTCTCCTAAGCGCAAGCACCCTGCAAAGTGAAAGACAGTGGAGGAAAAGGGAGAAACAGACAGCGAGCATTCGTTGCGGAAGGCAAATGCATTCTCCGCATTACCATCACGGCTACCTCCACTTCTTGGCCAGAAGACCCAAGGTGTCTCCCTCCTTGACGCAGCCACTGCATTATACCTCTCTTGGTCCACCCCAAGGAAACACGGTCCCCAGGAGGGTGGTGCTAATGGCTTCACACTAGTTACAGGATCCCAAAGAGCTGAGTTTGAAGTCGGCATGGGTCTAAATGATGCCTGCGTACACCTTCCAGAGGCTGGCAGCCATGTTTATCCTTGGGTGCCTGAGGGCCTGAGAACTCCTGGGAGCTTCAAGGAAATGCAACACTCATTCCAGCCACTCTCTTTGAAAGAGAAATTTTTTGTTGCATCAGCAAGAACCATGGAGTAAGCCTGGTATGTTCCAGGACACCAGCCCCCACCGCTCCCCAAACCACCATCTATCCCTACATCAGAAAGGAAGATTCCACTCAGGGCCTCTCTGAGCAGAGGAGAAATGTGACAAACACCAGACCTCTGGGCAGAGCTGCCCCTCCCCCATGCCCTCACCCCACCCCGTCACTCCAGAGGTTTGTCGAATGAATGGGATCAATAAACAAACCAAGCAAGGACCCGAGGCTCACTCTTTCTGGGACGTTGGTCCAAGATCTCTTGCCTGCTCTATGGCTGCAGGTCGGCCTCCTTCCTCTCTCCGCAGCCCAGCCTCTGACTGATCTTCCTGCCTCCACTCACCCCCTTCAGATCCACTTCCACGACCACCAGAGTCATGTTCCTAAAAAGAATATTCGTAAAAAGCTGAAAGTGACACTTCTCCACAGAAAATCCTTTTTAATGGCTCCCTGTTTTCCTCAATGAAGTCCAGGCCCCATCAGGGACCCTCCCCCATCTCCCCTGAGGCCTCTTGCTTTGACCCCTTGAGGACCTGAGTACCCACACGCACCAGCCTGCCGGGCTCCTGCTGGCTGCCTGGCTGACTTTTGTTCATCCTTTAAGACTTGCTCATAAGGTCATCTCCTCTCTGACCTTCCCACCTCTTGTTCCTCATTTCCCCTGGGCCAGTGCTCTTCCCAGATGCTTCCAGAATCCCTTGGGCCCACCTCCATGATTGCTACTGACATGCTACATTACAGCCTAATTACCTAGTTCTGAATCCATTCCCTCACTAGCCTGTGACAGCCTTTAGGACACAGTCTTCCATTAATTTCTATATCACCAGTACCTAGCTTGTCGACTGGCACCTAACAGGTGTTCAGTGCTTATGGTGAGATTCATGAATAAACATCTGTACAACTTTCTTTCTGGACCACTTGTCTTGAATGTGGTAAAAGCTACCTTTTCGCCATGTGAGAGTTACTCAGAGAACAAAGTCTACAGTGGAGACAACTGTAGGCCTAATGAGTCAAGTCAAATTTCATCTTAAGATGAAATTTGGTCTCAAGATCTCAGGCCACGCTTTGAAACTAACTTTTCTGGTTCCGATCCTTCTATCCTTCTATCCTTAACTAATTGAGGAGATTCTATTTTCCCATCAGTCCCATCCCGGTTCTGTCTGTACCAGCTCAGACACCCTGGCACCCGGCCCCCCTCTGTGGTTGCTTCCCTCTTTACCTCAGTGCTTCCTCCAGGCGCTGGCCCAGCCGACACCTGCAGAAGAGGTCTGTCCTGGTCCCCGTCTGCGTGGCTCCCTCCTCTCTTCCCTTGTGGCTGGCCCTCTCTTCCGCCTTTCTAAAGCTTGTTCCCTTCTGCCTTTGCCGGTGATGAAATGGGTGGGGGTGGGGACGAAATTCCATATCCCTGATTTTCCATCTTCCTCTTTGCTAGATATTCAGGTTGGTTTTTCCCTCTGTGATTTCTAAGCCAGGGAGTAAGGATGTTACTGTTCTTAGGGAAAATGCCATGTGTCATGTCCTTGGGTCACCACACAGCCTCCAGCTGATCAGATGGCAACATTTTTACTCATTTTGTTCACTAAAGTACCAAGAACAACAGAGTTTCTGCGTTCATTTCACCTTACAGCAGCACAGGACTGCAGAGCAGGAAACAGGGCTTCCTGACTTCTCAGCTTCTGGCTCTGCCTTCCTTCTTGCTCCCGTCACCCACATTCCAAGGGCAGCAATGTTCTTCCCCAGCGTGATCCTCTGAACAGGGCTCGGGACTCCAGAAGAGCTTTGGATGATGTGGTTACTGGGGCCACAGTCACCTCTGCTCAGGATGCTATAAATTAACCCACTCAATCCGGGGTCACTTGGGCTACCAGCAGGCTGATTTGCGTCAGAATCCCAGAACTGTGTCCTCTCCCCCTAATCCAGCCTGTGTCCTTGTCTGTTTCTTAGAAAGCCTGGTGTGAGGAAACATGCAGAACAAAAGAATGTTCATATTGCAAAATGATGGCTAATAAATTGCTTAAGTAAGACACTTTCCAGGTATGTCTAAATGTTTTATGTATGCACTTATTTATTCAAGCGCCCTCCATATTCCATTCTGTATTCTTTTCCGTGACACAATCAGGTGATAAACAAGGTACCAGCTCCTTCCTCACAGGTAAAGGAAAAAGGGGATAGACTAAAGAGATAAACATTGTTACATGCATTCTGGGACAACCTTGTTGCTCACACACTTCTTAAACTCACGTGACTCTCTGAGGTGGTGGACAAAGTTCTAGAATTTGTCCAAGGGCCTGAGCCCTTGAACAAAACTAGCCACATGGATATCCTTACCTTCAGGGTGCCAGAGAGGTGGAACTCTCCTACACCTGTACAAGAATCAGATACTTAATGAGCATCTCGATGAACATCCACAGGTTCCAAAACCTGAGTTCTTTCTCACTACGCTCTCCTCGAAACCAGCCTGGAAGATTTACTACTTTCGAAGGGGCTAGGGGCAGGGAAACATAAATCTAGAGAGGTAGAAGCTACTACCAATGGAAGATCAAAATCAGGAATGAAGATAAGTTATCCTTGAAATCTACACGAACATCAGTGAGGCATGGGATCCTTTTGACACAATTCAGATACACCTACCAAATTTACAAGCACTCGTAGAATACACACAAGAAATGAGGCACTGCTATCATGAGCTCTTTTAGGGTTTTAATAACTAGGACTTGGTTCAAAGTCCCATTATGTAATGGCCTATTTCTGGCTAAAATTTGTATTACAACAAGGTTTCCGAATATAAGGAAAGAGCCTGCCACCTCTCCTTAGTCCTTCGTTTCCCGTACACATTAGCAGTAGATGAGAGCACAGGAAACTGGGGTTGATTTCCACTTATTTCTGAAATAATATCCTAGCAATTAGCTATAAATTGAAAAGTGATAAATATGCATAAGAAAGCCAAGCTTTGGAGGAGTGAGCAGCCCCCCACACAGAGCGAGATCAGCAGAGCTGTACAATTATGGAAATCCTTATAAAAATCTGGGACTCAAGATAAACCTCAACCTTTCCTAGACATAAATGTTGATTCATAGGTGGTCCAAATGAGATCATTATGCACCACATTAGGCAACATCACATACTGTTTGTCTAATAGCATCATGCTTAGTCACAGAGGAAATCAGATCCCAAATATCAGAGAAGAGTCCTCCTAGACCCTCATCATTTTGAAACACACACACACACAGGCACACACACATGCACACACGTATGCACACGCAAATGTATGCCCTTCTGCTCTTAAATTAGTGAGAAATTTTTGCATTCTGAATTTGCTTGTGAGTTTAAATCCCAAGATTGCAAAATGATGCAATTATATGGTAATATGGCCTACCACCTGGGTAAACATAGCTCAGCTGCCATCACCAGTGGACTTGAAGGGACTGGATTGTTTTCCAGGGCCAGCTTCTCTAAGATACACCAGCATAAAGGGACTTGTTTGGCTTTTAAAGGAATGTCGCCCATTCATTTGCTTGTACCTGGTGTGGGCTATCTGGCTGCTAATGAATGCGTTTCTGGGCCACCATCTACTGTAGTCATTTCACATGTGCTCTCTCATATGCATTTATTTTAATATGATTTTACAGCTCAGAGCATTAAAAAGACAAACAGACTGGTAGAAATATACATATATGTTCTATATTCCAAACACAAGCACTAAAGATCTTTCAAACTTTAATTATTTTTTAATCTTTTAATCTTCTAAAATAATCACCGTGTTTAGATCTGGGGACTTGCTGTTATCTTCCATTTGTGCAAACAACCAGAATGAATGCAACCACCGTGCAGTATCAACCTGACATTCGACGAATATTAATTGAGCACTTAATATGTGCCAGGCGCTGAGCTAGGTTAGGTGCACATATGCTATGAACAACTGTTTGGACCTATGCGAACTTTATTCTAGGTAAGATATTTGTTTACTGTGTTAGTAATTTGTTAAAAATTTATTTACTTAAAATAAACTAAGGAGGGCACCTCTAAATGAGACTATTCTGTGTTTTTTATGCACGTAAATGTCAGATATAATAATTTAGATTTGAACGTATTTAGAGCATGCTAAGGAAGAAAGCAAGTTCATTATTTTTTACTCATTTTTTAAAATGAGAACCTGTGTCTACACTAATCTTCCTGATATAATTCTTCTTTTCGCTGTCACTTTCCTATGTAAACATGATACAGGGGTGTCATCTGGGACACCAAGCCTCAATGTCCCTTCCTGGACTTCTAGCCCAGCCTCCCCCTATCTTACTGAGTTAATTTCTCACTGTTTTCTGGCATGAATTCTCTAGTAAGGTCAAATTGTTTCCCTTCTGCTCCCTCTACACTTAGCCTGCTAATTCAGTCAGCCACTCAGAAAACATTTACTGAAGGCTTGTGTTACATGCCAGGCTCTGTGATGGGGCCTGGACACGAAAAGGAGGCAGTTTTTGTTTTTAAGAAGTTCACAGTCTGTGGAGCGCGGATGGAGAGACAGACCCACAATCAAATAACCACAAATGACACGCAGTTGGGGGCCCTGAGGAGGAAATAACCGTGTGTCTATGTGTTGGTGTGTGTGTGTGTGTGTGTGTGTGTGTGTAGGACCGAGGGTGAGGGAGAGGTCAAGGACAGCTTCATGGGGGGCAGACTGGTGGAGCTGACCGCTGGACATCTGCCAAGCGAGCACAAGGGGAGAGGGTGTATTTGGGCAGCGGGAACATTCTGCTCACAAGAACATGCCACGAGCTTGGGATGCTCCTCACGCCATGCTCTTCCTTCTTGTCTGGGCCATTAAACTCCACTTTGTCGTCACTCCTGGACCAGCACATGCATTCCTAAGACGGGGAGGAAGCCTGGAGACTGTTCGACCCAAGTCCCTCATTTTACAGAGATGAAATCTGAGGCAAAAGTGTGAAGTCGTGGATCATGTTTTGACACGTGGTCCAGCCTCACCAAATGTGTGTGTTTGTTCAACACATGCTTATTGGGTATTGATTGTGTATAAGGCACTGTAAGGTACATGAAGACATATTGAAGCTCAGTGTCTCCTTCTCCACAAGAATTTATTTCTCATTAGAAATATGTGAGCTGGAGGTTCAGAGCACTTTCGTGTCAGACCGACCTGAGTTTGAAGCCTGACCCTGTGACATTCCTGCTGGTGACCTTGGACTAGTTACCCTCAATAAAACTAAACTTCCTCTTACATGAACAAGGATAATAATATAACCTTCTTCATAGGTTTGTTATGAGAATTTGGTGATAACATTTGCAGAGCACTTAGCACTTCATAAATCTTAGTGATTAGTAGTATAGCCTTAACATAAGAAAATTAAGTGATGGTACAGAGTAGATACTCAATTAAAAAAAGAGCTGTATGATTAATTAATTAAAGTTTCGATTCCAAGGTCTTTACCTGATCAAAAATTAACATATAGTTCCTTGAGAATCTGGGTCCCTCAAAGCTTTGTGTCAGGCCAAATTAATATGGAGATTTTTGCCCCCAAGGTCCAGTAACCTCTTGCAGTATAATAAATACTAATTACTCCATTAATATCATGAAATCTTTAACACTGGTAGATCTGGACACCATCCTAAAAATCAGCCGTTCTATAGGAGAAGAGCCCCTTCCTGGTTTTATAGGTGACAGCGATGTGGCCATCTACACTCTACTTTACCCCATCTGGATCCCATGGGGAACTGTGAAATCATCTCTTGCTATCTGAAACATTGACAGGAAAAAGAGAGAGGCACTCTAGAAGGAAGGACAAGAATTAAGGAGAAAAGATACATGGAGATAAGTTGTGACTGTATGTAAGATGAAACTTCTGAATGGACTGGACTGCCTTCTAAGTAGTTGAGGTGTGGAGGGGTGTCTCATGACTGTAGGGATTCCAGAAGAGATAAGACCGACTGTCATCATTTTGTGGGAGAGATGGTTGAAGTGGCTGGGAAGTAGAATCAGCAGTGCTTAGCTTCCTTTCAATAATAAGCTTCTATAATTCTATTAAGCCATTCAACCAAATATTGATTGATTATCTACTACGTAGTAAGTCCCCATTGAGCATGCTAGATACACAGTGTCTCTGTCCTCATGGAGATGACATGCTGCTGAACTGCTACAAATCCCTCAGTGAGGGGACAAGGGAGCTGACCCTCTCCTTTAGGTGTAGGAATACAAGATGCCCGGTTACAACAAGATCTATCTTCTCCCTAAGAAAATCAGGCAAGAGGAGGAACGCAGAGTTCCAGACATGGAATAAATCACGAACAACTATAACGCTGGGGCTAAAACCTTCCCTAACCACCGTGGTAATGCTCCAATCATCAAAACCGTGCCAGGTAAAGTAACAGCCACAACTTCCATATCTGCCTGTTTTTTATCTCACATGCCGCACCGTCTAGCCCCAACCTTTGACTCTGTCACCATCCCTGGTTCGAGTTTGGGTTTGAACAGCTGCCCAGCCCATCAGGGCTTCAGGGCGTTGCAGCAGTAACTCATGCAAAGACATTTAAGAGCTCACACAAGTCCTCAACAGACTAAAAGCAGAAAGAAATGAAATTCCATAGCAACAGCATGTCACTCTAAATCATCACTGCTGTTTCACGAACAAAGTGAGGATTGAAATAGAAAATATAGCAGGGAGCGGGACCAGTTCAGCAGAAACGATCAACTATTTTCTGGGAATTAGATCACTTTGGCTAGAGACACAACAATATGCTCATTTTTATTAGCTAAGCTGTTGAATGCTAAAGCTAGAAAAACTTGTCATTATTTGTAACTTTCTCTCTCACCGTGGCGGGGGTGGGGGGGAGGAGGGGGGATTTATTCCCTTGCCTTGTTCTTTGCATCCAGATACCAGGACTGATGGAGACAGCCAGAATGAATTCAGAAGAGGGAAACTGAACACTGCAATTGAAAACCTTTACTGATTTGATTAAGGTTTCCCTTTACAATAAGTATCCCAGCTGCCAAAAAGTAGCTAGTAAACATTTGGGAGACTGAGCGGGAGACTTACATCATTGTGGGATTTGCTAATCATCCATTTCTGTTTAAAAAAATGAAAATGTACCCCAAACGAGCTCTCCTAGATGTGAAAAGGCTTGCAGGAAGCTACATTGGCTCAGTAAGGGCTCTGACCACAAACACAGCTTAGAGTAAATAAGATCTGAGGTCCCTGACACAACTTTCCAACATAAACAGCAAAGGGAAGCCTCTTGGAAACTACTTGATAAACTGTTTAATAACTGCTTATCTTAGAGTTAGCTCAAGACTGCTAATGTTGGAAGCGATACAGCCTCAGAGGAGAGCAGGCATTTCCTGCAGTGTAGCTGGACATGAAGGGGGTTTCTTTTAGTCATTTGTTTAGACAGGACAAGGAGAAGTGGGAATCCATTCTTAGGTATAAAAAGGAAGAGGATTCATGTGTGCTCATATATTCAAGAATGGTAAAAACCCCAAGACTCAGGTTTTAAAATTCAGACAAAATCTTTTTTCCCCCTGTCCTGACAATAGACAGCTGTGTCCTTACATGTGTTTCTCTCAGAGCAGTTTTGTTCTAGAGACTCTGAAAAACTAATAAACAAACGTTAGTTCTGCTAATGTTTTCACCACAGGTGGCTGCAGGATGGCTGGACCGTCCAACAGAGATCTTTCGAGTCTACAAGCAAACTTTTGTGAAAGGTCCCTCTGGGTTTGATCCCCTTAGCCTCATTACCATTCCCTAAGGATTCCTCCATCTCATCCGGGCCCCTCTTGTCAGGATTTATCAAAGTAATAGGTATTTATCCACCGCCACTGTTTTTTTTTTTTTTTTTCTATTTGACTTGACAATGTGATGTCATTGTTGCCATCTTACATCATTTTGCCATCTTACAAGCAGACTGGATTTTCAACAACAAACATTCATGGAGTCCTAATACCTGGGGGTGTCAAATGGATGTTCTTTCATTTATTTGCCGTCTTTACACCACGGAGAAAAGGTGCAATTAATCTTCTTTACACACCATATGTACTATCTCATTTAATTTTCACAATAGCACTGTGAGGTCAACTTTACTAATACTGCCTTTAGTTTGCTGATTAAGAAACAGACAAACCTGATGTTCACAGAAATAACCCACCCTCTGGTGTATTCTTCACAGAGCAAAGTAGTCTTTAAGAATATAAATTGGAATGCTTTCATCTAAGATGCAGTAACATTGACCAGATTTGCTTCCCCACAGGAAACTATTAAAAACTGGACAAAATTCATGAAACGATTATTTTTAAGACATTGGACATCAAGCAGCTAAGGACAGTGATCCCTGTGTGATAGGGAACAAAAGAAAGGAGCCCTCCAGTTCCCCAGCTTGCTCCCTATTGTTTCCTATGTCAAGGACTCCCTGAGTTGAGGAGACACAGCAAGAAGTCCAGGGAGGCCAAAGGAGCTAAGGTTCTTAGAACAAATGGGAGAAGAGAGAATGTATGGCAGACAACTCTGGTCATCCATAGAGAGTTCCATCACATCTTCAGTCAAGCACTAATCAGTTCATACATGTGAGGAAATTGTCCGAGACTGGGAAAAGCACCACCAAAGCAGTCATAATGAGGGAGCAATCACCGGAGATCACACAGGAGCGTGAATCGTCTCTTTTCCCACTCTCCAGAGTGGGGAACCTCACAATTATTGGGGCATCAAGTAGGCTTTGAGTAGCATACTCAAAAGCATTTTGCCTCAGAAGTGGAGTACAATTTGTCCTAGACAAAATGCTACTCTGGCCTCACTTAAGGAAGCTTAAAAGCAAGAAACAAAAGGATCAAGATGTTTCCAGTGTATCTCAGAACAAAGCTTAAGGACAGCTGCAGGAATACAAGAATATCTTGCATCGAACAAAATAAAATTCACAATTACATTCCAATGAAAAAGTAATAAGCATGCTAAAAAGGAAGAATATACAAAGTCCTGATGAGAAGAAAATCACGATCGTATCAGCAGAGAAGTATTTCTGTTTTAGTAGTCTTCGCTCCGAAATTATTCTTTATTATTGGACCTTAATTGTGTCAGTCTTTAGCAGAAGTCATAATCACACATTGCTTATTTGTTTGCATTTTTATGATCTGTCTCTCTACTAGGCTCTACTAGGCTGTGAGCAGATCACGTCTTATCACACTGGCCACATAACTGACACACTGACGTTCTACCACCTCTGTGTTCCCATGTACCCCTAATCCTAGCCTGACAATTTCCCCTCTAGTAATAGCTTTTCATACCAGCCACCTTCAGAAGGCATGCACAGTCTTGAGCAATAAAAAAAAAAAAAAAAAAAAAAAGTCAACTTACATTCTGAATGTTTTATTTAAAATCAGAGCACAAAGCAATAGCTTTGAAAGCCAAAGTTTTGGTTTGCAAGAGTTGCTCTTTGAGAGGCCAAAAAAGGCCTACTTCCTCTTTGTTTAAAATGATGCCGGGTTTATATACAATACAATGTACAGATTTTAAGTTCTGAGAAATGTAGACACCTGGGTCACCTCCACTGCATTTAGCAGAGAACATTTCTTTCACTCAGGAAAAGGTGTCCCTTTCTGGTCAAGAGTCTTTCTACTCTTTCCAAACAGAGACAATCACTGTTCTGACTTTGGTCTGTTCTAGAACTTGATATACATGGAATTACAACTGACCCTTAGACAATGTGGGGGTTAGGGCTGCTGGCCCGCTGTGCAGTCAAAAATCTTCATGTAACTTTTGACTCCCTAAACGCTTCGCTACTAACAGCCTGATAACCAGAAGCCTTAAGATAACATGAACAGTGGATTAACATGTATCTTGTGTATGGATTACAGCCTGTACTCTTATAATAAAGGAAACCAGAGAAAAAGGAGCTATTATAAGAAAATCATAAAGAAGAGAAGGTACATTTACAATACTGTGCTGAATTCCTTGAAAGCAGCGTTCTGTTGCGTTGCATGGATATATCACAGTTTATTTATCCCTTGCTCTGTTGCTGGATACTCGAACTTTCCTATTTTTAGCTATTATGAATAAAGCTCTTATGAACATTATTGTACAGGAGTTTTTGTGTATATATATTTTCTTTCTCTCAGGTTAACACCTGTCAGGTGATGGGTCATAGGGTAGAAGTATGCTTAATTTTATAAGAAATTGCAAAATTCAAACAGTCAACAGAACTAAAAGGCAACCTACAGAATGGGAGAAGATATATGCAAATGACTGATCAGATAAAGGGCTAGTATCCCAAATCTATGAAGAACTTATCAAATTCAACACCCAAAAAACAATCCAGTCAAGAAAGGGGCAGATGTCATGAACAGACATTTCTCCAAAGATGACATTCAAATGGCCAACAGACACATGAAAAAATGCTTCATATCACTCAGCATCAGGAAAATACAAATCAAAACGACAATGAGAAAAACCTTATACCAGTCAGAATGGCTAAAATTAACAACTCAGGAAACAACAGATGTTGGCGAGGATGCAGAGAAAGGGGAACCCTCCTACACTGTTGGTGGGAAGGTAAACTGGTGCAGCCATTCTGGAAAACAGTATGGAGGTTCCTCAAAAAGTTAAAAACAGAGCTACCCTATAAGCTAGCAATTGCACTACTAGGTATTTACTCAAAGGATACAAACATAGTGATTTAAAGGGGTCCAATGCTTATAATAGCACTATCAACAATAGTCAAAATATGGAAAGAGCCCAGATGTCCATCAACAGATGAATGGATAAAGAAAATATGATACACACACAAACACACACACAGAGGAATATTACTCAGCCATCAAAAAATAATGAAATTTTTCCATTTGCAATGAGTGGATGGAACTGGAGGGTATTATGTTAAGTGAAATAAGTCTGTCAGAAAAAGACAATACCATATGATTTCACTCATTTGTAGAATTTAAGAAACAAATCAGCTCAACATAGGGGAAAGGAAGGAAAAATAAAATAAGATAAAAACAGGGAGGCAAACAATAAGAGACTCTTAACTACAGGAAACAAACTGTGAGTTGCTGGAAGGGAGGTGGGGGGGAGGGGAAACTGGGTGATGGGCATTAAGGAGAGAACTTGATGGAATGTGCGCTGGGTGTTATATGCAACTGGTGAGTCACTAGATTCCACCTCTGAAACTAATAATAGGGTATATGTTAACTAAATTGAATTTAAATAAAAAATTAGAAAAAAAAAAGAAATTGTGGGGCGCCTGGGAGGCTCAGTGGGTTAAGCCTCTGCATTCAGCTCAGGTCGTGATCTAAGGGTCCTGAGATCGAGCGCCGCACTGCTTCCCCTCTCTCTCTCTGCCTGCTTGTGATCTCTCTCAGTCAAATAAATAAATAAAATCTTAGAAAAAAAAAGAAAGAAATTGCAAAGCTGTTTTCCAAAGAAGTTAAACCATTTCATCTATCATCCCTGGACGACAGCCCCAAGTGCTCCGCATCCTTCCCTGACTTTGGTATTACCCGTACTTTGGAGTCTAGCCTTTTTTATTTGTATTTTAATTTTTATTCATTTGAGAAAGAGAGCATGCAAGCAGGGGGAGGGGCAGAAGGAGAGGGAGGGAGAGAATCTCAAGCAGATTCCCCACTGAGGGTAAAGCCCCAAACGGGGCTCGATCTCACAACCCAGAGATCATGACCTGAGCTAAAATCAAGTGTCAGACACTTAACTGACTGAGCCACCCAGGCGCCCCAGGATTCTAGCCATTTTAATGGATGTGAAATGATATCTCATGAGGATTTTAATCTGCATTTCTCTGATGACCAATGGTTTCAGCACCTTCTCATGTGCTTATTGGACATTCACAGAACCTTCTTCTTTTTTTTTTTTTTTTTTAAGATTTTATTTATTTGACAGACAGAGCTCACAAGCAGGTAGAGAGGCAGGCAGAGAGAGAGAGAGAGGAGGAAGCAGGCTCCCTGCTGAGCAGAGAGCCTGATGTGGGACTCGATCCCAGGGCCCTAAGATCATGACCTGGGTCGAAGGCAGAGGCTTAACCCTCTGAGCCACCCAGGCGCCCTTCACAGAACCTTCTTGATGAAGTTACAATTCCAGGTGTTTGGTCATTTAAAGAAATTGGATTGTCTGGCTTTGCATTACTGAACTATCGGCATTTCTCATAAATTTTGCAGTTAGACCTTGGTCAGATAGGCACATCATGAATACTTCTCCCACTCTGTGGTTTGTCTTTTATCTTAACAATATCTTTTGAGAAGAGTTTTTTTTGCTTGTTTGTTTGTTTGTTTGTTTTTAGTTTGGACAAAGTTCAATTTATCAGTTTATGAAAAGGGTCCGACATTCAAAAAGTTGAGTCCTGAAAAGAATAGCCTATAAAGCTTATGCCACAAACAATATTTCTGAAGGGATTCATGATGATTTAAGAGCTGGTTTTTCTTACTGCTCAAGAGGAAATTAAAAGCCTATTCTGGGTTGAAAAAAGAAAGCTTGGGGAATGGGAAAAGAAATCAAAACAAGGGGGTCCTGCATCCCCTCTTCTCAGTAAGGGATCCACGTCTCAGTCAGGGTCTGGGGACCCCAGAATAGAGGAGACCTTGAGGGATTACCTAGGGAAACAGAAAGCCTAGATGAAAGGCTCAGGGAAAGGCAGCAGTGGTGGGAGAGGGGGACAGGCGGAGAGCCCCGGGGAGGCATTGGGAGGTACTATCACTCTCAGGGAAGATGGGGGAAACAGACAAAAAAGAGCTCTAGATGTCCCATGGGAGAGAAGAGTGCTGAGAAAAGGTGAGCTAATTCAGAGTGGTCTGGATTTGGGATAAGGAGGACTCAAAGCAGTTATGCCCAGAATCCAGAGACCTTCGTGAAAGCATAGGTCACAGGAGCAAAGGGCAGAGCCTAAGGACAAGGGCAAAATAAGGCAAAGTTGAACCCAGTGAAGGCCCATGTGGACAACAGATCACTGTGAATGAGACCTCACTTTCCTCTGGAACCCCCTGGGAACTTTAATTACTCCTCAAGGGAAGGGGGAAGGAGAGGAAGGAAAACTTGAACCAATTCCTCACCCAAAACAGACTGTTTTAATCCAGAAGGAAGTGAGCTATACCTGGAATTGCAAGATTGTTTCCTGCTCTCAAAAGGATGGGAGCCTTTGAGAACCAAATTAAATTGAATTATAAAGAAACAAAGTTTCATACCTGCATGCCTGAGTTTTGGGAGTGAAATTACACCAGGGATAATTACAAGGTCTTCAGGGCAGCAACTATTTCTGTGCTGTTCACCAACTTGTATTCCCGGGGTAGAACTGTGCCAAGCACATAGCAGGTGGTCAAGCAGTAGCTTTGAGTGGATGAAAGAAAATGGCCCAACACTGGTGGAGTGAGGTTCGTGTGACCTTAAATACCCCAATTTTCTGGCTCTTAGGCTTCTTCCGTCCTCACACAGTGAAGTTGAGGACAAATCAGCCGTGTACTTGGAATATAGCAGCAGTGGAAATAGACATTTTGTTTTCCCTTTGCTTACCAATTGATAAGCCATTATTTCCCTAAACCTGCCTTTATAAATGGGGAGGGGGTATTTTATCTGTTAAATTCATCCCGGGATGCCATATCATATAAAAATGATTACTTCTGTATGATTCAATATTCTTAACTCTTTACACAGTTTATGGCCACTGACGTGTCCTCCGGGAGCTTAGAAGATCTTAAAAACACACTTAGAGTAAAAAACAGCACACATTTGGTTATTTATTTATTGGTGAGGGTTTTTTTTTTTCATAAACAATGTCAGACATTCCATGTCTCCAGATGAATTTACAAGAGCAACAAAGGTCCTTTTTCTGAAAAACTTAAGGAAAATGGTAGATATGAAGAAAATGTATTCCACTTTGTAAGGGCTTATAAAGGATCCCAAGAACCTTCTGATGGCACTTTAGGGGAGGAAATATGATGTGTAGTTCTTAAGAGAACTGGCTTTGGAATCAGACTTCATCGGATACTGAGGCTCTGCCACTTACCAGCAATGGGAATTTGGGAAGTTCTGCAAAGTCGGAGCTTCAGGTAAGTCACCTCTGGGAAATTTAGACTATTAAATGAGATAATATGGGCTCAGCTCAGAACCTGGCACATATTAACCACATGATTTATTTTAGCTACTTTATCATTATCATCTTTGTTTTTATTCACTGACATTCTGAAACTGGAACAAAGCACTGATGTGCTTCTTTTCTTGATATTAGTGATGTCTGGACACAGATATGTGAGATTGTTAAAGCCTTTCCTTGTGCCAGGTGTTAGGTTTTCAGAAATCAAAGTCACACACCCAGGTGCCTCTGTAAACACATATGAAAAAGATCAGAAGTAAAATCATTTCCAGGGGGCACCATTTCTTTGATGGCAATCTAAACGGCATCTTAGGGCTCTAAAAAGAAGTTTAGGTTTCTCCTGGGGAATGAGAAAACATACACAGAAAAACTTGGACTAAACTTGTTTCTTTTTGTAACTGCTATTTGCAATTCCCTAAGGACCTGCTCCACTGTAGCAGCAGGGGGTTGTGAAGAACAAATGGGTTCCTGACTTCCCCCTTAATCTGGTGAGGGGCCGTGGGCTTTCAAAATCATTTTGAAAGGAGACCCAAACTTAGGCCAGAACTTATTAGCTGTCTGGTGAACCTCCTGTAAATCTTCAAGCAAACAGAAGTTGATTTGAACCCGTTCAGAAAGCATTCTTCATTTGATCCCCCTATAAAACCTAAGTTATTTCAATATAATTCAATCGAAGTGAGGCAACTGTCCCAGAAATCAGAAAAAGCCTACTTGTTTCATGTCGGCTTAGTTGTTCTTTTGCTAAAGAAATGAACCTAAGGCCATGGACACCACATCCCGAGCCCACTCGGGGACTTTCCACAGGGCAGCTGGGACAGCGGTGGCTCCCAGACAGCACTCGGGAACAAAGACAGAGGCTTTGAACAAAGCAATAAAACAAAGGGTTGCAAGTAGGGGAGGGGGGCAGTGCTGACTTCTTTCTAGGGTAGAACATGGAGGGACATGACCTCAGAAATAGCATCACGCCATAAAAATGAGGCTTCCGAAATACGCCGGGGCAGCTGCCATGATTGGACAAGGGAGCTGACCTTTAAGAAAATGACATGAATATCTCAATTAGATGCTCGTCCTCTGCACAATTACTGAGAAACCCCTATTAGATCCAAGTTCGCTGCATATGAGAAGCTGCTCCTGCGGTGGGTAGAAAATAGCCAAGGGGAATACGACCACCCTCAGGGGAGCTTGAAAATTCTAAGGACTACAGCGAGCCCAAGGCCAGGAGGCAGGAAGGGCGGATGGCGTTAATATGTGGTGGGGAGTGTTGTGGCTGTCGTGGGAACAGAACAGCCCAGCTTCACAAATAGAAATAGGAGCAGTAACAGGGCCAAGAGAGAGCGTCCATAGCCCTGCAGACAAGCTTGGAACATGTGCCCCATTTTTAGGTCTTTCTATGTGGCTCCTACGCACATTGAGCCCAAGTCGGCTGTGTAGCTAGAGATTGGTGGAGGCTGTTGTTTTTCCCAGATGTGGTTCCACTGAGTAACAGTGCTCAGGTCCATAAGAAAATGTGTTCTAGAGTGTTTATTAGGATAACATTTACAAGAGGAGCGAGGCGGAGGGGCCCATGGCTAGGGTGAATATTTGCTGTGGATTAGCGCAGAGCACCAAGAAGCAGTGGCCCGGATGAACAGGGATGCCACGAGCTCCTGGCTTCCAGGAAACAGAATGAGAACGCCTTTTATGTACACAGAAAACACAACTAGAAACATCACTATGTTCTTCCCAAGGGTACGTTAGAACCAAACTCAATCCCTCTGTGGGGAGGGGGAATGAGAGTGAGAGTTAGGGAAGGAGAGGAAAACAATCTGTGCTACAAGGAGGGGGGAGTCTTGAGTAGTCTAGTTGTGACGACGGGCTACACACTCAACAGAAGGATGGACTCAGATGGGCGCCTCATAAAATGAACCAAAGTGAGGGGTGAGAAGGCGCCAGCCAGGGTGAGCGCTGGGCGGGCAAAGGGAGCAGCTGCAGAAAGGCCTCCGTGGGCAAACAGGTGGCCAGAAGAACAAACAGGGTGACTGTCTCAGGACAGAACAATGGGGAAAGGGGTGTGGGGTGAAGTCAGGGAGAGAGGAAGGTGCTTTGCCCCAGGGGGCCATGGCAAGGCACCCAGATTTTATTGAACGTGCCATGGGAGGCCATTGAATTATTTTAAGCGAAGGGGTAGCATGCCTTCATTGACATTTTTAACAGATCGTGGGGTCTGTCAAACAGGAGCGAGTGCAGGTAAAAAAGAACCCCGTGGAAGAGGCACTGCAGTAGCCCCACTGAGACAGGCTGGCGACCTGGACTGGGGCAGCCCCACACCCGGAGGGAACTGTTCGGACACACTGCACACAAACACCCCCACACTTCCTCGGGCTTCCACGTGGTGCAGGCAAGAAGAGTCAAGTCTTTACATGGCTCACGTTCCTACTCTTCCCCAGGGAGTATAATCCAGTGTTTCTTCTCTGCTGGGTTTCTGCTGGAGAAACATGAATGCTCAGGATGCCATGGGCTTCCCCTGAGTCCCGCCCGCTCTACCAGATGCCCCGAGCTCACAGGTGTTTGCCTCCTAGATCCAGACTTTGCCCTGCATGGAGCTCACGCGGGCTTCCCTGAGGATGTACATGGTCAGGATGCTTGCCAGCGGGGCTCTGAGGGCTCATGGCCTGAATGTGATTCCCAGCTTTGCCACTCATTCACTAGCTGTGTGACCCTGGACAAGTGCCTGTGTGTCTCTGTGCCTCAATTTCCTCATCTGTAAGATACAGATAATGATAGTACCTATCTCATACTTAGTTAATATACATGAAGTCCTTGGACCAGCAGATACATGTTCTGCTGTCCTTATTACTGTGACTATTGCTAGTGGAGGGGGCCAGCTGCTTTTCCCACTGATGTGTCTGATGACTGCTGCTCTTCCAGCAGAATCCTTTCTGGTAAGTATGAGCAGGGGCTCCTGTGGCCCGGCCTCCACCCCGCACTCCACCTACACATTGAACAACCAACTTGCTAAAACCTGAGGTCATTTTTTGACAAACTCCAAGTCACCTGCAGAGCTCAATGCTTCCCAAGGAAACAAAAAGTCCTCATTGTAAACATGGGGGAGAATTCTAAAACTTTTCTAAAGTTATACGGAATGTGTCATCTGCCACTTCTGAGTGTATTTTTATACTGCTCAGAAGAGAGCTCGAGGAAAGCAGGATTAATACTAATGCAGAATGTGCATTCCACGTCTCTGCGGCACGCCACACGGATCCATTTACACGGGCTCCCCATGGGCTCAGCCCCCAGAGCCCACAGAGCTCCCTACTGCACATTTGCCAGCTATGCCAGTCATTTCTCACTGCTCTTTATCCCTCTCCCAGTATATTCCACCCCAACTCAAGCTCCTTGGCTCACCTCCCTGTGATTTTAGGTGATCTCATGAAAGCACTCACAATAGGTTTGAATGACCTATAGAATGAACCTTGGCCTCTCTCACTTATTTTCATTTTAAAAGGACATTTTTAATCTGAGTAGACCTCTAATTTGTTGATCTGAGAGTGAAAAAAACCATGCACTTTCCAAATGTGTCCGACATAGGGCCAGGCCAGACCTGTGGTACCATCTGGCATTCTAAGGAGTACCTCTGCCCTCCCCCCAGCCCAGCACGTGTGGAGTCCCCCATAGATTTCACGCCCGCATGTGGCAGCCTCATATCCTCTCTGCCCACCTACTTCTCTAGCGGATGTGATCTTCCAGGGCCTCACCTTAGTTCTACATGTACCTCTCGCTTTCTGCTCGCACTTCCCTGACTCTGGACACCTGTGGGTGCGGCCTGGGGGTTAAGGTGCATTGGTGCCACAGGGGACAACCTGTGCCCAATAGAGGATGGATGGAGCCTGTGGGGAAAGGCTCTTCTGTCATTCCTATTCCCCAGAATCCTGGTGGCACAGAGTCCCTGTGGCCCACAATGGTGATCTAACCCAAGAACTCACCTGTGAATCAGCCTCCCTTCCTCCCAGGTGTTTCCCTCTCCTGGGTTCCCCACTCCTGTTTCCTTGGATGATTTATCAAAAGACACTCTCCCCTTTCAGGGGAACACAGGCTAAACCAGTGCCCAAGACCAGTATGCCTTCCCCTGGCCATTTACTTTTGTGCTCTTCGGGGGAGGATTAATATGTTTACAAATGATGATTTATAAAGTGGAAATCTGTCGGAGTATTTGCTAACAATTAAGATAAACCCAATTGTTTGAGATTCAATGCAATGGGTATTTATTATAGTTTGCCTAGTGCCAGGTGCAGAGCTAGGCTCTGAGGAGACAATGGAGAGTGATCCCTCCCTGACGCTGTGGCCCAATGCATGTGGCCCCATCCCTCTGCCAAGGACTCCTCTCAGGGACACCGCAGTCTACCCTGGGAAGGAAAGCTAAGCAGAACTCCAGTGCGGGCCGCCACGCTAGGGCTAAGAGCATGGATGCCAGAGGAAGGCTGCCTGAATTCACTTCCCTAGCCATTACTTCTGAGCAGGGGAAATGACCTCATCTTATCAAGGCTCAGTATCCCACTATGAAATGTGGACACGTTAGAGTCATGGCGGATGCGATGGTTGTGTTATGCTGCACGACACGTGGCAGGTATGCAGCTTGTTCCAGCTCCACAGCAAGCTGCTGAGTCGCACCCGATGCGTCAGTGCCATGAGGCTGCCGGCTGTCGAGGAGGGGAGGTGGCGGCGAGGAACATGAGGAGGCCGCCATCCTTCTGCCCAACCTTGAATATTAGGAACATCAAAAGGACAACTCATCCAAGAAAAAGGTAACCACGACTACTCATTTTAACAGATGTTCGACTTTTGGCCATTTTTTTATTCAAGCAATTTATATCATATTCTGTGCTCCTAAAGTATTGCATTATGTTTACACATTTAGAGGACTTCTGTAGGATGACAAATGTGTTCTTAAATGTTGGAAATAATTTTAACTAAAAAATTTACATTCTCATACATTTTGTACCACACTTGGACTAGTTTTTTTTAACAACACCTCCTTCTCTCTAATTATCCTAGTCAGTCAAAAGTTCCTTGTACCTTCCTTTTACAATGTGTGGCTAATTCTAGGGTGTCTCTGGGAAATCTTCTACCAGCCATTTTGTTAGAGATGATCGAGGAGAGAGGAGGAGCTCCTAAGTGGAAGGATAAAAAAGGATGGGTGAGTAGTGGGGGGAACAGAGATTTTGAGTGCGTTCAAGCAGTAGAGCTGATACGAGCTAGTCCAATCCTCCTGAGAAAGGCGATGCCGATCTGTGGGCTACAGAAGCCATCTTAGACACGGCCTGCCCTTCCCCCCATCCTCACAGACACTTCACCTGTCACTGGGTGCTTTGACATCAGCCTTCCGTTCTTCCCTGAAAGGTTTCACATTGCACCAGCAAGATTGGAGGGCAGATGATTTTCTTTTGCTCACGCCCGTTTCTGGACTTCTCTCCAACCTACTATTCTCCCCCAGGCAACTGTGAAGATATTTTTGGCTAAGGAGGGCATTCCCAGCACTCTGCCAGATGAACAGATGGTGGGTGGGCCACAGGAATGGTGGGTGGTGGGGCTGGCATGAGGGGCATCTGGTGGTGTCCTTCTGGATTACAGGGAACTGGGAATCTTAAGAAGATCCCTTCTTTCCTATAGTCTGGTTGGCTTTTTGAAGACTGCTGGTACCTCTGAAATAAACCAGAGAGTCAGTGTAACCAGATGATTTGCCTTCAGATGAATGGTTTGTTGTATCATCTGTAGGTATAAAAAGATTTATTAACTCATAATTTTATCAAGTAGTAATGTGTGAGTAAATGTTTTAATAAGGTCACTAATTCCATTAGAGTATGTTGTGTTTAATAGCCTTTAAAGGTGAAATAAAATTATCAGCTCTTAGTTACTCTCCTCCAATTTTCTGTAGATTTAATGAGGGGTTTTCTAGAAGCCCATGACTCCCTACCTCCTTCCTACCCCACTACCTCCACAGACTTCTGCTGCATTTAAGAAAACATACAGCGTAGTGGTTCAGAATTAACATCCTGGCATAAGAAAGATTAAAATTGGAATCCTCGCTGAACCACTTACTACTTGTGTGACCTTGGAAGAGTTCCTTAACCCTCTAAGCCTCTAACCCCGAGCTAAGCCTCAGGAAGCTCATCTGTAAAATGGGATCATTATTGAACCTCATACAGTTCCTGTGAAGATTGCATGAGATCAGTAATGCATGGACAGTACTGACAAGGGCTTGGAAGGGAATGTGAGCTAATAAATGTTAGCTACTGTGCTAGTTATATATTGCTGTGGGACAAATTACTCCAACTTCATTTGCACACAACTAAGGTATGTGCCTCCGCTGCAAGGTCTCTTGGAAGGCTAGAATCGAGGTGTTGGCTGGGCTGCAGTCTCATCTGAAGGCTTGACTGAGAGAGAATCTGCTTCCAAGCTCACTCCTGTGGTTGGTAGTAAGATTCTGTTCTCAGTGGGCTGGTGGACTAAGGGCCTCAGCTCATCCCCAGATGTTGGCTGGAGCCCTTCCTCCGTTCCTTGTGATGTTGGGATCTCCATGGTGTGGCTCAATCATGGCAGCTGGCTCCCATCAGAGTGAGCATGCAAGAAGGCAAGAGATGGCCAGCAAGACAGAGGACACAGGCTTTTAGTAACCTAATCTCTGAAGTGATACCCCATCATCTTTGTCATATTTTTTTCCTTAGACACAAGTTAGTAGGTCTAGGCCACACACAAGGATCCTACAAGAATGTGGACACCAGGAAGTAGTGATCACTGGGAGCCACATTAGAAGCCGCCTACCACAGCAATCATCATATTTCTGTTAAAGCAACTCACCATTTAACAAGTCATATTTTATCAAGCCTCTTCTTGAAAATGTCCTTGCTTCCCCTTTGGGTATATGTGCCCACATGCCGAGCACAGCATATAAGGCTTTGCAGTCCAGGTACTTCTGCTCTTCTAGGCTCCTTCCCTGCTGCTCCCCCACTGATCCCTCTAGTCTACTGTGCCCACACTTCTCACCCTGTTCAGACACATCAGAGTCTAGAAGTTCCCCAAGTGGTTCCCTTGGGATTCATAATGATGTTCCAGGAGACTTGTGTCATTGAAAAAGTTAATGGTGTCTGTTTCAATTCTTAATTTTTTAGAGAAAACAAACACATAAAATTATTTACATATTTTTTTTTCTTTCAAAACAAAACAGGAGGGCCTTTGAATATGTAGCATGTGGGGTTTGAGAGTCAAAAAAGGTTGAGAGACGTCACCATGCATATTCATGCATCTGTGGTCACATGAGCTGTTACTCTCTTATTTGGTGGACTCATATTCAGCCTGAAGAGTCAGATTTAGATGTCACTTTTCTTGGTAAATATATCTTTGAGACCCTTAGGACTTACCCCTTCTGCCATGTCTTCTCTGTTTACTTATAGCACTTTGGACAATCCCCTCTTAGGGATCTTTTGTTATAGATAGTGTGTATAAAAACCGTTTGGGCACCTGGATGGCTCAGTGGGTTGGGCCCCTGCTTTTGGCTTGGGTCATGGTCTCAGGGTCCTGGGTTTGAGTCCTGCATCAGGCTCTCTGCTCAGTAGAGAGCCTGCTTCCCTCTCTCTCTGCCTGCCTCTCTGCCTGCTTGTGATCTCTTTCTCTCTGTCAAATAAATAAATAAATAATCTTAAAAAAAAAAAAAAGAAGAAGAAGAAGAAGAAAGAAAGAAAAGAAAAGAAAGAAAATGTTCTACAAAACCCTAGAATCCCACATGGGGAAGGGGATGGGCATGGGGATGAATGAGGGCTTACTTTCTTAAATGGGTGATCTTTTCAGATTATGTCATCTGCCCTGCCTACAGCCCCTTTCTATGGAGATCTTTTTTTGCTCTTGGACCTTGTTGCCCAAATCATCCCTTCCTGGCCTGGGAATGCCCCTCATTTGAAGGGCAACTCACTTCGGTGCAGGAGCACTAGACCTGTCTTTGTCTTATTAGGTAACATGTCTAAAATCATAAGCCAGCAGGTGGTGAAGCTGGGATTCAAACCCAGGGACAGTCTCGCTGCATGGTTTTGCTTCTCTTCTCTGCCCTGTGCAGCTACAGACACTGAAAGAACCCCTTGTCGTCAGTCCTTTGAGCACAGACAGTCAGGAGCTTCAAAGGCATAAGAAAAACAGGGACTTTTTCCATGCTTCAAAACTGTTTAAAAACCAAGGCTGAGTCAAAAATGCTTCCCTAAGGAGGATTTACCAGCAATTCTTACCGTCCCCATCAATCATTCACAAAATCTCTCTCTCTCTCTGCATCGTTTTGCAACAAGACATTTGCTAGTGTCAGGTCACTGTGTTTTGCCATCAGAAATGCCTTCACACCTGGGGTTTACTACAGTTGATTGCATATTTGTATCTCAACTCAAGATTCTGACCTTCCTGTATATTGAAGGCTTTCTCTAATTCTATAAAGACAGATAATTCAGAATTGAATTGGAACCCCTGTAAGGTTTTCTTCTGCCTGGCACCCTGCTTCTTTTGGGAATGGTACTTCTCCCATGTCAAATAATCCTGGCGAGACTACCCATTGAAGGGCCTTCACCTAACCCCCACCTGTAGGCAAAGACCCATGATCCAGTCTGTGACCCATGACCATGATCTTGCCCTTCTGTATGTCGACAGTTATAAAAGTGAGCACAAGGTCTAAGTGAGGCCAGTCAGAATTGCCTGGGTTGAGAAACAGAAGTTGGGAAGAAGTTCCCTGGTTGTTCAGCTGGGAATAAATAAATTTGCTGCTGGAGGAAGTAGGTCTGAAGCCAGAGCAAGGGGCAGAGACTTCATCTACTGATTGAGCTCTTGAATCCAACAGCATCTGATGCTAGACCCACTCCTGCAATTCCCAGCTACGTATGGTAGTAAATTACTTTCCTTTTTTTTTTTTTTAAAGATTTTATTTATTTATTTGACAGAGAGAAATTACAAGTACACTGAGAGGCAGGCAGAGAGAGAGAGAAGGAAGCAGGCTCCCTGCTGAGCAGAGAACCCGAGGCGGGACTTGATCCCAGGACCCTGAGATCATGACCTGAGCCGAAGGCAGCGGCTTAACCCACTGAGCTACCCAGGCGCCCTGGTAGTAAATTACCTTTTATACCTAAAAGTAGTTAGAACTGAGTTTTCATCCTCTAACAGCCCAAAGTCAAGACTAATGTGGAGATCAGGGATATCAAGTCAGTTTCAAATCATATGAAAACCACAACCGTTGCCAGATAAAACGCAGGATTCCCAGTTACATTTAAGTTTCAGATAAATAACAAGTAATATTTTAGTGTAACGATTTCAGTATACATATTTAGTTTAAGTATGTCCCAAGCATTACATGGGATGTACATATACTAAAAAAGCATTCACGGTTCATCGGGAAATTCAAATGTAACTGGGCATTCTGAATTTTAATTTAATAAATAAATAGTGGTGGTTGCTTGTAACGCTGTGTTGAAGATTCTGAGGTCAAGTTTAGCCTCACCGGGAAAAAGTAGGCTTACTGATTAATGATGTCTGCTCTGTGTGGAAATAAAGAGACAGGCATGAGTGCCTATCTGGGTTATCCCAAGTGTTTATAAATATAATATAATTATAAATATAATATATGTTTATAAATATTAATATAATATAAATTTTAGGCATTTATAATATATTATATTTATATATAAATATTTATATATTTATATTTATATATAAATATAATATATTATAAATTTATAATATAAATTTATGTCTAATATAAATATTAGGCAATGCAAGGTGTTTTTAATAATAATATAAATTATAGTAGCCACCATTGACTGAGTCTCTCTCCCCTAACTAAGAGTCTTCCATGTGTCATCTAATTGAATCCTCATGACAACATTTTACTGGCTCTATTTCACAACCAAGACTCAGGGAAGTTACATTCACACAGACAGTGAATGGCAAAGTTGGGATTCAAACCCCTATTTATCTGACTCCAAAGCTCGTGCTTTTTTCTAATTCATCATTCTGCGGGAGGCAAATATTGTCCTAACAGCATATATGCAGAAGTCATCTGAAAATGCTATTTTACAAATTGCTATATAAACACTTATAAATCCAGTTCTTGGCCCAAAATGGTAAACTGTCCTTTCACGACAAAGAGCAGCACTTCAACAACAACTCGGAGCCTCATGTGAGGCAGTATTTTGGCAAACAGATTTCAACAGTTGACACCAGAGGAGTGCCAATTGTGAAAAGTGGCTTTCGGCTATAAATGACTGTGTAAAACCAGCATTACGATGCAGCGGGAGGGGATCTATTTGACGTGTAGCAGGGGACGGCGAGGTGAGGCCCCCCGGAGATCTCCAGGTGGCTATTTATGGAGCTAGAAGGCATATGGTCCTCCACTATCTGCAGGAGCAAATCTGTACAGGAGCATTTGTGTTTTGGCAGATGAAGGGGGAAACGGGCGTTTGTGTGTGACTGTGCGCGTGTGTAGTTTTATTTTTTTTTTCTTGAAACTTTTCGTGTCTTTGATGGTCAGTGTTTTTTGAGTTAGGATGTAAGATAGAGAGATGGTAGACAGGCAACAAGGCAGAAGATGGGGAGAGATCGCATCTATCCCCTATTTTACTCCTTAGGAATGAAGCATGAGAGATAGAAGCTGAAGGAAAATGTGTGATTTGGGCATAAACAAGGCTGCATGGGCTTGGAGAAAACGGAGGCACAGCACCATGGCAGGCCACTCTTTCTGCTTTGGGATTCCATCCTGTACCTATGAGGGACCTTCAGGACTAGAGGCTTAGGAATCTTCTGGAAGCAGCACATGGGCCTGAACCTTTTCGTCCTTGGGAAAAGACTGATCAGCCCTTGCAATGGTAGGACTTCCTGAAGCCACTGCCTGTGGGGAGGATATGGACAGAGTGGCCTGGCATCAAGTGGCAGGTGAGAAGGCTGACCGGAAGTCCCCGAGCACATGATTCTTCAAAAGAAGAACTGGAGGCTCATGGGAACAGGAAGTCTTAAACTATTTGGGTTAATGAGACATTTCTTGTGTCTACAGACCAAGACGGCCTGGGGCACCCAGTTTACAAGCATGAAGACTAACTAGAGAGAAAGGAAAGAATAAATAGAAAAAGTTTTGACAAAAATAGAGGCTTTCATAGTCTCCACAGAGACCAGGGAATCTAAATGCTCAATGAACGCAATAAAGGAAATGAAGGAAAGGAGAAATCTAAGAGAGAAAACGTCATTCTCTTTTTTATCAGATCTTGGGGAAATGGCCGTCATCTTCCTCACAACTGTTTTGAAATCCACAGCCTGGCCTTGGTGGTTGCCTCTAATCCCAGGGACAGCTGGGACTTTGTTATTAGCTATTAGGAATCTCTACCCTGCGTCCCTTTCCTTTTGCCCCTTCTCATAGAATCACTGTCACCTTTAGGGTGTTCTATTTTAAGACTGCAGAGTGAGTCCTGAGGTCCGAAGGAACCATTATCATTTCTCCAAACCTTGCAGGTGATGCCCGGGGCATTTTATTTTATTGCTATGAATCTTATGACTGGGATGAATATTTCATTGTGCTTGTTCCACAACAGTCCTTAATATATATTATTAAGCTCTACTTTCCACAAATGCTCTACATCCCCAAAATATGGCTCGGTCTTAGCACCCCCCAGGCCTGTGTCCTTTTAGACTTATCAGCTAAACACAATAAGCATTTCTGTGGAGGGGGGAGAAACTCAAATCAGTCAATAGCTCACTACATTTAGAGCAGAACTGTGTTTTTGCAAGCTTGAAAGGAGTATTTGCATTTACAACAGCAGGGAAAAATGAAGAAGTGGGACATTTCTCAAGATTCAGAGCCATGTCATGAGCAAAAAATGAGTTTCCTCCAGATACCTTCTGGAAATATCTTACCTTTCTCAAAATGACCCACTGGCTTTCTGCAGCTGACAGAATCACGTGCAAATTCTGGGTCTGACATTTGAGGTCCTCTGGGCCCACTGTTCAGGCTCTTTTCTTTAGCTTCCTTTCATGCCCTTCACAGTAAATAAGCCAATCTGTTCAGCATTCCCTGAGTGATTCCATTTCTGAGACTTTTCTAGACCTTTCCTTCTACTGGATGGTCAGTCCTCTCCACTCATCAAGGGCCAGTTCAATGCCATTTTCTCCACTGGACCTTTATGATGGCCATGCAGGAAATTTTACCACTCTTTCCTCAGAATGTCTATAGCACAGCCTCACGAGTGGACCTGAACACATGTTTTATGCTCTTTCCATGCCTACCTTATCTCCCTCACTAGACCATAATTTCCATAAATATGAGCCACATCAACATCTTCTTTGTGGTGACCCCTGTGCCCACTCACTCATTAGGGAATGAAAGAACGAGAGAGCAATCCCTGTAGATTTGGGGATAGCGTGGTCAAGTCCCTTCTGTCTCTGGAGTAGTCAGATCTGGGCTCCCTGCCCGTGCTGCACTGTGCCCCGCTGCACCCCACTGCACGGGGCGTTCTTGGTGGGATGTTACCGTGTGAGAGCCCCAACCTGTGTTCTTTGCTTAGAGGAGCAGGTTGAGCAGGTGTAGGGCACAGAGGCTATTTTGCGGGGTTTTCTCCCAGAGCGGTAAGGGGGCAGAAATGAAAGAACATTTGCAGCCAGGTTCCTGAATTTGTGGCTCCAGCCTGATTCTCCTGCCTTTGGCCTCCCTCAGTTTCTGCTGTCGGACCTGCCGACATCGCCACCTGCCAGACCATCAGTTCACCTCAGTTCGGGACCAGCTCCGACTCAGGGTATCAGTGGGCAAAGACAGTGCTGGCAGGAATGAGGAGGGCCTCCTGCCTGGCCCCCAGGTCCTGTTGGTTTCTACACTGACCCAGGTGATGGTTCAGGAAGTCCCTGGAGTCTCAGCTCTGTGACCTGTTCCAAGATGGAGTGCCTGTGTCCCCTGCCTGTCCCAAGTACCTGTCCTTCTGGCCTACTGGGGACCCAACCCTCTCAATGATCCATGATTCTCTTTCCTCTCTGTCCCCAGTCCCGCCACCTGGGCCCTCACTATGTCTTGCCCAGCTAGAGTACTGAATATGCCAACCTGATTGTCCTTCCTTCAGTTCCATCCTCCACAGGGTGACACCAGACTGTCCCTGCCTGAGCCCTTCAGTATTACCCCATTACCTATTGAAGACTTCCTGTCATGACACACAAGACCTGCACGAACTTGCCCCTTCCTCTCCTGCTTTCAACGTCTTGCCTGAACTTTAGACTCCAGAGTCCCCTGTCCCTCCCCACGTGCCGCTTCCCTTCTTGTCTTATTTTATCATCTTTGTCTCTGGTTACCCTTCCACACTTTATGTGTCTTATTTTGACCAACTATCTTTTTTTTTCTTTGATTCTCCTGAAATATTTCCTAACTGCCATCACCCAGGCTGGGTTAGAGTATATGTCCCTCTTTTGTGGCCCTTGTAGGTTTATCATGATACCTGGCTCTGGCGGGCCAACCCTCAAGACCCCGTGTAGAGCACAGTTCTTCTGATATCTTGCTATCAGAGTTACGGTTAAAATACACACACGTCACCCCACATTAACATGCCATGCATCAGGAAACGAGTATTCATATTGCCAATGCAGTGAAGGCCAAAGTTCCAACCCTGGTCTTCTTCCATACCCCCAACACAAAAGGACCTTATAAAATGTCCCAAGATAAAAGAGTATGCAGGACATCAGTGGGTGGCAAATACCATAGATAAAGACATTCGGGATGTTGGGGATCAGCAGTAAGAGTCATGAAAGGCACTATTCAAGGGAACCGAAGGCAAAGAAACCAGTGAAGTGGGTGGGCTTGAGATATTCTCTGCAGAATGATGTCCTTTAAGCCCAAACCAGATTGCTCCATAACTTGAGCTAACTCCTCCACAAGCGTATGCTTTGGTTAGAAGACAAACCAAAGGGAGGCATGGGACTTCCTAATACAAGCACATTGTTATTACCAGAACGTGGAAGCAAAAGAAGTCATCTAAGAGCACTGCGGAGGCATCATCGCCTTGAGGGGTGTCAAGGACAGTGGTCAAGACTGTCAGTGTTTGCCTAGCCCTTGACTTCCCTTACAACAAGTCAGCTGAGTCCACACTCCCAACCCTGCACACGTTCATGAACACCTTTGGTATATATTCACGAATATAAGACGTACATATTACATATTCATACCGGTCTCATATGAGAGATTAAACAAAGTGTTCCTCTCCTATTCACCACTGAAGAAAACAACAGAGTCTCTTTGGCCCAACTCAAGATTGCTCCCTGTTTAAGAAGGGTGGAGAGTCCCATCAACCACCTTCTTTACGATGCCATTCTCCCATTGGTGCTTCCCATTCCAATTGACTTATTCACCATCAGTTGGGTACTGGAGATTAAGTTAAATTAGTACTTAATGGGTTCTAAACTGCTCCACTGTGGATTAGACCATGGCACTCATTCCTGATTTAAACAGTAAATTGGATCGCCATTTGCCAGCATGGTGATTTGTGCTTTGGCAGCCTTTGCAGATCCATAAGTAAACTAGTAGATTTCCCTGACACAGTAATCGGCCGTACTGTCTAGAGTCATCACACATTTTTCTTGTAGGTTGAATTAATATAGAGAAGCAGGATGGTTGATGGTTTCATTTGTTGTACCATTAATGAAACATAAAACAGATGTGTGAAACACTGTCTTAGTAATAGAAACTGCATTACAAATTATTTATCTGCAGAAATCATGTCCTGAATGTAAGGCGGGAACAAAATGTAGTTTTTCTCTTGACAGTACTAGGTCAAACTATATTAAAAAACCTATTAAGCATAAAGTCTCCTGCTACAGTTAAATATAAAACACAATTTGTTCCCTCAGTCCAGCACGGTATTAAAATCTTGTAAAATCAACAGTACTTTGGACCCACTTGCATGGGACTTTCACTTTCTTTTTCACTTCCCAGGTGATTCACTAGAAGATGGGAAAATGAGAGAAACATATGCCCTCTCTTGCGTTCTCCCTGGGAGGCCCAGACTGCCAATGGAGGGTTGTAGGAAGAGGTGGAGTCCGCCAGAAAAACTTGGCAGCCGACACTGGTGCTGAGAGAACGTGTCCATCACCTCGATTTTTATCCTTTAATATGCAAAAGAAAACATGGCATGCTGAAGTCAAGAGGGAATATAAAACAGCCTTCTAGAGAAAGGCTTGGCAGTACCACAAGGGAGGGGTTGTAAATTGCAGTGATTTTCTTGACTTGGATCGTTAGGGAAGCTGGAGAGATTGGGAACTCAGGTTAAGTTATGATCTCGGGCACCAGGGCTCATTGGCAGCAACTTCCAAAGGAAGGGAGAGTCAAGGAAAAGCGAGAGGGAGGGCTAAAGTGGCTCAAAGGGAATGCAAACCATACCCTTCCAACACCTTCCTTCAGCAGCTCTTAGTGGCCCCTTGACGCATTACTGGACATCTGGGATGAGGGGCTGTAGGGACATTTTCCAGGTGATACTCCTGACTCAGCTGGTAGTATTCCCTGGGCTTATATTCCCAGAATTTGCCCTGAAACTGTGTCTCTCGATAGTCCAGTGTCATGCACGGTAATTCCCAAGAAACTTATTCATTTCCCGAACATGTGATCTATGGGGTCCAGCCTCAGCCTCCAAGTCCAGCGCTGGCCACCCGCATGCCATCTCGCAGCTCTGCTTGCCTAGCACGCAGTCAGGACAGCTCTCCTGGGCCAGCCTAGTGCCTTGCATGGGAGTGAGGTGGCGAATTTGAGCACCGTGCACTGCTGAGCCTAGATGAGGAAATTCACAGAGCAGAAAGTTTCACCCAAGAGGGGGCGTGAGCAAACAAAGAGATAGTTCTGCCCTTTAGCCACATTTAAAAAAATGTTTTCAAGGAAGGAAAGAAGAAGAGGTGGTGGGGGTGGGGAGAGAGAGCATCAGTTCTTCTAAGGATAAATTCTCCTTTCTGCTTATGTCTGACAGTCACTTGTCTGCTCTCATTATTACCTTTACTTTACAATTACTTCCACTGTTAAGTAATTACACGTGAGAGCCTATAACAGATGGTAAATAATTACTTTTCGCCAATTGCCGAAGTCCGTGTTTCGCTATCAACAATAATTAATAATCTAGGCAATGGCGCTAGGGATACCTGCAGCTGAAGGTATCTCTCCTGCTGCCTGGAATTTTCTATGACTGCACAAGAGCTCAGGAAGAGGCAGCTGAGGAAAGAGCAACGAAGGAGGGATGTTGTCAGGGAGCAGAATAGGATTTGGATGAGGTGTCAAGGCCAAAGCCCCAGTGTCCAATTCCACGTTTCCTCTTGTTAACTTTAAGATTGCTAGCTACCCACGGTGCCACTGAGGCTATCATCAAACTCTGATATGTATTTGTTCTGGCAATTTAGCGAGTTTAAAAAGTGTTTATTAGCCCCTTTAAGAAAATAAATTCTGGGACATGAACTCTAAAATCTCTGCTCATGTGTGCAGAGAAATCAGGCTCAGCAAATGTCACATATGGCTTGGGACAGCAGCGCTTGGGGGCAGTGGGTCACGGCTGTCATAGGGGGACAAAACTGGGCTTGGGAGAAAGGTAAAGCAGATATTTGATTCAGATTTTTCCTGGGGCTGGACTCATGGGCATGTGGCACCCTTCAAGGCTGGATCAAAGACACTCCAGAAAGGCACACCTTGGAGAAAACCCAGCATGGGTGTTAGGGCAAAGCCGGCTGCTTTCACTGGGGTGGAGGGCACCGCTCCCGTTACTAAAAGTCATTTAATGCTGAGCAAATGGGAGAAGCAAAGGTTCTTTGGAATCATTAGCCCAGAAGGGAAAGATTTGCAGTTTACTGAACCATGAAAGATGGTCTGAAATCACCCTTTCTCACATACTGCTGGTAACCCAGCCCAGCAGGTAAGAAGGCAAATCCTCCCCACATGCAAAATAAAGGCTGAAATATTCCACAGGCAGCTGGAAGCTTTTTTTCTCCAACTCTGTGTCTGCTCAACTAGAAACAAGCCTGTTGTCAGTGATCATCCTTTCTGTAAAAGCTTCTGCAAAAACTTTCCTTTTTGTCTCTTTGACCTATAATCTTCGAGAAGCTGCTTCTCCCCTCACCACTGTTTGACAACCCAAGCAGCAGCTATAAATGCCAGGAGCCTCACAGAGAGCGAATCCTCTCTGAAGAGATGTCTGACGGGTCTCCACTTCAGCTCTAAACTGCCAGCTTCTGCTCCCCAGCCGAGGAAAATCGATCCAGTTCCTTTTTCAGGAGCAGTGATGTGAATACTAGGCGGTTTGGGTTTAATGGGGTCCCTGGAGTTTGTGGGAGGAGGAGCTAGTTTTTATTTCGCTGGTCTTGGGAGTTCACCAGGCATGGCTAATGGGAGAACAGAACGGGGAAGGGGCCTCCCTCCGGATGGTGGTCTCCTTTCTACTGCCAAGTCTGGAGAAGTTGAGGTTTCAGGGCACGTTGGTGAGGGGTCCTGGCTGTGACAACCGGTTGGAAGAATCGCCGGCCTCGGTACACAGTCTTGCTGGCGACTCCTGGGCTGAAATCGGGACCCGTTCCTGCCACCACAGAGGACACCCATCCCTAACTCCTCTGTCCATGCTGAAGGTCTCAGCCCCCCAGGGACAAAGTCTGAGTCCTTATTCGCCTTGGATTTTCAAATCCCTGGCCTGTGCAAAGTCCTGACTTCTCATGGAGGAACTCATGGGATGCAGAGGGTGACCAGAGAAGGCTAAAGGGGTTGGCCAGGTTTGGAAAATCTCTCATCCCAAGCTAAGGAATCAGACATTTATCCTATGGCAGATGAAAAACCACGGAAGGGCACTGAGCTGGGGAGTAACACAGTCAGCCTAGCGTTTCAGGTGGAATGCATGGCAGCCTAGTGAGGGCGGGTTTGAGAGGCACAGGAGAGGGGACAGAAAGACCATTAGGGATCTCTATTAATAGTTCAGAGGAGAGACTCAGGACTCAGCACTGTCCAACCACCTGTTGAACACTTCTATTTCAGTTTCCCACAAGCAAAGAAAACTATCTTCTTACCGCGAAGTTATGTCCTTCTTAAATTCCCCATCCTGGGCAATACTTGCCCAAACACCTTGGTCAGAAACACGGTCACCATCCTAGGTTCCCTTCACTTTCCTCCTTCTCCATATTCGTCACCACGTCCTGCCCATTTTTGCTGATATCTCAAGGCTTCCCCTTCACTCTCCTGTAAATCATTGCTCGAGTTCAGGTCCTCCCTGTCTCCCCCGCTGGACATTTGTCCTTGGAGGTCTGCTCTTTTGGAAGGACAAAGAAATGAGCAATGTCCACCCTTAGTTACAAATACAAGCTCCTAAATAAAAAGTCTTATCGGAAAGCCACGGGGTAAGTTAGGTGTCCACCCTCTGCTATCATGGCACTTCCCATACGTGGTTGATGAGATCTACTTACATATCTGTCATTCCTTCTAGGTCAGGGGTCAGCAAACAATGGCCCAGATCTGGCCTGCCACCTCTTTATTGGAAGAACCCGTGTATAGTCATCCTCATTTGGCTGTGATTTACTTGAGCAATTACAACAAAGACCACATGACCCACAAAGCCTGAAGTATTTCCCTTTCAAGACAAAGTTTTCCAACTTCTGTAGATCCTAAACTTGTCGAGGGCAAGAAACTGTGTGTATGTCATTGTTTTACCCCTAGGATCTAGCACAGTGCCTGGGACATAAATAAGCGCGTTGTGTGCGTGTTATATGAGGAGGACAATCCCATGTGCTGTGACTCAGTAGGACCGAGGGGGATAAATGGCAGCCTGATTTCTATGCACATGTGAGCAGGTGTTGAGGTTATTATCTCTTTCCCTCTCAGATAGTGGCCTCTGTTGTAAATTACTCCTTCATTATTATTAACAATGCATACTTCCCTTGAAGTATGGAGTTCTAAACACTCCATAAACACTTAACAATGCATACTTCCCTTGAAGGTGGAGTTCTAAACACCTGGACTCATCGTGCCCTTGGGGTGGCACTTCCTGCACTCTACACCCTAACAAGGCCTCCCATCCTTCAGCTGATGGCGACGGGTCCTGGCTACTGCCAGTCCCAGGTATGGGCAAAGGGTTAGAGACTCCTATGAAGTGCTGTGATCCTGGTACATTTTTGTAGCTGTACCACTTTCAGTAACTTTGAGTGTAATGATCTGGCAGAGAGAGAATGGAATTCTAGAAGCAAAGCATTAACCTGGCACGAGGGCCCTGGCCTCGCTGCTGGTCATGCTGGTGGTCAGGCCCCATGTCTGTGTGCCTTGTCTCTGGGCAGCTCTGCCCACTGCTTTATCCTGATGCATGGCAGGTGTTTCACAGATACTCATCAATGAAAGTTCATTCAAATTGTTTTATATCATCTTTTTTGCCGCCCTTGTGAGCTGGGCTTTATTCTCCCCCATATTACAAATGAGTAAACTGGGCTGGGAAGACTCTGTAACACAGCTGGTCAGTGTCATGGACAAGATTTAAGTCCAGATCTTTTTGACTTAGAAGCCTGTGCTCTCTCTATAACACCAAGACTCAGACTGACAGAAGCTCCACTGGGGGAGCTTCCTTTTTATAGGCTCAGGAACATATAGGAAGACAAATCATTTCCCACGTCCTAATCCCCATCGCATGATTTCAGAAGCAGAGTTTTCAAGAGCCAAGGTTAATTCTTCACATCAGAACAGTAGAAAGGCCCTGGGAATTCAGTGTGGCCCGGCAGATTTTGGCAGATTCTCTAAAAATTCTGAAGACAGCAACCCCTCTCCTTTGCCACTGGAGAGGATCCTGTGCTCCCTAAGGCTACACGGTGTTCCATTCAAGCACAATGGAAATCAAGCAGTTGAGCTGTACGCCGGCTTTTCAAAAAGCTCCAGTATAATGTAGCGATTGTGTCGTAGGCCATAACAAAGGGAAAAACTCCCAGCCAACTTCCTTCACATGACTGGACAGAGAAAACAAGCAAACACACCACAGCCTGAGCCTGCCCGAGCTCTCTGCCCCAGAAGGCAGGTTCTAGAATCATGGTTTGATTCTCTTTGGCATAAATCGGATGGAGATTGGAAACGTCCTGCTACCTAATGCAGCAAGTGAATCTAATTTGTGATTTTTATTTCCTCACTCTGAGCTCTATTTCGTGATAACCGCTGGTGTCGCATCCATTTCCAAAATATATCATTAAGTAGCAAAACCCACCTTAGTAGGCGAGATTAAAACTGATCATATGGAAGTTTCTACTTGTGTTTCTACCCAGGTTGAAAACCAGACGGTGCTTTTCTTCTTCCAAAGATAGTCTTCACTTTAATGGGCTACAAAGAGCAGCCTGCCAGGAAAACAAAAACCAAAAAACAAAAAACAAAAAAACCCCACAAACATTTATTAAAGCCTCAATAAATAGTAATTCACTGAAGATAAGATTCTTCCTCCTGAAAGTCTAAACGCCTTCTGAAAATTATTTCAGAAATATGTTGCTCAAGGATTAAAATAGATAGAGTGCTTAAGTCTTTTGTTGTTCACGTTCAACTTGGTTTTCCCTTGAGAATATTAAACCAAACAGGGAGAAAAAAGCGACCGAGCTAATATGAGATCTGATGCAAACTCCTGAGAGAGGGAAATGAGGTCTGTGGAGCCTTCTGCTGATTTTCCTCCCTCGCACACTGTCTGTCTGTCTTCCTGCTTTTCATTTGGCTCCAGACATGGTTTCTCCGGCTCCCAGGACCTTGGAAGGAATACCAAGCAATAGCCTGGGTGACTCACATCAGGGAAGCCTCAGTTTGCAAAAGCTGGAGGAGAAGCACTGATGGGATGGAAGTGCCAGTTGCAAATCTGGGGTGGTCAAAATGCCTTTGGAGCCTCGTGAGCTCTCCCCAAGTGCCACTCCTGCTCAGAGCTCCGCAGAGCACCCTGGATCGGGGAGGGAGGGACAGGCAGGCAGAAAGCCCTAACAACCATGTCCAAAACTCTTCCAGCCATGCTGGAAAGCCCTCAGGAGCCCGAGACTGCTTCCCTGTGTTCTTAGCAGAGTCCTTAGAATCAAAGGACAAGGATGTTGAGAGGAATCTCAGGGACCACCTTGTGGTCCCCTTACTGTACACATGCTTACAATCTCTTTAAGAGTCTCCCGTTGCTTTGCGTTGTTTGCCAGCCACTCCCTAGTTTGTACCTTCCTGTCATTGCCAAATATATATGGAAAAGTAGCCTATGGCCCCTCTCCCTGTCTTTCATCTTTCTGTAATCCATTTTCCACGTATCTGTCATTCCTGGAAATTGCTCATTTGCAAAGCCATCAATAACCCTCCAGTTGCCCAAACCAATGAATGCTTTCCCTGTTAGTATGTGCATTTCTGCCCCTCAGGTGCTGCTCACAGCTCCTCCCGGAGACCCTCCTCTCCTGGCTTTGGTGACCCCCTTCTTTTAGTTCTGCGACTTTCCTGACAGTGTCTTGCTGCTCAATGTCTTGCTGGTTCTTTCACTGGGTTTTTAAATGCAGCTTTGCCCCGGGCGCTGTCCTTGGCCCTCCTCTCTTTCTACTCCGTGCCTTTAATTTGCCTGGCCACATGCGCTCATCACCTCTACGGATGGCTCTCATGGGTGTGTCTGTAACTCAGACCTCTCAGCTCCAAAGCAGTGTGTCCTTCTGCCATGGCACCTTCCCCTGGCTGCCTCTTAGGCATCTCAAGCACAACCGGTCCAAAGCAGAGATCAGCCTTCCCCTCAGAGTCCTTTCATCTCCATCAGTGTATCCAAACCAGAATCTTTGGGGTGACCTGACATCTGCTTCTCCTACACATTCCCACATCTGAAATTAATCACCAAGCTCTTCCAATTCCTCATTGTAGGAACCTTCTGCCTCCCACACTGCTGCTACGTTCTGTCTTACCTGTCCTATTGCGATGCCCTTCTCCCTGACCTCCCGACTTCCACCTCCTACCTCTCCAACCCATTCTCCGTAGACAGGATGGAGTCACCCCGCACACACTGATCTGCTCTGACAACTCTCCTGTTTAAATGCCCTTGATGGGTCTTCATTGTCTGTAGGGAAAAAAAAAAAAAAAATGCAACCTCCTTAGGTTGACATAAAAGGACCGTGATTATTTTGCTCCTTCCTATTTCCTGACCTCATTGCCGGCCACTTGTCTCCTCTTACAGTCATTCCAAGTCCTGATTAGTTTCTAGCGTTCTTCCTGTAGCCCTCGTCCCTACAACTTTGCATACACTACTTTCTCTGCCTTGAAGGCTCCTGACTTCTTGGTAAGCACCCAATCATCCTTGAGGTTTGCTCAGACGTATCCTCTGTACACTCCTCACTGGTCTTCCTCCAATATGTTAATTGCTTTGTTCACTGTATTTTTATAACATTCGACTCTGTCTTTCTTAGGACTTCTCTCATAATTTTGTAGTTATTTATTTACAAGAATGTTTCCCTAGCCAAAAGGAGCTCTTTGAGGGCAAGGACCTTGCCTTCTTATCTTTTGAATTTCTGACACTTAGTAGCCCCTCTGTAAATAGAATGAGAGAATGGCTGAGAGGAGGGAGTCTCAGAGAGGTAAAGCAGAGTTCCCCAGTCACACAGCTAGAGAGATACTGGCAGTTTCTGATTCTCTGACTCTGCACTTATGTCCCGCTCATCGCCCGGTGTCTGGGCCCTGAAATCCAACTCTCACAGGGGGACCGTGGGTGGGTGTAGGGCAGTAATCAAACCCATCCACTGATAATTAAAGCAGAGAGGACTCAGCAGACAGAAACTGGCACCTGGAGGGAATCTCTGGCTGTCCACATCGGGGGCATGCATCGGAGATGGAAGAGTCCTAACCACGCAGCACAGAACCACGGCAGAGAACCCAGGAGCAGACAACCTTCGGGAATCCAAGAGGAGAGGGATTCAGGGAGGTGGCATCAGGTAGACTTATCAGAAGGCACACGGGCTCTGTATCAGCCAGCATTCTCCAGAGAAACAGGGCCAAGAGTATGTCCCTATCTGTACCTTTATCTCTACCTCGGCATCTAGAAAGAGATTTATTATAAGGTATTGGCTCACTCAATTGTGGAAGCTGAGAAGTCCCACTATCTGCCGTCTGCAAGCTGGAGTTCCAGGAAAGCAGGGGCTGTGGTTCGAGAGCCTGAGAGCCAGAGCGCCTAGGTGTACAGATTCCAGTCTGAGTCTAAACGCCTGCGAAACCGGAGCATCAACGGCTGAAGATGGCTGTCCAGACCGAGCAGTCAGGCAGGGAGTGAATGAAACCTTCCTCTGCCTTTTTGTTCTATTCAGGCCCTCAATGGATTGGAGGATGCCCACCCACATCGGGGAGGGCCATCTGCTTCACTCAGTTCATCAATTCCAATGCTAATCTCTTCCAGAAACACCCTCACAGACACACCCAGAAATAACGTTTAACCAGATATCTGAGCATCCCGCGGCCCACGAACTTATCCATCATAGGCTGCTAGGATTTGAGAGCTAGAAAGTCCATCCTAACAGCCAGATGAAGTCAGGGTCCCAGTCTTGGAACCCAGAAGCAGAGGCTGATCACCAAGAGAGGCACCTGGGCACACGTAAGAGGATGGGAAGCCAGTTTCCAGAATCAGGTGACAAAAATAGAGAAGTGAGGGGAGTTGAGAACAGGGGAGGCCATAGCATCTCTCTCAGCTACATCATACTCTAAAAAGCAGGAATTTTCAAACTAGACAATATTAAACATCCCCCATTGTATTTTCATATCCCCCCCACCAGATCCATTTTCTTGTATTTCCAGCTATACTGTTAAGTGTTCATTGCAAACAAATTTTGGACGATTGGCCAGTGCCACCCATCTTTCGACACAGAAGGGTTTCTGCTCATGATCCAAGGTCTGTTTAGACCTTGTAAGGTCAGCGGCTCCTCCCGGGAGCACTTCTCAGAGGCTGTTGGAAGCCTGTGTCTGAGAGGATGCCCTTGGGCTGGGCTTTGGGTTCTCACATCTGTTCACTTCTGACCTGGCCTCAGTAGAGGTATTAAAATGCTCTTCGACTCTTTATTTTTCCTGGCCTAATTAACCAAAGTATTTAATAAGTAACAGGGATGTTTCCAGTAATTTAGCACTTCATTAGTAATTTGTTCCATTATTATATGTATCACCAAGATCAACTCAATTCAAACAACCATTTGCTGCCTTCACCAAAGATAATGACTTTTAATTCCCATTACTTGAGCATCTTACAAACCTTTTAAGTGGTTCACTACTTTCCATTAAGATGTATCTCAGAAAGATTTTGGACCTTGAGAAAAAGTAAATAATATCCATGAAAATTGAACCGTAGATAAGCAAATAAAATTGAATAAACACACCTCAGGGATACCACACCATGACTGTGCAGGGACAGGCTTTGTGTTTTTGCAAAAAACAAAGTCCATTTCTTGTTAACTCAGGGAATTTGAATCTCACCCTTTCAGATACCTGAGGCAGTTAGAAATTTCATCCCTACTTCACGGCGATGAGGGCTTTTACGATCAGAGAATGTTGTGGGGAGGCATTTGAATATTCTGTAATGCAGTTGAGAAGGATTTTGAAAGTCAACAGACTGTGTTTGGGACAGAAATTGGTTCCCATGAAAGTCTGTCCTGTCACTGTGAACGGATAGTGAATGTGGCACAGATCTTACCCTTGCTTCCTGGCTTAACTGCCTTTGTCTGTTTGCATTGTGTCTTGTATCTGCCCCACAGCACCCAGGACAGCACTGAGCATGGAGTACTAGGTCGGTTGGTGCTAAGTTGCTTGACTCCAGCTTGCTGCTACAAGTGTGACTTGAGACCCCGAGTCATGTGCGTCATGTTCTAGACACTGTACGGAGATGTTCAATATCCCCTCAACTTCCTGGTGATTGGAGGTTATACCTTTATTAGCAAAACTTTCACTATCTAATGTTAGTCAATTTTGACAGAAATTATTCTGTAATAGGGGTGCCCGGTTGGCTCAGTCAGTTAAGTCTCCAACTCTTGGTTTTGGTTCAGGTCACGATCTCAGGGTCCTAGGATTCAGCTCTGAGTCAGGCTCTGACCTCAGCAGGGAATCTGCCTGAAGATTCTTTCCCTCTGTGCCTCCCTCTACCCACAGGCATGCATATGCTCTCTTCTCTCTCAAATAAATAAATAAGTCTCAAAAAAAAAAAAAAAAGAAAAGAAATTATTCGGTAATATTATGTGCTATTTCTTTGTCTTCCAAGCCAAGAGTATCACTTAGATCCCTACATCTAAGGATCCACATGGGAAACAGGACTCAAAATTTGAAGTGATAGCAAGAACTATGAAAAAGATAACAGGATGAAAGGCACAATAGAGGGCCAGATCAGAAGTGGTCTGCAGACATCTGTTCATCTGCTCACTCAACAGATACTGGCTGAGAACCCGCTACGTGCTGAATACTGTGCTACAGACTGAAGTTTTTTTTTTGTTTGTTTGTTTGTTTTTAAGATTTTATTTATTTATTCATGAGAGACAGACAGAGAGAGAGGAGCAGGGAGCCTGATGTGGAACTCAATCCCAGGACCTTGGGATCATGACCCAAGCCAAAGGCAGACACTCAACCCACTGAGTCAGCCGGGAGCCCCAGACCGAGGATTTAATGATAGGCCAGGCAGACCTGCTCTCTGTCCTCCTGAAGCCCCCCGTCTGGTGGGAAATTCTGAGCAGTGAATGCACCAGAGTGGAATAAATACTGTGGGAGAGGAAAGAACTGAGGGCATATAAAATGAGGCAGCTCCGAACGGGCATCGTGGGGTAAGTGCGGTGGGTGGGGGCTGCCAAGGCACACACATATGCCTAAGAGGTTAGCCAAAACTGGCTAGATTCACTTAAAAAGGTGAGCGGATGTGTGAACCACTGCAGAACAGACTTCTGACCCCAAAAGAAATGTGAAGATCACAAAGCAACAGAAATACGGCTTTACTTTTCCTAGAGAGCAACTGTGGCATCTAACTGGATTAGTGTGGGCAGAGGCTGAAGCACTTCCCCTTTGATGGTGTGCAATACTGTGATTTAAGGAAGGTGTAGCAGGTGCTTTCATAGTCCTTTATCTGACTCTGGCATTTTTTTTAAAAGTGTCTCAGCTAGCTATTGCTATATAACAAACCACCCCCAAACTCAGTTGCTTAAACCAGTAAGTATTGACTGTGGCTCCTGAGGGTACTGATCAGTTGGGTGGTTCTTCTGTTCTCAGCTGGGCTCACTCATGTGCTGAAAGTGATCTGTGGGGCAGGACGACAGCTCTGGTGACCTTGGCTGGTCTCTCTCATGTGTCTGGGGGTTGGCTATCAGTTGATCAGGGCAGGCCTTGGCTGGGACAAATGGGCCTTCCTTCACATGGTCTCACATCCTCCAGCAGGCTAGCCTAGATTTGTCTACATGTGGTCAAAGTTCCAAGAGAGTAAGTCAAAGTGTAGAGGCCCCTTGATGCCCAGGCTGGGAGCTGACATATGCTCACTGCTGCCACATTCTATGGCCAAAACAAGATTCAAGTACAGAGAAATGGATTCAACTTCTTCATGGGAGGAACCACAAAGTCATGTTGCTAAAGTATAAACTCAGGAAAGGGTGTAATTGGAGTCATTTTTGCAATCAATCTACAACAAATAGCAAACTTGAAAGTGCCAGAAAACCCAGTGTGTCCTAGCATATTTCAAACCAACTCATGTCTCTGGTGCCCCTCAGGCCTCATTATGAATGGAAAAGCCTGTTCCTGTGGAAAGAACCCAGATGTCAGGCCCCTAAAACTTTCCTTAGCCTCCTCTGTAGGGAGTCTTGTCTTCCCGTTTAAAAAGAATGGAAGTCAGCCAAACTAAGAGTCATGAGCGCAAAGACCTATTAAACAATGTTGGTCAGCTTTACTGACCATAATCATCATATTGATCATTGATATAGATAGATCTGCCTTGGTCAAGGGACAGATTCATTGGAATAGAGTGGTTGGCAGATTGCCACATCAAGTGAGAGTGCCATGTGTGCTGATGTTCCTTTAATAAACATTTAATACAGTGCTGGGTGCTTAGATGAGCTTGAGGTCACTGTTAATAAAAGCCTGGGCTCAAAGATCTCATATATTTGGCACAAATGTGCCACCAGCCATTGGAATACTTCATGAGTTCCATTCTCATCTCAAGAAATGAAAACCAGTTTTTCTTTGGTGAAGACAAGAGTCTTTCTTATCTGTATCTTCTGATCAGATCTTTTGTATTTTAGACTCTGTTCATATTTTTTTTCTTTGCACTAGAAGAAATATTGCCTTCTCTTTCTCAGTTTCTGTTACAGTAATCTGAGAAAGGCTATTATAAATAATGTTGCAATCAACATGGGAGTGTAGATATCTCTTTGAGATATTGATTTCAATTCTCTTGGACATAAACTTAGAAGTGGGATCATACAATAGTTCTATTTTTAATTTTTTAAAGAACCACCATACTGCTTTCCAAAGCAGCCGCACCATTTTACATTCCCACCAACACTGCACCAAAGTTCCAATTTCTCTACATCCTTGCCAACATTCGTTATCTCTTTTTTATAATAGTCACCCTCGTGGATGTGAGATGATACCTCATTGTAGTTTTGATTTGCATTTCCTGGATGATTAGTAATGTTGAGCACCTTTTCATATATCTGTTGGTCATCCTGATGTCTTCACTGAGAAATGTCTACTCAATGTCTATTTTTAAGTGAGTTTATTTGGTGTTTTGTTTTGAATGGTAGGAGTTCTTTATATATTTTGGATATTCGGATATCAGATTATTCACGATAGCCAAGACATAAAAACAACCAAAATGTCCACTGATGGATAAATGGAGAAGGAAAATGTGGTCTGTACAAGCATGGAATGCTATCAGTCGTTAAAAAGAAGGAAATCCTGTCATACGCAACTACATGGGTGTACCTGGGGGACATTACACTAATTGAAATAAGCCTTTCGTACTTGTAAGGAGGAACACGGCATGATTCTACTTATATGAGGCATCGAGAACAGTCAAACTCACAGAAGCAGAGATCAGAATGGTGGTTGCCAGGGGCTCTGGAGTGCGGAATGGGGAGTTGTTCGTGGGTATGAAGTTTCAGTTATGTAACATGAATGAGTTCTAGAGGTCTGTTTTATAATGTAGTGCTTGCAGTTAACAATAATGTACAATAACATTTGTTAAGAGGCTAGATCTCGTGTTAAAAACTCCTGCCACAAAACAAAAACAAAAAACTAGAAGGGCATGAGGGAGTTTTTGGAGTTGATGGATATATTTATTACCTTGTGGTGATGGTTTCACAGGTGTATGCATATGTCTAGACTCATCAAATTGTATGCATTAAAGAAGCACACTATTTATTTATCAATTATACCTCAATAAAGCTAATTAAAAAAAAAAAGAAACCCAGAAAGGGCTCTAATGGGACGAGTTTGGCCCTGGTGCCTGCTGTGATTCATTCAACTCCCTCCAGGAGTGGCTACCATTGCACTGTGTATGGAGGAAGAATCAGTTCCTCGTAAAATGCAAGGGGATGATCAGGAGGGGAGGGGCACTGGGGAGTGAGAAGGAGAGATCAAATGGTATTTTTCTTTTTTTTTTTTTAAGGATTAAAAAAACCAATTTATTTATTTATTTGAGGGGGTGCGGGTACAGAGGGAGAGGTAGAGAATCTCAAGCTGACTTCCTACTGAGCATGGAGCCTAATGCAGGGTTCGATCTCACAACGCTGGGATCATGACCTGAGCTGAAATCAAGTCAGATGCTCAACCAAAGAGCCACACAGGCACCTCTCAAATAATATTTTTCTATTTGAGATCATCTATTTATTGAGACTAGCTTGCAGGTACCATTTGACTACATAGAGAAGTTTTCAAACAATTAAAATGCAACAATACTAACACAAAACCATTATATGGTCCTTAATGTGTCTTTGATTATAAATATTTAGATATCCTGATGTTCTACAAGGAGGCGAAGATGACTATCTGATTATATTCTGAAATGTGCTTTTCTGAATGATCCTGATATGGGCTTTGTAATTTGTTGGCTTAATCTTCTTTTTTAAGATTTTACTTATTTATTCAAGAGAGTGCATGCACAACTTGGGGGAGGGCACAGGGAGAGAGAGAACCTCAAGCCGACTCCATACTTAGCACAGAGCCCAATGTGGGCTCCATCTTACAACCTTGAGATCCGGACCTGAGCCAAAAACAATAGTCAGACGCTTGCCTGACTGAGCCACGCAGATACCCCTTGTTGGTTTTTATCTTTTTAATAAACCATGCTAGAATGTTTACTTGAAATCTCTAGTCTGTTGAAATGTGCGCCGATGGGGGTTTAATCCACGAACGCGCTGAACCAGGTGGAAAGCCTGACATACCCAAGCGTGGCACAGGCCTTTGTGGAGGGCACCCTGACTATCCCCGGGGGGGGGGGGGCGACACCAGGCCTCACACTCTCAACACTGAGCAACCCCTGTGAGCTCTCAGTCCTCGCATGACCCAGCCGCTTGCTGTATGGGTGGACTCTAAGGGAAAAAGTAAGAACTTTATGGCCAAGCTTTACTGAGGAAAACAGGCTAATCACTGTCCCTGCAGACAGCTAATGTTGCCCATTCCATGGATAGCGGTCCAAAGGCAGTCCGTGCCATAAATGAACGCAGCAAAGGAACAGCTGCTGGGGCTTTCAGTGCTCTGCTCTGACTCCAACAGATTCGCACTGCGGGATGAAATATCTCCAGTGCATACTCCAAAATGGTTCTAGAAAACACACGAGATGTCTCATGTGCCACATTCAGAATTTAATCCCTTCACAGCTGCCATTTCCTTGAGGCCACCAGGTTCCCTAAAGGGTCTTATTCTAATCTCTTCCTCGAATCTCCCGGACATCCCCACTCCCTCCTGGTCTGTCATTGCTTCCAGGGCCCAGCTCGTCTACTGACATGAGTATTCCTTGCCAAGAGAGGGCATGTAAAGATACTTGGGTTTGGCAGCAGGCGAATCGTTCTGGGCAGAGCTGGTGCTGGTGTATACCGTCTTAGTAACTTCAATCCAGGGGGGTTCAAGAGCAAATAAGCAAGACAGCTAGCACTTGTTCTTTTCCACCCTTCCTCTTCCTTCTTTCCTTGGCTTTCCTGAGTAGGAACTGGGTCTCCCATCCCCAGACTGCCCAGTGGGAACTCGGGCCCTTTCAGATTAATTGAATAAGCATTTTCAAGTCACATAGTTTTTAAGCATCAGCAAAGCACAGGATTTTCCTATATAAGGCTTACCCTGGGCTGAGATCTTTTTTGGTTGGCACAGAACTGCATTTGCTCCCTCTTCATGTGCCTATTACCTGTCCTGGAAAGAGTATAAATATTGATATAAGCTTGTAGTTAAGGCTTTTCTTATGTCACCATTTCACCTTTCCCTGGGTACCAGGAAGGCTCTGTACCCCCCCCCCCATGCAATTAGCATCAGTGGGCTGCTTGCTGGCACTGTTAGATAGGAAACAGAGGAACTGCCCTGGTTTCTGCTGTTGTGTTTGTGTATTTTCCCCCGTTTGCACACAGAACACAAGAGGACCCGCTCTAACTGTTGCTGTTAAGTCCTGATTGCTGCTGACACATTATTAAGAATGACAAAGTGGGAGCCCTTTTGTGCTTCGCTCTCTCTGAGGGAACGGCCAACTCCGCCCTCCCCCATGAAGTGAGATGCTCTCCTTGCTGCCACTTTACACATACTTTAACTCCAAAACCATGCATTTGAGCTGAATGGAAATGGTCTGGGGAGTGTTCCAGTGTACAGTGTTTTGAGGGATCAGTTTGGTGCATCTCACCTTCTTTCAGCAAACATTCATTTTTAGGACCTATTCTTTCTCTGCCTTTGGGGTTGCACAGAGAACCAAGTCATCGTGCCTACCCTCAGAGGACACACACTCTATGGTGGGGAAGAGTTGCCAATAAGGTACATTAAAATGAGTTTGGGACCATCTACATGTTATTATGGAAGAAAGGGGGACACTGACTCTACCAGGGTGAGACACAAAGTTTTTCTAAGGTGATGGTAGAGCCAAACCTTAAAGAAGATATAAAAATTTTTCAAGCATTTATCTGTTCACACCACAGATATTAAATTTCCCAAGTGGTAGGCAGGCAAAGACTCCAGTGAGTATGTGAATGGGACCTGAGATTGATGACCGGGGGATGGAGGACTGTGGAGAAGGGCCTGGATAGGTGAGAGAAGGTGCAGTCAAGAAACTGAGGAAGGACAGGTGCACAGAAGAGAGTGCTAAGGCAGGAGAAGGTAGGACTGGGGGACTCAATGCCAAAGAGCCGGAGCTTTAGTCTTCAGGGGAGGGTAGCTATTAAGGGACCTTCACAGTGACATAATCAGATCCCTGTTTTTGCAGGATAGAACTGTCCCATGTAAAGGACAGTCTAGATGAAGATAAGACTTGAAACAGGGACAGCAGTTAGAAGGCTGTTGCTGTAATTAACAGAGGAGAGGAAAGGCTTGGATCTGAACAAAGGCAGTGACACTGGACGGGAGAAGAGGGGTGACAATGTGAGACACATTTAGAGTTCAGACATGATAGGGCTTGTTGCCTGTGCAGGTGTATAGCGTATGAGGGGGAAGAGGAGGGGGAAGGCTTCAGAAAGACTCCCAGTTCTCAGACCCACATGGCTGGCTGGAGGACAAGCCTTCCACTGGGTTGGAGAAGACCAGAGCAGGAGAGGATTCATGGGAAGAAGGTGATGAACAAATTAGACTTGAAAATACCAGTGAGTATGTCCTTGAGTTGGTCAGACATGTAGGTCTTGAATTTGGGAGAAAGGCTGGGTTGGAGGTACTACCTGACGAATCACCTGCATAGGCGGTAATCAAAGTCAAGGAGGTGGATAAGAGCCCAAGACAGAGCTTGTGTGAGAAGAACAACACGGGAAGGGAAGCCCAGTGACAGCAGTATCTAGGGGACAAAGCTGTCAAAGGGAAGAAAGCAAGCAGATCTGGATTAAAAAAAAAAAAGAGACAGAGATCTCAAGAGACAGAAGAGATCATTCTTCCAGAAGTCAAGGGCAGAGAAAGTTTCAGGAGGGCAGTGATGCAGAAAGAAATGCTTTTAAAGTTTAAAAAAGAGAGAGAGAGGAGGAGGAGGAGAAGAGGAAGAAGAAAAAGAGGGGAGGGAGGGAGAGAGGGAGGAGGAAGGCAGGAGGCAGGCAGGCCTCAGAGAAGCCAAGTGGGATGAAGGCTGGAAAGAAGGTCTTGGACCTGACAATTAGGACATCACTTATTGAACTTAGAAAGAGCAGTTTAGTAGAAATTAAAGAATTAGAAGACATAATTTTCTTCCTAGTTCAAACTGGTTCATGACAAGAGGCAAAAACACAAATGGAAAACCCGTTTGACTTTGTTCTTTAAAAAAAAAAAAAAAAAAAGCACACATGCTCCAGTTCAGTTTGAGTCGAGTTCTAGCAAATTAGTGTAGTTCTGCTTTGGTTCACAGTTCAGTGCAGTTAAGACCTACTCCCAACGCCTCACTATCTTCTGCATTCTCATATTCCGGTGCCTGACTCCTGGCAATCCCTTCTCTGGAAGACCCGATTCTTCTCCCAGTGGGTGAGCTCAGGACTTGAGGCTGATCTTAGCACTTCAGAAGTCTTATTCCTTAACCTTCTGTCCACGGGTCTGCGTACAGAATTTTCCAGCTCACAGGAAGCTTGCTTCCAAGAATGATACTACATTTCTTTGTCTTTCCTGTTTTGTTTTCTTCCATGTCCAGGAGTTTTCAGGCTCTCGATCATAGCTCTGTTATATAGTAAAATGGGGAAACCACAACATCTAATATGTGGGGAAATCTGTCAAGGAGAGAAGAAGGAACTGAAAGAAGCAAAGACACCACTATAAAAAAAAGCCATAGATTAACCACAGAGCCAGGGAGAAAGTAGAAAAGAAACAAGAGAGAGGGAGAAAAGATGGCACAGAGAAATGTGGAAGTGAAGGTAAAATATTATTTAGGGTATTATTACATCCTCAAATGCTTGTTGACTAAATGAATAAAAAGCAGGAGAAAACATGGGGTTACTGTGAACACTGCCTTCCTTGTGACCCTTAGCTGATGGGCACCCTATGCTCTCTCATGCTTGCCGTCCAAATTGTGTGATAAATCCTGCCCATTCTAGAAGGTGAGCTAAGTATGCTGAGCAGTGTGGCTGCTGCCTGAGCTTCCTGGTTGTAGTGATGCTCTCTCTTCCATGCTGGCTGGCATTTCACGATTTCAGATGTGCTGGACTCCAAAAGGGCTCCTGGGTAGTAACCCTCCCCCACCCCAGAGTCTGTACTTTGCAAGGCTATGACCAGGTTGGCTGTCCCTGGAGACTAGTGGGTGAGATGCCCCAGGAGTACAGCCCCAGGAGTACAGTTGACTCAGAACACTTCCCTTCATCGCTCAGAGAGAAGTTTGTGCACACACATAATGTGCTAATCCTGGGTGACATCAGCTGCTAGAATGAACACCCAAAGGGTATTTACATGTAAGGAAAAGTCTTGGCAGGGGTTAATGTCTAGAATGGACACTTCCTCAGGACTCTGACTTTCTACTCTTGACTAGTCTCTCTAATCACTGCCATCATTCCCTCAGATGGTCAGATGGTTTCTCCATGAGGATGTGGCTGACAGCTAAGAGGCCCAAATTAAGATCCATATAGTAATAACTAGACATAGAGGTGGCTCTTAACCTAATCTTCTGTGAGAAAATCTCTAAGGAAGGATTATGATCTACCAGGCTTCTGTTATCTGCCTGTCCACAGACCAACCACGGTGGCCCCTGGGGTGCAGCTCTATGACCAGCTCATTTGAGACCAGGTGTCTCCATCCCTGGCCAGTGGCTGAGATGTTAGCCCCCCACAGTTCCTGGAGTCCATCTGCTGCAGATGGCTGGAAGACAAGGATCCTTGCTCTTAGCAGAGTGCCACCTAAAGACACTCTCTCTCTTGTGGGTATTCATTATATGTCTGTGAGGTAAGAAGCTGCCAGAGCCACTCTGCAAACACGAGGGGAGTCAGCCGACCACCGACGAGGAGACATGTCTGAGGATGTGGGAGAGAAACAGAGCTGGAGTCTCCCGACTGATCCAACCCCGAAGCCCTCCCTTCCTCGGGCCGTCGGGCCAACAGCTGTCATTGGTCCTTAGACCCGTTCATATCGGACTTTCTGTCTCTGTTTGGTTTGCAACTGGCAGCCCGAAGCACCCACAGTGGTATGTAGCAGGTGGGGTGTGGTTCCGGAACAAACAAGAGATGCCGAGCAACCAAAAAAAGGTTCACTAAAATGAGGGTGACGGCCACGTGGCCCAGAGGACATTTGTGACCAGACTCAAGGTTAAGGGAAGATCCCTGGATCTTCTCTGATGTTCAGTGGAAATGCAGGCCGGGGAGCAGGCCGGGCCTCCTCATAATTACTGGACCTCACCAAGGTTCCTCACTCTGCATGGTTACCGTTTCCAGGAGCTGGGTCGGAGGGTGAGGAGCCCTTGACTGCATTTCATGCCAGCTGTTGGTCCGGGGGGCCGGGCAGGCTGGGATCTTCCCTTCTGGATGGAGAGCTCTGGGGAGATGGAGCTGGGACCTCAGGCCGGGGGCCTGGCTCTTACCCCAGTGGCCCTTCTGTGGTTCTCCAGGATCAGCGTGTGACTTGCTGGAGGCGCTGTGCAGGGAAGGGCAGGTGAGGGTCATTGCCACCCAGAAAGCTGGTTCTGTGAAGTGAGGGCTCCAGAAAGGCACTCTCAGGGGACAGAGGGCAGCAGGGCACGTCTCCACCTCAGCTGGAAGACTCCAGCTTGGCCAGCTGCTTGGGAAATGGTTCTTCCCCAGGTGCCAGCTTCTCTCCAGACCCTGTGGCCGGGGAGTCTGCGCATCTCTTTCTCTCACCCGAGCCCCCGGGAAGCCTGGGCCCAGGGGACAATGCTGCCTTGTTCTGAGCTCTGATTTCTGAGTGGCCTCTTGTTTGGGGACCCAGGGAGCAAGAAGAACGGGCTGTGAAGCTAGGAAAGCACTGCCCTGGAGCTGGGCTGCAATTTCTTTTTGTTCCTTGCCAAGTGCCCCTCCGATCTAGGACAGAGGGCCTGCTCCCAGCTGGAAGTCAGAAGGGGCCCTGGCCTTCAGGCTCTGGGGAAGTGGGACCAGAGTTAGGAGGAACAAAAACCTCACAGACCCCTCAGGCAAGTCCAAGGTGTCTGAGCCTGAGGACTGCTCAGCCTAAGCTGACTGGTATGTCTGCGAGTGTGACCAAAGGTGGCCCTATGAATGCATGCTTCCTCTCTGACTTCTTGATTATGAACGAATCACATCTGAAGCCCAAATTTAGGCTCAGCTTGTCAGAAATTGACCTAACCTTATAGAAGCCTAAAGCAAGTAAGTCTACCAGTTCTCTCTCTCTCTCTTTTTTTTTTTTTTTTTTTTACCAGTTCTCTTTCTCATGGCTTTGTCCATGGTAGTGATTTTGCTCGACAAGTAAGGCCCAACTCATATGCTGCTCGTCTGTATGCACTTCCCAATTCATGCACATTTGCGAGGTTTTGTACATGCCTCTGAGGTGGGCGTGCCGGGGTGACTTTGCAAAGATTCTACGAGATGTGATGAAATTGCATGGATCTTTGTCTAGAACAGCCTCCTAACCTAACCTAACAGCTTCCTTCCATGCTTTCTGTCAGGGCTCCTTGCACTTTCTCACCAAAGGACTCCTTAAATAGTAGTTCTCAATCCTGACCGCCCATTCGAATCATCTGGGGAGCCCTTAAAAATACCAGCTGCTGGGGCGCACCTGGGTGGCTCAGTGGGTTAAGCCTCTGCCTTCGGCTCAGGTCATGATCTCAGGGTCGTGGGATCGAGCCCCACATCAGGTTCTCTGCTCAGCAGGGAGCCTGTTTCCTCCTTCTCCCTCTGCCTGCCTCTCTGCCTACTTGTGATCTCTGTCTGTCAAATAAATAAATAAAATCTTTAAAAAAGACAAAAACAAAAAACCAGCTGCTGGGCCGCACCCTCAGAGGTCTGATGTATGTGGTCTATGGTATAGCCTGTGTCTGGATGATTGAGGAAATTTTAGTACCTCAGACGATCCTGATGTGGAGCTGGGGTTGAGAACCCCGGGCTAAAGGAAGGAACCATGAGCCCGTCCTGCTCTGGACAGGGTCCAAAACTGCTCAAATCCAAGGTGAGAATACTTAGATTTTGCCTGTTTTTTTTTATTAAACATTCCTATGATTTTTTGATATAAACTTAATATATCCATACCATGACTGTACCCTTTTAAATTATTTGCCAAGAAGCTAGATTTCCACCCCAGGAAGGTGCTACGCATTCTTCCCGTGCCTCTTACACCAGCACACGAGCCCACGTTCCCAGACCACGAATACCCCAGGGCATGGGCCGTGCTGATTTACCTGCGTCTCTTAGAGAACCTGTCACTGACTAGTCTTTGGAATGTGTTTGCTGATTTGTACCAAGAACAGGTCAGTTTTCCTAAAAGGTCCCTTTGATCTTCTCTTTGTTCAGAATGTATGGTGGCTCTTCATCGCCAACTACGCCGATTCTGAAATGGGATACAGATGTCCCGGTGGTACAAGAGCATCTATTATGGGATTCATGAAAAAAAATTTTTTTTAAGTAGTTATATGCTTATTTTATGTATGTTAGATAAATATGAATAAGACATAAAACCTATGATTATTATATTATTATTTCTTAGAACAAGGATAAGGTTTTTGTTTTTTTAATGAATAGTTTCAATCTAACTTGAGGAAAATCACTATGGAACTAGTAGGCCAGGTGGTACTTGGACGTGTGTGTCACTAAGTGATAAGCAAATGACCAGACCAAAGGATGGCCTTCAAGGCCCTCTTGATCTGACTCTGATCTGCCATTCCAGCTTTATTTTTAACTCCTTCCCAATAGGGGCTCTCTGCTTTGTCAAAAGGCTTACAAATAGTCCCCCATATAGGGGTCCCGAAAAAACATGGGCTCTGGAACTATCCAGCCTGGTTGAAACCAATGGCCCTTGTGAGTTCAAAGGCAGGAGGCACAGACTCTACTTCCTACTGGGGAAATATGTGGCAAGGTTCTAGAAGGACCAGCAGGATGGATAATATTGTCATGGCTATTTTGGGAAACACAATCTGCCACAATCCATTTCATGGATTTCATATATGTTTTGATATATATCTCTTTTTCCTCCCCTCCACCATGACAGGAACCTGGGAATACTCCAGCCCAACAGAAACTTCAGGGATTACATTTGAAATGCCAGGAATAGGGACACCTGGGTGGCTCAGTGGGTTAAAGCCTCTGCCTTCGGCTCAGGTCACGATCTCAGGGTCCTGGGATGGAGCCCCACATCGGGCTCTCTGCTCAGCAGGGAGCCTGTTTCCCTTCCTGCCTCTCTGCCTACTTGTGATCTCTCTCTCTGTGTCAACTAAATAAATAAACTATTTTAAAAAATAAAAAAAAATAAAAAAATAAAAAAGAAATACAAAAGAAATGCCAGGAATACAGTAAACACTCAATAAGTGCTGCTGCTCTTATTCAAAGACACGAAGGACACTTCTGGGCTGAACAGCCTCTCTCCTCTTGCTACAAGCATTCACACGTGAGCAGATTTATGTCCAGTATTTCACGTAAGCCTCATATCCACCCCGTGAGATGGATACTCTTACCGCTACCTGCGTTTTAACTGCTGAGGCACTGAGTCTTAGAGAATTGAGGGATTTCCCCCTAATTTCCCACATTTAACTCCTAAACGTTTCACGACGTAGGTATTTTTATGTCCATTTTAAAGACTGAGAAAGTGGGGGCGCCTGGGTGGCTCAGTGGGTTAAGCCGCTGCCTTCAGCTCAGGTCGTGATCTCAGGGTCCTGGGATCGAGTCCCGCGTTGGGCTCTCTGCCCAGCAGGGAGCCTGCATCCCTATATCTCTCTCTCTCTCTGGCTGCCTCTCCGTCTACTTGTGATTTCTCTCTGTCAAATTAATAAATAAAATCTTTAAGAAAAAAAAAAAGACTGAGAAAGTGTTCAGGGAGATTAGCACATTTTCCAAGATGGGATAGGTCAGATTTGAACACAGATTTTTCTGACTCTGGCCTCAGTCTGGTTCGCACCTCGGACACAGCTTCCCAGCAATGAGGGCATGTGCAGGGCCTGTGGGGTAGCTCTGTGTGCCGGTGAATCTGCCAGGTGGTTGTGGCTGAGTTTGTTCTTTCCACAGTTCCCTGCAGATGGTACCCGGGAGCCAAGGGCCATTAACCCCAAGGTCATGGAGAAACATAGCTGCTCTTGTTCCAGGATGCAAATGTGCTTATTTACTCTAGCTAGTGGGAAAATGCCAGTTCCTGTGGGAAAAGGGTAAGTGTGTGGGGGAGTGGGTGGCGGGGAGTGTGGAGAGGTGTTGGGGACTGGTGTGAAGCAAGGGGCGACGTGGCATGATGGTGACGTCTTCAGAGCCTATCCTATGCTCCCTCACCTCTGGGCCTTTGCACATGCCATTCCTTAGACAGTGCTCATTTATTCATTCAGTAAATATTTTTGAGCCCCTCTTATATGCTAAAGGTGCTGGGGGAAGAACATTGGACAAAACACGCAAGTTGTGTACCCTCCTGGAGCTTACCTTCAAGTGGCAGGGGAAAAGGGAGGGACAGAAATTGTTCATGTAGACAAATGAAAAAGATAATCCCAGATTTGTGATCTGGTTAATCACTGAGAAGAAAATAAACGAGGTAATGGAAAAGAGAATCGCTTGGAACCCCTCCCAGACCTAATTACCCTTTAGGATGTAACCCAGATAGGACCTCCTCTGGGAAACTTTCCTGGCCCAACAAAGCTAGGTTAGATGAGTCTCTAACGTGGCTCGGCACGGCCATGGCACTGCACTCCCTGCTCAGCTACTGCTCTGTCTCAGACCAGTCTGTGCGCCCCTTGACAACAGAGACTAGGTCCTGTCCCAGGAGCCTGGAAGCTGTCTGGTAGCACAGGTGCATTCAATACCTGTTTGCTAAATAAACGAATGCATGGAGGGATGGCCGTGTTTGGTAAAACATCACCCTGAAGAGTGAGACTATTTTTAATGCAGTTATGTCCTCAAAACTATGTCATCTGGTTGTATTCTTCCTAACTGCTACTGGCTGTTTTTTTAAAAAACATATTTTGGGATCTTAATGAATGAGAATGATTTGCACTGCAGCATATGGCTACTTTAATTAAGGAAAGGGTATCATTTTAGTAGCATAATAAATAGTGTATAATTTATCAGGCCTCATGTGTATTTTATAACTATACCATGTGGGCCATATAAATCTTTCTATACTTCAGGGGGGTAGAAAGAATCCCTATTGATCTGATGCAAGACAGTGCACAGAAACAATGAGCTGAATACCCTGACGGCCCCCAAAGAAGCAGCTATCTGTGCGGAGTCACCTTGGGGTTCCCTGGGCCCCCTGAAAAGTAGAGTAACTATCAAGGGAGAGTAGGGGTGGGGAAGAGCCTCTAGCCAGGGTTGTAGAAGTGAGTAACCTTCTGTACTGCTCCTCAATGAATAAAGCACATTACTACTCCCAGAAGAGGTAGCACTCTGTAGAAGGAGGTGCCTCTTGAAGCATTGGAAAGAGACCTGGTCTCCTGGGTTTTGTTGCTAAGCATTTGCCCAGGGCTGGAGAGTTAGAATCCATCTGGGAGCCAGGGCAGACTAAAAGTGAGGCAGAGGGAAGGCAGACAGAGCAGACAGGCTGGGTGGGTCTAGTACCTCCGGGGGGCGCCTGGGTGGCTCAGTTGGTTAAGCAGCTGCCTTCGGCTCAGGTCATGATCCTGGCATCCTGGGATCGAGTCCCACATCGGGCTCCTTGCTCGGCAGGGAGTCTGCTTCTCCCTCTGCCTCTGCCTGCCATTCTGTCTGCCTGTGTCCACGCTCTCTCTCCCTCTGACAAATAAACTAAAAAAAAAAAAAAAAAAAAAAAAATCTTTAGTACCTTCGGTGAGCCAGATGCCTCTGACCCAGAACAGGGTGTCCTGGCTCACGGAGAACACTTAGCTATGTGATGAGGGGCTCCTCGTCATGAGAGACAAGGGCAACTGTGCCCAGTGCTGCGAGACTCACCCCGGATGGTGCGTCTCCAGGCAAATGGAAACTGAAGGGGTGCTCATCAGAATGAATTTTTCCCTACCCAGAACTCATAGACTTCCTGCAGACTAACCTGTGATTTGCTCTCCTTAAAGGCATGGAGTAAGAGGATTTGTGGAGAAAGTGGGACTGGAGCAGGGTTTTGTGGACTGAGTCACACCACACAGACAGAAGGAGCGGGGAAAGGGCATTCGCAGAATCGGAGGCACAGTGTGTCACATATCATACTCTCATTACATTTTCTATGCACTCCATGTGGGAGATAGCCACGCTATCTCTCCGTTATCTCTCTATCTGCTCCAGAGGCTTCAGAGAGATGTCTGTTTGGAAATAATGAAGAGGCTGATCTGGCTGAGCAGAGCGTCTATGGACAGTGAACACAGGCCTATTCTAATCTCATATACTTTTGGAAAGTACAAGGGGCTAAGACTGAAAAGTAGCTCTAGAAAAGATGGTAAAGACTTCATGCATAAATTCTAAAATTAAAAAAAATGCATTTAAGGGCACCTGTCTGCGCCTTGCCAATAGGCAAGGCACTCCATTCAGGCTGGAATGTATCAAGACTTGAGTAGGACTCAATTACATGGCTGCATGGACAGCTTCCCCTGGGTGTCCCAATGGCATATTGGGTCCACATGACCAGCACATGACTCCTCATCTGTGTGCCCAAATGAGCTCCCTCCCCTCTATTCGTTTGTCCAGTTAAAGGCATTAGCGTGCACCCACTTATCTGAGTAATAAACTACCCACAGAAGACCTTTCCCTCTCCTGCACTCCCCGTGTTAAATAAATCAGAAAGTGTCATCAGCTTCACCTCTTAACCCTTTCTCTGCTCTTTCAATCCCTGTTGATTTCTTGGACGACTGCATTAGTCTCCAAACTGCTGCCCCTGCCTCCAGCCTGCACCCCCAATTCCAGACCCCACACCATCTCCACACTGTCCCGGGCCGAGAAGTGTTCTTCAATACCTGAAGCAATAGTAGTTGCTGATTTTTTAAGTTTTAGACAATTTCTCTTTCAAATGCAGCCCCAATAAATATGAGAGGAACGAGCCAAGATGCTCTGAAGAGTGTCTTACTCACTCGGTCTTGTTCCTTATCCCAAGGCACCACAAAAGAGCTCCCGTGCCCCCAACACAGTTTGAAAGCTCATGGGAAATGTCCATGCCACTCAGCGTGGTTTACCTATCCCTCTACTATCTGGCCCCTGGCTACCTCTCCGATCCCACTTCTGCCACATCCTCCCTCACATTTTAGGCTCCGGTAACATGGCCTGCCTGTGTTTCTCCCACGTGTCTGGTGTTTAACCCCTCCATCCCCTCACCCATTGGACCTTGCTGCTTAGACCACCCCGTGCTCCTCTCTGGCCCCATTAACGGAGCTGTCTAGCACCACTGATCCTCCAAATTCTGTTCAGACCAGCACCTGCTGGAAGCCTCTCTGAATGCCCTGCAAGCAACTGTAAGGTTGCTGAGAGCCAGAACCTTACATAGGATTAGGTGTTCCCCAGGAGACTGTAAGATCCTTGAAGGTCTAGCCAGTGGCTCATTCATTTCCTTTCTCAGCTGACAGTAAATCCAATAAATCTTCCTCACACTGAGCTGTGGAATGAAGACCAGGTGCCTCCCCTACCTTCACGAGGCTGTGCAGGGTCCTGCTGTGTTGCCTTAGGATCTCAACAATCACGGAATGTCCCCTTGTGTCTTATGATGATAGATCAGGACATCTGGCCCCCTCCTCGGGGCTTCAGGCTGGCCTATGTGGGCCTTGTTTGATGGATGGCCGCTTCACTGGCTCTCTCCCTGCCAGCTCCAAAGGAAACACCAGCCCTTATTGCAGATAAAGTGACTTATCAACTACCTTGGGCAAGAGGCCAGTAAGCAGGGCTGATGAGCAGTGGAGAGCAATTGTTCCAAGACTCTAATCGACTTGCAACTCTTTGAGAAAAAGATGAATGATGAGGGCATTTACTTCAAGAACTAGATGCGGGGCTCTTCCATCCCTCTCCTACGACAGGAGCAGGTCCAAGTTGAGTCATCCTGGCACCTCATACGGAAGATTTAGACGACAAAAAGCCCATGGTCGTTGCGTGCTTTGGAGGAAAAGTAGCAAAACAGCAGCTTCACAACAGTTGTAAAAAATGATGGTAGGTGCCTGAGTGGCTCAGTCAGGTAAGCGTTTGACTCTCGGTTTCAGCTCAGGTCGTGATCTCAGGGTCATGAGACTGAACCCCATGTCAGGCTCTGTGCTCAGTGTGGAGTGTGCTTCAGATTCTCTCTCCCTCTCCCAATCTCTCTAATAAATAAATAAAACCTTTTTAAATATGATGGTGTAATAAGCTGAAGTGCTCTCCCAAAATTGTGTTTGAAGATGAAGGTCTATGAAGAGGTAAAATGAGAGGGGCGCCTATGTGGTTCAGTGGGTTAAGCCTCTGCCTTCCATTCAGGTCATGATCTCAGGGTCCTGGGATGGAGCTGGGATAGGGCTCTCTGCTCAGCAGGGAGCCTGCTTCCTCTTCTCTGCCTGCCTCTCTGCCTACTTGTGATCTCTGTCTAATAAATAAATAAAATCTTAAAAAAAAAAAAAAAGAGGTAAAACGAGATCATTAGGGTGAGCTCTAATCAGTATGATCCGTGCAGTTGTAAAAGGAGGAAATCTGGACAAAGTTATGTACAGAGGGAAGACCACGGAAAAACTCAGGAAGAAGACAGCCATCCAAACAGTAAAGAGAGAGGACTCAGAATACCCTGCTCACACCCTGAGCTCAGACTTCCAGCCTCCAGAAGTGCGAGAAAATACATTTCCGTTGTTTAAGTCCCCCAGGTGTCGGACTTTGTTGGCAGCCCTAGCAAACCAGTACCACTGGGCATGGAGTGGTGAGGGGCTCAGACTACAGCGCACGTGCTTTGGGGGCTATGGTATGCTCCTGGGTAACACTACCCTCCTCTCGGAAGGTTTCTGGCTGCCCTACTCGCATGAGGCTGTCTGCTCAGAGCATCTTGAGCCCAGGCTCGGCCCTCACGCGTGGCCTGTATTTGTTTCCTTCTCCATCTCCCCGACCAGCCTCAGCTCTTCAGGGCAACCTTGTGTCTCTCACTCCCAGTGCCTGGCGCAGAGGCAGGACCCAGCAGGTGAACACGGGTGGAACTGATGAATTGGAGTTCACCATCTGTATCTGCGCCCTCCCCTGCTGCCGGACTGCTGCTCCGGCTGACCTGGCTGCGAGGTCCTCAGCTCGCCCTCCCCTCCAGCGTCCCCAGCCCCGGCAGCTCAGCCAAACAAGCCCCCAGCAGGGGGAGGTTCCGAGTGAAAGGGCCTCGATGGGGGAAGCGAGATGATTGGTCCTTGCCCAGCGAGGTGATTGGCTCTCCGTCCGAGCAGGCTCCTGTGATTGGCTCGGCGAGCAGTAAGTGGCTAATGAGTCCCCCCCTTCGCGTTGGGCGTTTCCTGTGAGCTTCCTGGCTGCGGGAGGGAGGGGTGGCTGGCTCTGAGCGGGCTCTGGTTTAGTCCAGTCTCCTGCCACCTGAAGGTGCCCAAGGTGCTCACAGCCCCAGCAAACAGCTTCTTCCTAGGCCTGCCTGGAAGGGATTAGCTGCGGGTCAGCAGGGGTCTAACGCAATCTCTGTCTGTTGGGCAAACAGAACAACTATTGATATACCTGCTCTCTGGACTTGACACCTTTAACTCACCGCAGAAAATCAAATCACTTCCCTGCGATTGGATTCTAGCCACTTCCTTGCTCCTCTTTTCCTTCAGTTTCCCTCCTGGGGTTCGACCTGTATTTTCCTTTTTCTGCAAGTTGAAAATGTAGGTTATGGCTGGGCTGTCAAATTGGGAAAGACTGGCAGTTAGAATGAATGGCTTGCCCTCCCATCCTTCACAGCCCAGAAATAGAAATGTTCCTTATTGTTGCAGAAGCCTGAGTAATATCTGCACGTCTACAGTAATAATAATCATTACTATTGTTTACATATGGCTGCTAACAGTTTATACATTATAATAATTCCTTATACAGTTTTGATCTTTTTTTTTTTTTTAAAGATTTCATTTATTTAATTGACACACAGAGAGAGACAACAAAAGAGGGAACACAAGCAGGGGGAGCGGGAGAGGGAGAAGCAGGCTTCCAGATGAGCAGGGAGCCCAATGCAGGACTAGATCCCACAACCCAGAATCATGACCTGAGTCGAAGCCAGACACCTAACAAAACGACTTTGTAGAAAACGGGAGCTAGGGTGAGTCAGTGAATATACGACAAGGGAACAGTGGTGCTATAAGCTTTAATTCCGGGGCACTGTGTAAACTTTGGGGTGAAAAGTAGCTGCACCTCACTCATTTCCCTCAATTTTGACACGCTGGATTGTTGCAAAAGAAACACATCTACTTTTGTGAACCCTC